>NC_090923.1:347425666-347728696 GCF_040938575.1 Ambystoma mexicanum | reverse complement strand
GGTTGTATATATTATGTAGTAACTGTGTTTAGAGTGTTTTACAATAAGAGTGCTGGAGTGTTTCAAATTGTGTGTTTTTAAATAAATAATTAAATACTTTGATACCAAAGCTCTGGTCAGTGTTTGCTTGTGTTATTGTATCTGAGCGCCTATTTTGTATACTTTGCATACTGCCTAACTCTTCTTGAGGGAAGTCTGACAGCTCAGCCACAGCAACCAGGTAAATCTGGGTGGTACAGACTGCTACCAAGTGGGTTTACTGCTAATACCTGAAGTCCTAAATCTTTTGCAGTGTTCCCAAAGGGAACTGCACAGGTTTCTGCCTAACAGTAGACTCTTGCCGTGCAGGGGGGGGGGGGTGGATCTGGGTGGTGTTAGTTACTCCACCTACCACCGTTGATGACGTGATCTGTAGATTTCTCCTTTACAGGATTGTGTACTCCGTAGCTTCCAAGCCTATATCAAGTAAAAAAAAAAAAAGTTTTAACAATTTTATTTTAATCCGGTTGCACAAGTGGAGACAAGACATGTGTACAAGACACCATAACACAATAGATGTTTGACTAAATGATTCCTCTCCGGCTCCCCCTCCGTTCTCCCCCACCGCCCCCCCCCACCCTCAACGGTTCACAAGTTCATGCATTCCCCTGGCCCAGTAGTACGAGGTTGTTTGTTAGTTTGGCATTTTCATGTAGGGCCAATGGTGCAGAGCAAGGTTTGTGCATCTGCGCTGGAAGGTTCTGGTCGTAATCTATAATCGGGGCCCAAACGTCTTTAAACCTATGCAGTAGGCCCACTTTGGCTGCTGTAACTTTCTCTGCAACCAGAATGTCCGAGATTGTCAGCGCGGTTGATTGTCTCCCCGCACTGGAGGTCCTCATGGTTGGAGAATCCTCATTGCAACCGCGCATTAAGTGCATAACTTCACAGGACGCCCGATTCCACCGGCACGTCCATATGACCTAGCGGCTTACGATTCTGCATTCAGGGACCAAAGACCCTGAAATGAGGTACTTTACACAGGACTGTTAGCCTGTTGTTCCACCAAGGATTACTGTTCACTTTAAAAACCCACTGCAGGAGACACTCCGAAGCCACATGAAGCGACCCTTTCGCACTGTATATATTAATACTGTGGCGTGCACAGATTGGATATCGCCACATGAAGCTATGAAGTTTCCGCAGAGATCACCTGATCTGTGACAGGTGCACACGCTTTTCAGAACCTGTGCCGAATCACTGCACCGACTCAACTCTGTCCACATAGAAATTCTCACCTTTCGAGTTCATCTGTCGTGATGAAGGCCCGCTCAAGAAAGGTTCGCCCTACAACCCAATAGGTGTGACGCTCACCTGGTCTCTGCAGAGGCGTTGGGGCACGGTTGCAGCTCTCCCGGGGGTGAGGTCGCTCGGGTCCGACTTCGCCCTCTGCGCTTATGTGGTCACTGGTGGTAATAGGTGATGCTGCTGGGGACTGCTCCTGCATGGAGTATAGGGGCGTGAGTATGCCAGCATGTGCGCCTGATCCCCTTCCAGACCCCTTCTTCCAAACCGTGGTACCCGTGGGATGCGCTGTCCCTGGTAAACTCACCTGTTGATTAGTTTTTGCGATCATTCCGTCCTGCTTCTTCTGTTAGGGGCGCTTGTATGATCTGGACCGAGTTCCTTCACTGGTCCCTTGCACGTGGTAGTCCAGTCCTGCTGCAACTAAACCACTATACTTCAGGTAAGTGTTCCTGTTTGCCTTTGTCTTTCCTCGTCTGTTTTTGTTGTATTGTAAAGTTCATCGTTCTGTATTGCTGTCCGTTCCGCTTTTGATGTTTGCTCTTTTGCTTTCTTCCCTTGCAGGTGATGTTGCCGGCCTGGTAGAAGCTGCGGAGCTCGAGGCGACAGTCGGAGGGAATGAGGAAGGAAGCTGTAGCGGTACAGTAGCTGGTAAATTGTTAAATAGGGGTGCGCGGGGTTCAAATGCGGCGCAGCCCTAGGACGGATGTTCTAGGGTTGTCTCTTCTTCACAGGGTCCGAGTTCGTGGATGCGGAGTGTGGTGCTGCGGCGTTGGGATCAAGAACATTGGATGTCGGGAGATAAGTCAGCAGATGAAGCGATGAAGCACTGGTTTCCTGTAGGTGAGTATGCAGCAGAACGCCTGGTTTCAAAGGTAAGTAAACTCGTCCAGGTGGCGGTGAGCGTCCCGTGGCACGCGAGTGCACAGTAACGCGAAGCACCGGCCTTAAGGATGGAACAGCTTATATAGCTGAGCTTCTGAAGCCACGCCCACCAGGTTCAGCCTGCCTGCCACACCCGATGAGTCAGCACATGAAGACCAGGCCTAGGGAGCCACACCCGATGAGTCAGCACATGAGGATGTTCTCTGGAATAAAGGCTTTCAGCTCCTGGAAGGTTCTTGTAAAATAAAAGCACTCCTGCACTTAAATAAAATAAAAGCACTCCTGCACTGAAATAAAGTAAAAGCACTCCTGCACTGAAATAAAGTGTTCCTGCTCACACCCCTATATGAGCCTGGCGCCAAAGGCGCCAGGACTGAGTCCAGCCAGGGCCCCTATGTTTATAGGTCCTAAAGGGACATAAGTGAGTGAAGTGACCCACTGCCCTTTCACTAGATGGTGTGGTTTTTGTGTTCTGGGGCCTGTGGCCATGACAATAGGGCCGAAAGACTCCTGTGTCGACCATTGTCCTTCCAACCACAATGCTCCTAACTGGCAATTTTTTCCATCATTTTACTCTTGTGTTATGTGTATTCACTTGACGTTTTGTACCACTGCAATGTTGTAACATTACAGTAGGCAATGTATTTATTGAACTGTATGTAATATAGCCGGAGACCGACTTGTCTCTTCCATTGAGGTGCTTTTGTGTCATGCATATGTCGCATATTTTGCATTGAATGATTTTGTTATATGATTTGTGCTTTACCAGACCACTTGGTCTTGCCCTTTGATTATAAATATTTAAAACCATCACAAAGGTGTGCTTGCCACACTTTAGAGTTGCTTACGGTTCATGGGGGAGGAATGACCCCGTTCACTTGTGTTTGCAGACCAGAGTTTGATCCACTATAAGAGTCACTGAGGGGCCCTCAGCGGTCTTCCAGGTGTGGGTAATCGTGATCCTCCTTGCTAGTAAAAGTTGTGTAAGAAGGTTGGCGGTCCTCCCTGTCCTTGGGTAGGACCCTGGCGCTGGTGCACCCAGAAGGATTACCTCTGGGTCGTTGGGAATAGTCAGTTGAGTGATATTTTCTATGGCAGAAATGCAATGGTGCGAGAAGTTTTGCTCATCCGGGCAAGTCCACCACATATGAAAGTACAAGGCAAGCTGTCCACGTTTCCGCCAGCATTTAGCGCTAAGGGATTTAGTAATACCAGGAGAGGAGCTGCTTGTAGGCGCACTCTCGGTTTGTGATGCAAAACGAGGAAGAGTGGGCTCTGGTCCATATGTCCACCCAGGTCTGGTCCTCCAGTGGGTGCCCCAAGTCCATTTCCCACAGTGCCATGTATGGGTACCTAAGGGAAAGCATGTCTTCTTGTAACAGTTTGTAGAGGCTGGAGATCTTACCTTTCGCTGGCGCCCCCTGCAAAGTAAGTTCAATAGGGCTGAGATTTCAAGTGGGATATTATTGGGCAGAGAGGAGCAGAAGTAAAGTAATCGTGTGAGGAGACTAATCTTGCAGGCCGTGATCCGCTCGATAAGTTATATCTCCTGGGAGTTCCAACGTTCAAGATCTTTTTCTAATTCTTTAAAGAGAGCGGGGGGGAAGTGTATTAAGTACATGTCCTTTGGATGGGCCGGGATCTGCACCCCCAGGTAAGGTGTAGATTTCCCATTCCAATAAATGGGGCATAGGGGCACGAGGGCCTCCAACTCATGGGTCTCAGACCCACCCACCAGAGCCGAGGATTTCTCATAGTTAATGGTGAACCCTGCTAGCTCTCCAAACTTGCTTAGTTCTTGGAGAGAGGACACTAGTGAGGAACGGATATGTTATAGACAAAAGCACGTCATCAGCATAGAGCAAAATCTTATGCTGGGAGGTGCCAATTGGCAATCCTTTGATGTTTGGGTCCATGCGACCACGCTTAGCAAAAGGCTCCATTATTAGGGCAAACAGTAGGGGGAACAGGGAGCATCCCTGTGTTAGGGATAATTCTCATTTAATGGCTAATTTCCCTTACGTAGTGAGTCCCTCAGCAGCTTTGCTGGATCTCTGGAGTGGTTTCTTTCCACTTGGTAAGAGTGTGAGCTTTTCCTCCACTCTTACTTGTATTTTGGTATGTGTTTTGACCTGTTTTTGTGATTTTGGGCTCTGGAGTACACCACTTCAGTAGCCCCCCTCTTTGTGTGTGTCACACAGCACCTTCTGTGCACTGGCACTGGGTCGACGTTCAGACTCCGCCCCCCCCACCTACTTTACTTAGTCAAATTTAACCTCAGATCCAGTACACACCATCTTACATGGAGTGCTGGAAGGGTTAACTCTTAACTCTTTTTATCTGTACCTCCTAGAGCATTGTTTCGATCTGTCAGTCCAGAAAAACCAAACACCCCTTGAGGGTCTGGAAATGAATGATAATTGGTTGGCCGAAGACCAACCGCCTCATTTACAGTGTAAGAATATATATATTCATTAGTCATTAGTCATTAGTTATTACGTAGCTATTAGTTCAACTAGAGTGAAGCCATTTTAAGATGACCAGAATCGCCATTTTGTTTTCTCTCTCTGCTCTCTCTAACGTTGCCACTTTGCCTCATGTAAAACTGCTTTGCTGTAGATATTATTTCGCTTCAATGGTCCAAGGCTAAGAAACATGTTGAAACATTACACTGAAGAGCCAGACAGAAATGCCCGATTCCCCCCTCACGTATCCTTGAAGGCAGGGAGCAAGGCATTTAATCAGTACACGAATGCCAGCGAGTCTCCTGAAAGAATAGCAATGTACGAAACTAGCATTTAAAGAGTTGAATTATGATCTTCTTTACGGCCCCCCCTTTCTGAGCCCAGTGAGGCCCCGGAGAGTGGGCTGACTTCTAGACCGAGAATCGAAACTTAGAGGTAGTGATGCCTGGTATGTGCCAGTCTCCTACGCGCAGCTTGCCCATGAAAAACAGAAACGCTGTGTTCTGGCAAACAAAGAATGGTGTCTGTAAAACTGGAGATTGCAAACCGTTACTAAATATGGTGGTCTAAGGTGTCATATTAGTCACACTAGTCAATCATCGCCTCTAATTCAAAGGGAAATGAATTGGGGACAGCATCAAATGTGTCATTACTGATAGTAAGATGCTCCGTTTGTATATATGTAACTGATGTACCTTTCACGCTCGCTTGCGTCCTCCCAGGTCTGTTAGACACACGTCGCGGGGCATGGGACCACTTGGCCAACTGGGACTATTTTGTATTGCAATAAACCCTAGATTTTGGGAACAGAACCTCGTGTTTGGCGTATCTATTCGTGTGTGGCGACTGTGCCTTGTTTCCACATCCGAGGGTCCCTCAGGGGCCCCTTCAGCTCTTTTAACATTTAGACATGGCTGGTGGCAGTGGTATCTACCCTAAGTTTCTACTGCGGTTATCTTATATAACCTTGGTAATATTGTAGGCTATTGTGTTAGCCTCAGACTTAAACCCGCTTGTCCGGGCTGGACAACCCCCCCTGCTGGGTGATTGACAGCCAGACTGTGTGAATGGGGGTTTTGCGCATAAAAGGCAGGTCTCTTGGGCTGGAAGTCAGAGAATCGCCACTGGAACTACAAGGAACCGACGAGAATTGGAGCAGAGGTTGACTGCTGCAACTACCCCGTACCGGTGAAGCCCTGCTGCAGCCCTGAGCCATCTACCCTTCAGCGACTAAGAGGAGATCCAGTTCGGAGTCTTCTTCCCTTGAGCCTGGTGGGGATAACCAGCTCATCTTCAGCCATAGGTCTCCTTCGTGGTTGAAATCCCTGCACACTGCTGTAGTGGTCCGGATAGTCACCTGAAGAACCTCTGTTTTTTTAAGGAGCGCACCTTTTATTAATTGTCGCTGCTGCCGGCCTCATCCCTGTGTGCTGCGGACCCCCTCATTGTCCTTCTTCGTGCTGAAGCTGCAGGAAAGCGTGGGTCTGCGGGAAACCAACAGGAACAACTGCCGTGGCACCAGCTTCATTCTTTGAGAAAGGTACTGTGTCCTGTTTGAAGAATTCTGGGTGAAATCCCCATTTATCTACTTTAAGGCTTGTCCTTACTTTTCCCTCCTTCTTATAACTTTTGCTTCCGAACATTGACAATATCGAAGTACTTTTGGCTACGTTGAATCGTGAACTGTCGGACTGTGTGATCTTCGGCAACAGGCCCCGGTGTCTTTCGACCATGGCTCTGGCCCTTTGACTTTTGAACTCCTGTATCTGAGTGTTTCTTGATTCTGCCTGCCTAACCAAAATATTGCCTATGATTTTTGCCTCCAACTCCCTGTGGGTATCTCAGGTGCTAAGTGTGTTTTTGCCCCAATAGCATTTCATGTCACGGATACGCGTTTATTTAGTAGACCGAACTGTCAAAAAGTGATAGCAATCGTATTCATGGTAACGTGTTTTGTTCGTAACACAGGTTCATTCAACACAGGGTACTTACCTTGAGACTTACTGTACAAAGTGAATTGGTTAGTTGTAGTATATTTAACGTGTGGTTTTTATTTGAATTTAATAGAAGTGTTGTGTTTATAACAAATGGTTTAAAAATAAATGTACTTATGTTTTTACCTGAAACCTTGAGTCATTGTTTGCTTGAGTCACAGTAATTGTGGTCCCTTTGTGTAATCTCTGCTCATATACTCTTGAGATAAGCCTGGCTGCTCTGCCACTGCTACCACTCTGACATAGTAGTACAGGCTTGTACCAAAGGTAAAACTTGTATTGCCACCTGTAGTCTTAATTGTGTGTAGTGGTCCCTAAGGGCACTGCACAGGATTCTGCCTAACACTGTTAAACCCCATCTGTCACCAAAGAACAGCCTCAACATCGCCAGAGCCACAATTGGCGCCAAGTTGGATTACTGTAACATCCTACTCCTAGGCACTTCCGCAAACAACATAAACAGACTGCAAATTGCACAAAACGGCCCCCTCAGAGCTGCACTTAGTATCCCCAGGAGAGCGCACATCTCTTGGGCAATAAAAGATGCCCACTGGCTCCCAATCAAAGAACGCATAACATTCAAGGCCCTCACAATCACACACAGATGCCTTGCCCAGACCGCTCAAGCCTATCTAGCTGAAAGAATACACCAGGCTTCTGCCCACACCAAAACGTGACCAGTACTCACACCTACTCTCAGTCCCTACATTCAACAGAGCTAAAGCTGCCGGCACCAGCTTTGAAGTACTAGCCCCTAAAGCTTGGAACTCGCTTCTGCTTAGTTTAAGAAAGGAAAAATCCCTCAACGTTCAGAAAAGTACTAAAAACAAAGCTATTCACCTAAACCGTTAGCTAATGCACTGCTTCTAATATTGTTCCTCTGTAACCTCGGAACATCCTCAACACTGCCATTGAATGTCGATAATTACTTCTGTAACAACTGTCATAACATGCATTAAGTGAATATTCTGTAACAGTGCCACGATGCCTCCGGGCCGCTGGGCGCTTTATAAATCCAAATAAATAAATAAATGGGTTTAGTGTACATTTAATTTCTTGAAATTCCATTTCACATTGGTTATCCCACTTGAAATGTACTCAATTTTCTCATGTGATATGTTTTGCTGACAAATGCTGGAGGCTCCTGTTCCATCTAACTTGATTGCTCATGTGTTGCAGGTCCCAGTCGCATCCTCCACTGTGCCCGCACTATCAAATGTTATTACTGCAAATGCTGTTTCCCAAATGTTGCCTCTTGTTGCTGTCGTACAGTGCCTCATAACAAGGCTTCTGTTCCATCTAACGTTATTGCACACGTGTTGCAGGCTCCAGTTCCAGCCTCCACTTTGGCCTCAATCTCAAACGCTGTTCCTGCCAATCTGCCTGCCCCATCTTACCCCGGCCCACTCGGCTGCGCCCTCATCAACGCCCGGTCGCTTCCGGCCCATGCCCTTGACATTCACAACTTCCTCACCAACTCAAATCTTGATCTACTTCTCACTGAGACCTGGCTCCATGAAACATCAGGACCAGCCCTAGCCCTCCCCCCACGGCTACACCATGTTCAGGCAAGATCGCCACTGTGTAAAAGGCGAAGGGTATCCCTACATATTATCCCCACCAAAAATATTGCTGTACATATGGTTGTCTCGCCATAGGCAATATTTTTGGGGGGGATAATTTGTGGTTGCGGGGGCGTCCCCCGCACATTTAAAAATAGTGCAGGGCTTGCGGGGGATGTCCCCCGCAGGGTCCATTGCTCAATATCACTGCATAAATATGGCGATATTTTTGTATCGCAGTATTTTTGCGGGGATATTAACACATGGAACCAAGGCGAAGGGGTAGCCCTCATAACCAAAGCGACATTTCCAATTAGAAAGGTACAAGGAGAACTTGGTTCCAATAGCTACTACCTGCTCCTGAAAGTGAACCCCTCAGCCAACTGCACTATCACCCTCCATATTCTGTACCATCCTCCAGGACCCGTCACGTATTTCCAGGAATCCCTCATACATGCCATCTCTGACAATTTGAAAAAACAACAAAGCGATCCTCCTGGGAGACCTCAACCCAGGCCTGAATGACCCTGCTGACTCCCACGCAGCATCCCTCAATAAAGCTCTTTGCACCTTAGAGTTCAAACAGTCGCGAAATCCACCCACATAATAGGACGCACCCTTGATTGGATCGCTCTCCACTATTGCCCTCCTTCCATCACATCCATTACACCTATTCCCTGGTCTGATCACCACGTCATTTTTTTCGAGATTAACCTAACCAAAGGGCCTGTTACACACATTACACCACTCCCACCTGCCCTCTCCAGGAGCTCCCGGCAACTCACCAAGGAAAGACTCCTACCCCACCTACTTCTGCCTGCCCTCCAACCCCTTTCTCTAATGACCTGTACACCTTTGCCTCTACCTACATCTACGTCGTCTCCCAAGCGGTAGACGCCATAGCCCCTCTCACTCTTAGGAAAGCCAAGTGCACCAAACACACTAATGCCTGGTTCTCCCCTGAGCTTCTTGAGCTACGTGCCAAGAAAATAACTGCTCACTCATCGTGGCTAAAAAAACCAAGCGACTCCACCAAATTAGCATCCAAACCATTTCAAAAGAATACAAAGCTGCTATTATTAAAGCTAAATCCTACTCTTTCAACACTAGGATAGCATGTTCTAAGTCAGGATCTAAAGAGATTTTTGCCATCTTCAGAGAGCTGGAAACGCCAGCTCCCACCCACCCTCACTAAAGACCAGGACTGGTGTAACACTATCCAGGATGCCATGCTTGATAAGCTGAACGCCCTCCAAAATAAAATCATTGATCACCAGCAGGCTCTAAAGCGACAACTCTCTAGCTTCAACTGTAATACCTCCGCTGATGTTCCTTCCTTTTCCTTCAAGGAAATGAATGAACTCTAAGTCGCAGTACTCGTCAAATCTTCAAATCCATCAAACCCTTGAATTGCAAAGGAGATGCTCGCCCAGCTCATCAAAGATAGTGCATCCACTCTTGTACCTTTTTATCACAGTTTTTATCAACGCCTCCTTCACGACAGGTTATGTCCCTGCCTGCCTCAAAGAAGCCTGGGTACGACTGCTCCTAAAGAAAAATAAAAAAAAGCCTGTGCTTCACCCAACTATCCCAGCAAAATGCAGACCTATCGCCACAGTCCCTTTTTTACTTAACACAAGTTTCTAGAGGCCAATAACTTGCTGGGTCTCAGGCAGTCCGGCTTCTGGCCCGACCATGGGACCGGAACCGCATTACTTGACCTCAAAAACCAGATTGATGACTTCAGGGATGCAGGAAACCAGCCCTCCTCCTGCTCCTCAACTTATTCGCAGCATTTGACTTGGTGAACCATGATACTCGTTGTCACCACCTCTCTACAGCTGCCAATCTGTAGAGAGGTTTCTCATCTAACGCTACAGCCTTGATCACATTTCTGCTCCAAGAAAGAGTGATCTCTTCTCGGACCAAGCCTGTGCCAACCGTAATTTTATCAAATGTGGAGTCCCTCAAGGATCCTGCATTTCACCCACCCTCTACAACCTGCTCATGAGGCCCATGTTTAAGTTCCTGGACGCATGTGGCATCACTTACAACTATGCTGATGACACACAGGTCCTCATCCCCCTAACTGGCGACTAAGGCGACAGCAAAACTCTCAACTCCATCTACTCTGAGATTCAAACATGGATGGCTGAAAATTGGTTGTGCCTTAACCGGGAAACAACAAACTTCTACTCATTTGTTCACCAGTAATGCTCAAGAAACTTGATGTAAAGTACAGATCGTTCTCGATAGTTAACTCCTCCAACCCAGTCTCACAAGCAGTGAAAACCTTGGAGGTATACCTAGACTCGAACCTTTCAATGGGCAGACAGGTCAATGCCATAGCGTTTGCTGCGGCCTACCATTCTAAACTGATTATGGCAGCTAACCGATCCTGACAAAACAGAACTGCTTCACCATAACCAGAGCAATAATCTGTTCACGGCTTGATTACTGCAATGCCCTCCTGGCAGGCACCTCTGCAAAAAACATCAGAAAACTACAGATGGTCCAAAACAATGCACTTAGTGCGGCCGCTGGTATATCTAAAAGAGACCAGATCTCAGCAACCAGGAAGCTTGTCCACTGGCTTCCTATTAAGCAACGTATCCTGTTCAAAACCCTCACCCTCATCCACAAATATCTTCATAATACTGCCTCCCTTTACCTTGCGCAGCGTTTTGCCAAACCCTCATCTGTCAGACCCACAAGAAATGCCTACACAAATCGTATCTCCATCCCTAAGACGTTTGGGGCTCCTGCAGGAGGAGCCAGCTTTCCGGTCATTGTAGCAACCAACGAACTCCCTCTCCCCGCACGTGAGAAACGTTGACTAACGCACAGCATTTATGAAAGTTGTCAAAACGCTATTGTTTGTATAAATTGTACTAGACACTGTTATTGCCACGAACATTGTAAGTAAGCTTTCCTATTCTCTGTAACCCGTTATGTAATGTACTACATTTGGAAACACAATGCACCCTGCTAGGCCTTGAGCTAAGCCTATTGCCTGTAACTAAGACACCTTCTTGCAACAGCACCTCAATGCCCATGGGCTGTAGTGCGCTTTACAAATTCAAAAACATAAATAAAATAAATATATTTGGCCTAGTATCTGGCCATTCCCAGAAACAATGCCAGTTGTTCCTTGGTGCTTGGAAAACTACTAATGCCATTCACAAGATCAGCCTTTGGCTTAATTCCCTGTTTGGAGACCTCATGCCCCAGATATTGTACATACTCCTTATGGAGCTTGCATTTCTCTTTGCTAAATACCATACCAACTGTCTCGAATATTCAACCCTTTCAAAAGTCTATTATGTTCATCCAAATTTTCCTATTCACCGTCGTCTTGTAAACAGATGATCCCTTTTTCATCCAAAAACAGTTGATATATTATACATTGGGACACAACCGCTGAAACTAACCGAAGGGCATTAACACACATTGAAATAATCCCTTGTGTTATAAAAGCTCTGATTTTTCGATCAAAGATGCAACTTAATTTGATGGTAGGCTAATTTTCAGTCTAAAGTGGAAAGCCACTCCGCTTCCCCAGCATTTCTGTGATGTTGGGAAGAGGATGCCTGGCGGGCAGTAGACCTTTGTTTTTGTTTTTTACTTATTTTTTTTGGCATTCTGATTATGCAACAAACATTTTGACATCCGCGTCACCCAAAATTTCTTGCCTCAGCCCTAGCCCTTGCCTCAGCCCTAGCCCTACCTTACATTGATCTCCTCCCCCTGGAGCGCGTCCCTCCTCTTGATGCATCCTGCTGCTTTCCAGTGATGAAAGGTGATTTCCCCCCCCCGCCGCCCCTTCTGCCCCGGAGCGAACTGCGGGTTGCAAAATAGTAGTGAGGGGGGGAGTGAAGGTCATCCTGTATCGTGTTACCCCCTTGTCCCATATGTTCTCTACCAGCCTTGTGATTGTGCTTAAGTGCATATTTGTGGGTCTGTCCAGTCTGCTAAACCATAGCTCCTCACCCAGAGGAGCCCCCACTACCGCCCTGTCCATTTGTATCCAGCATTTCTTGGATTCCCGCTAAGTAATAATAGAAGTTTGGGAGGCCCAACCCCCCCCCTTAATGTGTGTGCACCATTAGTGTTTTCAGTGCCGTCTGCGGAGCTTTGTTATTCAATCTGAAGGTAGACATTTTGTGAAGTGTTCAGAAAAGCTGCTGCGGAATGGGGATTGGGAGTGCCTGAAAGTAATAGAGAATATTGGGCAGAACAAATAATTTGACTGAGTTTATTAGCCCAAGCTACAAGACTGACAGAGGGCCCCATTTGCGCAGCTGCAGCTTCATTGCCTCAACCAACGGCAAGTAGTTTGCTGCGTACAGCCCTCCTGTGTTTTTGTTATAGTCCCCCCTAATAGTCTGATGCCTTCTGGTACCCATCTAAATTGAGTGGCACCTCTGGCCCATGCCGGCTCTTCCCCCTCCACTGATAAGTTTAGTATTTTGGACTTAGTGATGTGAACCTTCAGCACCGCTATGGCTCCAAAGGCTTGCGGATCACCACTGGTAGCGATTGCTCCTGCTCAGCCAGAGTGAGTAGCATATAGTCTGCGTATGCCATCTCCTTGTAAACCCCCTGCCCCCCAAAAGGGATTGCCCCTGATGGCCTCGTCCGCGTGGATCTTACTGAGGAAGTGCTCACTGTGCAGCACGTATAGGAGGAGGAGAGGAAACAGCCATGTTTGGTGCCTCTCCTCAATGGAATTTTCTGGGGAAAGATGGCCATTTATTAGGAGTTGGACCACATGGTCACTGTAATTCATGCAGATTTTGAACAGAAACGGACCCAAACACCATTATTTCTATGGTGTAGAATAGGAAGGACCACTCGACCCGTTCAAATGCTTTTTCTGAATCTAATGAAAGGAGTACTGCTGTAACTTTCTTCAGAGATACAATTTCTATGAGATGGCACACCCTACAAACATTATCATACGTTTGACGACGCCTTATGAATCCTGACTGATCTGGGTGGATTTGCTTTGGAAGAATGGACGCCAGCCTGTTAAGTGTTTCATGTATATTTTTGCATCCATATTTATGCGGGCAATTGGTCTAAAAGATCTGCAGTGGGACGCGTCTTTAGCCGGTTTACGGAAGAAAACCAGCTCTGCTTCCTCCATCGTCGGCGTGATTTGACCTAGTGGTACCGAATGTGTTGTATAGGTGGGCCAATTTAAGGGCTAACCGTGATTGAAAGGTTTTGTAGAATATGGCCGGGAAACCGTCTGGGCCAGGGGTTTTATTTAGTGGGAGGCTTCAGTTCACGACCTCCACCTCCTCAGTGGTGATGTCTGCCTCAAGTGAATCTTACTCTGCTAGGGTAATCTTGGTCAGCAGGATCAAATGTAGGGTTTGGGTCTGCAGGGATTGTTCCGAGTGATCCGAAGCATATGAAGAATAATAAGTCTGGAACTGCTCCGTGATCTCTGGGGTGGTGGTCACTTTAGTCCCCTGAGAATCTATAATCCCCTGAATTACCTGGGAGGCTGCTTTCTGCTTGAGTTGCCGAGCGAGAAGCCGGTCAGTTTTTTATTAGCTTTTATATAGTATTTCTGCCTCATGTACCGCAGGCCTTTCTCTGCCTTCGTCATCAAGAGCAAATCTAGTAATTTAGCCCCACGATCGGTCTCCATCTTTAGTATGATCTCACGCAGCTCCTGCTCTAATTCTGCCTCTAGAGCTCTTGTTTGCTTTTGATCAAGTGCCTGCCTCTTGATTAAATACCCCCCCCTGCATGTCGCCATAAAGGTGTCCCACAGGGTATAATCCGACAGCTACAGTGAGGAGTTGGACTCAAAATAGTCTTTGATGTTGGTTTCCAATTCAGTGCAAAGCAGCGTGTCTGTAAGAAGTTCCTGTGGGAACACCCAGCTCTACAGACCCCTCTTCTCAAACGGGAGGTAATTTGTTATGGTGAGTGGGGCGTGGGCAGATAGCGCTATGCTGCCAATATCTACCCCGGTAATTCTGCCCTGTAGTGTTACCGACTACCATATATAGTCAATCCGGGAGAAGGATTTATGCACATGTGAGTAATCGGTGTACCCCCTTTCTTTTCCTCGGTGCGACGTCCAACTGTCCTTCAGGGCATGGTGGTTTTGGTGATAATAGCTTGTGTGGGGGGAGATTGGCCATAGCAGGCAGTAGTGCTTCTATCCCTATGCGGATCCCATGCTAAGTTGAAATCTCCCATCACAAGAATCTGCCCCTTAATAAATTCCTCTAAGTCTGTGAGTGGTCCTTAGGAAGCCATCCTGGTTGGAGTTAGGGGCATAAATGGCCACCACTGTAAGGGTCAGTGCTCCTATTTCAATTTTGAGGAACAGATTTCGCCCCTCCGTATCTGCTCACGAGTCTAGGACCCTGGCCGAGTCACACGTAGTAGTGCCATCAGAACCCCAGCCACCTTCCCTTGGGCGTTCGCTTGTAATATATGGTGGTAGTGTTTTAGCCTGTCTCTTGCAGGACTATCAGATCTGATTGTGCATGAGAAAGGAACCTGTCATTTTTCTTACTTTTGACAGGGGAATGTAACCCCCGCCAATTAAGCGTTAAGCACTTCAAGATTTGTAACTATGCCCTAGGATCATCCTATGTCGACTGCTCCATTTGAGCACATTGGTAGTTCCACTTTCCAAACTGATTGCGCTAGATTACCTCCACCCCCAACTCCTCTGCTGCCCTCCCACCAACTCCCAAAATCTAACACTCCTTTTCTTGACCTCCCTCCAGCACACTCACTCCCCTGGTGCCAACCAATGTTTTTAGTGAACCCTCGAGTATATCACCCTTGTCATCGGCTCGCCAATAAATCCAGGTTGAACCTGTGGGTATCCTAAAACCCCTCAACAAGGGTGTCCGTGCAGTAAGGGTAAGGTGTTTGTGTGTGTGTGTGTGTATATGTGTATATATATATATATATATATATATATATATATATATATATATATATATATATATGTGTATATATATGTATGTGTATATATATATACATATATATATATATGTATATATATGTATATATATATATATATATAATATATATATTTCTGAGGCTTGTGGAATCTACTTAGATCACATGCTGTGCATAGGCCGACATCTAGTGGAATCTGCAGAGTATTAGTTTGTTTTTCGAAACTCGAAAAGGGGCGTCGAACTAGGGCGTGCCAGTAATACTATCCCTAGTGTGACGTCCACTGTACCCATGATCCCTCATGCGTGTAGGACCCTCAGGTTGTGTTTTTCCGCCATACCAGTCAGACGCATGTTGCAGAGTTCCCTTGGCATTAGCCAATTATATTAAATTATTGTTAAAAATTCCACGTTCTTTCAACCTTATGCCGAAGATGGACACCAGTGAAGATCGAGGAAGCTAGCCATCGAAACTCCACAATGGACTTTGGGCCTTGGAAGGCCTCTGGCCTCGGCCCTGTAAAAGTAGCGCGAGTGGTCATACAGGCTCCCACACATTATTTCCTATATATATCCGCCCGCTGCCAAATTGATACATATGGAGAGTACTCCTTTTAAATTCTGCCCGAAGTGTAACAGGAAGTTCCCCAGGGTAGATAAGCACAACACGTGCAATTTGTGTCTCCCACGAGACCATCCCGAAGCTACCTGTCAAACTTGTAAGCTCTTCAAGCCAAAAACAATGAAGGACCACTCCAGTAAACACTGGGCCCACTACTTCAGACACCCACGCGCAAGCCCCCGACCTCGGATGACTGGCCAGTGGCCCAGTTATGGGGACAACACCCGGCGGCAAAAGCGCTACCCACACCACTCCCTCTAAACACACCAGCCGTGACTCGAAACGCGCATCGAGTGATCAGCAACGGAAGGCACCGAGAGAGCGCTCAAACGATTGTGTCCTCTGGGAGATCCCTTTCGCGATCGCCACATGACAAAGACCAACCATCGGTGGTTGGGAAAGGTGCCACACTCCCAATAGTTCTAGAGGCTCGATCGTCAGATGATTCCGACCTCTATGCTTACAAGTCAAAGCGTGTAGCGTCTACTCCCGAGATTCGGCACCCTCATTCTACCACCTCCGAATCTCGATGCGAAGCGCCGAAGACCACCTCCGAACATAGACGCGATGTGTCAGAACCCTCAGAAACCCCTAAAACCTCTGGAAAACATTCCTCTAGTCACGGGAAGGGGGATAAACAAAACAAGAAACCTTCAGAACACCATAAAGAGAAACAGAAGGCCCCTAAAGTGATAGGAAAGTCCAATGTCCCTGACACTGCTCCTAAGAGTAAAATTGTCCCTCCCACTCCTCATGATATGGGCATGAGAGGATGTCTTTTTTTGCTAACTTAAATGAAAAATTATTTCCATAGCTATGCCAACACACCAGCTACCTCTGCCCCTTTGGGGTCCAAGGACTCTCAACCCCCTTCTAAAAGGTTCCGGCGCAGGGATTGGTTTCAAACTCTTTGCTAATTGAATCTTACCATCCAGAGTCGTATGGAGAGGAGACAGAAACACATATGCTGGAAGACCAGACAGGGGTTTCTTATCATGGGGATGATGAGGACCAGGAAGTGGAAGATAAGGCAGAGGCCTACAATCTTGACTCCCCTATTCCTAAAGACCCCCCGGTACATGACTCACCAATTAGATAATCAGCCACTCCTCAATGAGGTACTGGCTAAAGCAGCAGCTCATTTTCAGATAGACACACAGGGTGTCCAAGAAGATAGCGATTTCGCTGAAGAAATCCTAGGAGACAAGAGAGCCGTTACCCAAGCCATCCCAATATTAAAATCAATCCAGCGTAGAATTGATCCCTCGCTAGTAACCCCAAATCCTAACTTGTGCAGTTAACCCACGAGTGGAAAAATTATTCCGGGCCGCACCTCAGATCCCATGTACATAAGGAGTCAATTAAAACCCAACTCCCTGGTAGTAACAACCACCAGAAAGAGGGCAGGTACGCCACGAGCTTCTGCAGAAGCACCTCCCGCTAAGGAGAGCAAAAGAATATATACTCTGGGTAGGAAAGTTGCCTCCACGTCAGCTATCAGGCACGTATTGTTAACAGTACCACTCTTTTAGCAAGCTATAACTGCCATCAGTGGGAACAAGTTGCTGCTCTAGTAGCCTCTGCACCTGAACCACTAAAAGGCCAGTTGGCCCAAATTGCAGCAGACGGAAGGTCTGTATCTGGATGCATCCTTAAGACAAATTTTGATGCAGTAGATAATGCGGGAAGATTAATAGCCAAAGGCACAGTAATAAAACGCCACGCTTGGTTAAGGCAGTCAGGGTTTAAACCCGAGACCCAAGCCACGCTCATAGACATTCCGGTAGAGCCAAACATTCTATTCGGCAAGGCAATGGAAGAGGCACTAAAGACAGCTAAAGAGGAGTACGAGACCCTAAAATCTCTCTGCAACTCACAAATAAACCCCCAGGTCAAAGGGGTAATAATAGTTTTTGCCACTTTTGCGGCAAAAGCTCCCAGAGGGGTTCCAACTACTACCAAAATCAAGGAACCTCGTGGGGCAACAATCAATTCCAGACATCACAGGGATTTACCAGAGGCCAGCACAGGGGCTGCACTAGAGGGGCCGGCCTAGAGGTAGAGACAATCCCGCCAGAGGTGGTATGCCACCTAGTAAATAGTGACGTTCCGCTTCGGGTCCCCTCCCAGCCATCTTCACCCACGCGTGGGAGAGGATCACTTCGGACAGGTGAGTGCTGTCCACAGTGTCCGCAGGATACTGTATATAACTATAGGCGCGCCCCCACGATCATCCTCCAAGACAGAAGGTACACTCGTTGGAGCACCAGAAAATCCTTCTCGAGGAGATCGCCACTCTACCTGCAAAGGACGCCATAGAATTCGTCCCAGGCAACCAGGTAAACAGGGGTATTTATTCAACCTACTTCCTTGTGCCAAAAAAAGATTCAACAATGCGGCCAGTATTAGATTAACGCCCTGCAAACAAGTATGTCAAGCCACAAAATTTCTGCATGACTACACTCCAAGAGGTAATCCCCCCTACTAAAATAGGGGGATTACATGGCAACATTGGATATGAAAGTTGCCTATTTTCATATTTCAATGTTCCCAGCGCACAGAAGATTCTTAAGTTTCAAAATATACAACCAGCACTACCAGTTCAAGGTGCTGCCCTTCAGTATAGCCTCGGCTCCAAGGGTATTCACTAAGGTACGGGCGGTGGTGGCGGCGTACCTACGCACTGAAGGAATCCCAGTGTACCCTTACCTGGACGACTGGCTCATCACAGGGGAAACCCCCATAATTTGCAGACTAAACGTTCAAAGAACAATCAACCTCCTCTTCCAATTGGGCTTCTCAATCAACGATAAAAAATCAAGCCTGGTGCCAAGCACCTCAAAACAGTTCCTTGGAGCTGTCCTAAACACCCAAGGCGGGTTGGCTTTTCCATCAGAGGAAAGAATTCGGAATCTGTTGCTGCAAATTCCTCAATATCAGGCCGGTCACCAAATAAGCATGCGCAAAGCGATGCGTTTGCTAGGCATGATGGCATCTTGCATTTACCTGGTTCCCAACGCACGCCTGCGCCCCAGACCCATGCAGTAATGGTTGGCGAAACAGTGGTCTCAAGCAAGTGGTCAGTGGGACAATCTAGTGGTCGTTTCGCCAACACTAGTACAAAGTCTTCGCTGGTGGACAAGAGAATTTTACGAAGGGGAAACCCTTCTATGATCCAGAGATACAGGCCATCATCACAACAGATGCCTCCCTGGCAGGGCGGGGAGCTCACTACCGTCACCACACAGCTCGGGGCCTCTGGTCTCACACAGTTTGTTTGTTTATTATTTGTAATGCGCAATCATACCCTCAGGTAACAGTACATTTACATGGGATTGCGAAGCTTAGTTACAACAAGAATATATAGATACATACAGTGGAAGTAATATCACGATTATGAACATATATACAGGGAGGCAATAGGCAATACAAGAAGTATAGATGTTAATAATAATAAGGACTATGCAGCTGGTAGTTTTTTGGGCCTACTTTTTAAGCCATAAAACAACCTTGGATCGGAAGTTCTAATAGGGCAGGTCCATTCTGAGAGTTGGCGGAAGTGAGTTCCACAGTTTAGCTGCTTTCACTGGGAAGCTGTTACCCCCTATAGTGGAAAGTTTGAAGTTGGGGACAGTGAGGCAGTCTTTATAGACTATTCTTGTAGGTCTCAGGGAAGTCTGTCTGTGAAATCTGTCGATCAAATAAATAGGGGCCGTGTTGTTGAGGGATTTGTGAGTGAGTGAGGCAGTTTTTAGGAGAATTTTGTCATTGATAGAGAGCCAGTTATTCTGTTGGCAGTATACTGAGATGTGCTCTCTTCTGGAGATGCCCAGTGCCGCTCTAAGGGCTTTATTCTGGGGAGTTTGAAGTTTACTAGTGATGGCTTTAGAGGACCCCAGATAGAGAGCGTTACAGTAGTCCAGACAGGAGAAGGGTTCTAGCGAGGGTCAAGCAACTGGTATCGGACAGAAAGGGTTTAGCTGTGCGGATCAGTTTGCACGTGTACGCCGTGGAAGATGCCAAGGAGTTCACCTGTCTGTTGAAGGAAAAGGTAGCGTCCAAGTAGAAGCCTAGTGTTTTAACCTCATGTCCCACATTGATACTGTTGCTGTCGATCATGAAGGAGCAATAGGCAGGGTGAAGTTTTTCTAAACTGGTGGTAGTGCCTAAGATAATGAGTTCAGTTTTATCATTCAGGCATAGTCCATGTGTGGCCATCCATGCCTGGATGATGTACACACTATTCACCAAGGCCAAATCCTTTCCATAATCTCCTGAAAGCGGAAGGAGAATCTGGGTATCATCTGCATAGTTGGTGTAGGTGATACCGAAATGATCCAGATCATCGAAAAGGGACTTGGTAAATATGTTGTACAAGAGCCCTGAGGCACACCACAGGTGATGGGTATGGGGTCCGCAGCAGCTGTCGGTGGCTCAGAACCACATCAATCTGCTAGAACTTCTGGCAGTCTTCACAGCACTTAGGGCATTCAAACCCTTCTTATCCAATCGGTCAGTACAGATCCTAACAGACAGGACGACGGCAATGTTTTTGTAACGCTCACCTGGATCCCACGGAGGCGCGGGCGTGGTCTGGACGGCAGTGGCCTCTTCGAAGGAGATGTTCAGCACCCTGAAGATGGAGTGGGCTGGGGTTCCCAAATCTGGCTTGTCTGGCTCGGATGAATACCCTTCTGTGAGCGAAAAGGAAGGGTTAAAACTCTGTGGGTTTTGTGTAGATCTCCCGTTCCCCTTCTCACCCTCCTTGCAACCCTTCTGTAATTCCCTGTGGAGACTCACCTTAGGGATTGAAAAGGCGAGCTCTCCATCCTGCTTCTGATGCAGGGGCACGTTGGTATCCAGTTAGGTCACTGGATAGTAAGTTCGAGTTCGCTTGTCTGTTCCGGTAAGTACCGTAAATGTTTATGGCAAGCTTGAGTCTAAACTGTTCCTCTTCTCTTTTGCAGGTAATGGAAGACTCCGGGCTGAGGGCGGTTTCTGTCGAAAACTTGATTTCAGGTGAGTTTTGGTGTAGGCCCACTACTGTCTTTTCCTGTCTCTTTTTCCTTGGGGGCCGGAGTTCGAGAATGCCGAAGAAATGGAGCCGGCACGAAGCAGAAGCTGAGTCTGACCTGTAAGCAGGTAAGTTTTAAATAGTTCGTTTGCTACGGTTCTTGCATTCACTAATGTGATGTTTGCTTTTTCCCCATAGGGGCCGGGGTGCTGAAATACCCAAGGAATGGCATCGACCCGAAGGTAAGATGAATTAGCTTGGCAGGTAAGTGCTTCTTGGTTATTTTCCCCTTCTCACCTTGCTTTCTTCTCTTCGTCTCCCCGTAGGTGCTGGAATGCTGCAGGAGATCCGGATGGGCGTCGCAGAGCCGAAGGCGCCACATGCAGGTAAGAGAAGTGCGCCGAGATGTATGCGACGCAGTGAGTATTTAAAATGATGTCTTTTTGCAGGAACGTTGGCGCGCTGAATCCGGAATGTAGCTTTAACATGTAAGGTTTGTTTTCACCTGTTTCTTCTTCCCTTTTCTATCCTTGGGTGTTTCCAGGATGCTGGCAGGCGTGGTCGAGGGCTGGAGCAGGAGCAGGCACGGTGAGCGTCCAGCTGCTATGAGCAGAACAACGCGAAGCGTGGTTTGCTGTCTGGGCGTGGCTTAAATAGCCTTTCAAGTAGTCCCAGGTATGTATCCTTCCACTGAAGGTATGTATCCGGCCACCAGCCACACCCGTGTGGTTAAGTAGTTCCTTTTTCATCTGAAAGTTGTAGAATGATCTGCCAGGTAAGGAAATTGCAGCATGGTCTGCCAGGTAAGTTTGCACCAAACACTAGTCCTTCCATATCTTGTATGAGCCTGACGCCAACGGCGCCAGGACTGAGTCCAAAGAGCACCTATCTGGGGTGGCTGGGACTTCCCTAGTATACATGTTGCCTGCCTCTGAGGGTGCCGGGCCCTGTCTGGCTCCTTGGAGGTAGGCATCATGACAGTTTTACTTAAACAAACAACCGGGCACTAGTTCGCCAAATCTGTCCAAGCTTGCCCAAAAAATTTGGAGATGGGCACTCAAACGGATATTTACCTGTCATCCCAACATATTCCAGGAGACCTCAACTCGCTAGCAGATGCTCTGAGCAGGGATCCCCTTCCAGAAGAACACGAGTGGACACTACACAAAGTCGTAGGAGACCTCTTCTCTCAGTGGGGTTTCCCCACTATAGACTTATTCGCCACAAGCGAAAACAGTCAATGCCCAGACTTCCTATTCAGGTTCCCCCCAGCCAGGCTCCAAGGGGAACGCCCTATGGATGAATTGGTCAGGGATGTTTGCCTATGCTTTTCCACCAACCCCTCTGATGTGGAAGGTGGTCAACAAGATCCACAGGGAACCAATGACGCTCGTCCTAGTTGCTCCTATGTGGGCGAGAAAACCGTGGTACTCACACCTACGGAAATTGGCGGTGTGCGACCCCATCAAACTCCTGTGCTGGTACAATTTACTCTCCCAGCACGAGGGTCTAACAGTGCATCCTCAGCCCAACGCAATGAACTTGCCAGCATGGCTGCTGAAGTCATGGAGTTCGGACATCTCAATTTACCCCAGAGATGTATGGATATCTTGAAAGAGTCAAGGAAACCTAACACGAGGCACTGTTACTATGACAAATGGAAACGATTCTTTATTTGGTGCCAGAATAAGCAAATCCACCCAGTTGATAGTACTCCTTCTAATGTCATCACATATATGCTCCACCTACTGGATGTAGGATTGGTATTTAATTCTCTCAAAGTAGACCTGGAGGCACTGTCGGCATACACCGCCTCCCAGAACAAGGTGTCATGGTGGAAGGTGCTAGTGGTCAAAGCCTTTATGGAAGGGGTGAAGAGACTCCACCCTCCAATTTCAAACCCATCACCAGTGCTTGCTAAACTAATGCCCTCCCCCTTTGAACCCATCTATAAAGCTAGTCCCAAACGCCTGACTTATAAGACTGCCTTCTTAGTAGCCATTACATCCATAAGAAGGGTCAGTGAAATTCAGGCTCTGTCAGTGCAGGATCCTTTCTTTACTGTTCATAAGGATTAACTGGTTCTACGAACTCACCCTAGGTTTTCGCCTAAGTTAATTTCAAAATTCCATGTTAACCAGTCCATTGTGCTACCGGCCTTCTTCCAAGAACCCAAAAGCTCTGCTGAGGTGAAACTACACACACTGGATGTGTGAAGAGCAGTCCTCTACTACCTAGACAAGACCAGACCGCTAAGAAAGACAGATCAACTGTTCGTCTCCGTAGCTACAGGCAGAGAAGGAGATCGCGTCTCTAAAGGTGCCATCTCTAAGTGGATAGTCAACTGTATCCAGCTGTATTTCTCTCTTTCAGAAAAAACTCTGCCTTTTACGCCAAGGGCCCACTCTACAAGACTCACTGGGGCCACTCTGGCTTTCATTGCAAATGTACCCCTTGACACCATTTGCAAAGCAGCTTCATGGAGCTCTATTCACACCTTTACTCAGCACTACTGCATTGACACTCATTCCAAGACAGATACTCAAGTGGGGCAAGCGGTTCTTAGACATTTGTTCGCTCATTACCATTCTCACATCCCACCTCCTTCTTCCAACACTGCTCGCTAATCTATGCACAGCATGTGATCTAAGCAGATTCCACAAGCTTCAGAAGCGATACATTACTCAACGTAATCGTATTTCTGATGCTTGTATCTGCTCAGATTCACATGCGTCCGCCCTTCCTCCCCTCTGAGAGAAGGTGCATGGATGCTTGTAGTCTTATCTATCTTATCTGCTTGGATGCTCTGTACTCGTGCTACTCCTCATGCTACCTCATGTCAGAAAAAATACAATCTGAGGGTCCTACACGCGTGAGGGATCATGGATACAGTGGACATCACACTAGGGATAGTATTACTAGGTCGACGCCCATTTTTGAGTTTCGAAAAACAAATTGTAATACTCTGCAGCTTCCACTAGATGTCGGCCTATGCACAGCATGTGAATCTAAGCAGATGCAAGCATCAGAAATATGATTACGGGGAGTTATGTATCCCATACACACACCTACCCCTTACTGCAAATCTTTAATATTTCTAAAAGAACTAACAGACAGTGAATCATCTGTACTATCTCTAAGTCTTTCCTTTAGCCCTACCTATAAGTATGACAACACATCTGCTAGAGTAGATTTGTTTAAATGTACGAGAAAGTTGAAGTTGACCCAATACTATGCAACAAAGGTTGATGAAGGACGTGACAAACGGAAGGAAAGAGGATTTGAAATCCCTCCTCTCACTGAGAAAGATTTAACAAGTCTTATGAGTCTAGCACACATGGAAGAAACTGTTGAATCCACTGTGGATGAGAATATCCGCATAGAAAACATCATGTTGAAAGAACAGTTTGGTATTTCAACAGACATCAATTATCCCACGACATTTAAACCTAAATCCATTTTTTTTTGTCCAAATATTGCTTGTGAATCTATTGATGTCTTTGAAGAACTGGTAAGGAAAGTTTAAAGAGCTATCCAGTAAAGTACCGTCCTCCCAGAGAAATCTTTGTTTCTTAAAACTTCAGGCCTTAGAAACTCTTTTAAAAAAATCACTCTATTGTTATACGTCCATCGGACAAAGGTGGTGGTATAGTTGTGTTGGACAGTGAACAATATTAAGCAAAAGCTAAGACACAACATAGCAATATTAACAACTATGTGCCTGTTGAGAAGAAGATACTGATAGAAACTAATTCTTTATCATGCCATGTTGAAGAGTTGGTGTGATTTAGAACTAATAGATAAAGAATATTTCTTTCTGAAAACTCTTTACCCCTCGACATCTCATTTACTTCAATCATTAAGTTCATAAAAGTTTAATTGATCCTCTGGGTTGCCCAATAGTTTCTCCCATGGGAAGTTTACTTGAGAATACATCCAAATACTTGGACCATTTCTTTCAACCCTTTGTTTCCAGCTTGAGTTTGTATATACGAGACACGTCAGATTTATTAACTAAACTGACTAATATGAATTGGGAACCTGAATATTTGTTAGTATCCCTAGATGCAGTCTCATTATACACCTCGATTGAACATCTTGCTGGGATCAAAGGGTGCTGTTTCTTTTTCGAAAGCAGATCCATCAGTTATCGTATCGTAAACATAATGATATGTTATTGCAAATGTTACAGTTCTGTTTAGAACATAATTATTTTCTCCATGAAACACAGACATATAAACAAACCCAGAGACCTGCCATGGGGTCATGTATGGCCCAAACATATGCTAACTTCTATATGGGGTGGTGGGAGACTCAGGAAGCATGGACAGAAGAATTGGAATATTTGACGAAACATATTATTGTCTGGTATCGTTTCATTGACGATTTATTCGTCATTTGGGATGGTACAGAATTGCAATTGAAAGAATATGTCAACATTTTGATTAAGGATATACTTAATTTAGAATTGACTTTTGTCTGTTGTAGACAAGAATTGTTTTTTCTTGATGTAGAATTTCAGATTCAAAATGACTTACATGGGGGGCGTGGCTACAGAGCTCCTGCAGATCCTTAATGATCCTGGAAAACGGATGTGACTACAGAAAGCAGCGCTGTGTAAAAACGCTTAGGCAAGCATATGAAGTGGTGTGGAACAGAACGTTTACAAATTCGACTAGTTATTGTGCCCGCTCTGGGAGATGTGAGCCGGAGAAGGGAGAGTCGTCTGACAGAGTAGTAAGCAAGATGGCGGCCAGACGGAACAAAGGACACCCTTGGTAGGCTTCGGCAAACAAGATGGGGGGGGAAAGCGGATATGAACAGAGGCTGGAATAGACCTTGTGCGGCAAAGAAGATTCAAGCGGTGCTTGCGTGAAGAAGACCTGCATTTGCATAGAAAGAGAAGTGTGAATGCAGCGGCTGAAGCGAGAATAACCACATTGGAGCAGCAAGATAAAGTTGTCCACGACATTGGGTGAAACGGGCACGAGTGGGCGCCGGGCATCCGATAGTAAAGATGGTGCACCATGTGTAAACAAAGAAAGAAGCAACAAAGTTACAATGGAAGCCCCGAGGTGAAATTGTCATGGTCGCAAAGATTCTTTTGGATTTACATTTGTCGCCGCCGGCGCACCAGCACATCTAGTGGACACTAGATACACTGTAGCAGTGCAAGGACGGAGCGATTCAGAACAAAGGGAAGCACGAAGAAGGTGCCGCTCGCCGCAACGCGATAGACGCAGGCACATATAAGGGAGAATTCTCATTCTATGGCTAATTTCCCTTACCTAGTGAGTCCCTCAGCAGCTTTGCTGGATTTCTGGAGTTTATTTTTTCCACTTGGTAAGAGTGTGAGCTTTTCCCCCACTCATACCTGTGTTTTTCCATGTGTATTCCCTCTGTTTTTGTGATTGTGGACTCTGGAGTACACCACTTCAGTATCTCCACTCTTTTGTGTGTTACACAGTACCTTCAGTGCAGCGACACAGGGTTGTCTTTTAGACTTCCCACCAACTCCATTTTCTGGGGCTGACAACCGTCCCCCAGAAAAGGTTAAGTTGCCATTAACTTTACATAGTCCTTTAACCACAGATCCACTACACCCCATCTTACATGGAGTATTTGGCAGGGTTAATTCTTAGCCCATTTTATCTGTGCCACTTGGAGCATTGTTTCGCTCCCTTAACATTAAGACTGGGCTGGTGGCAGTGGTATCTACCCTAATTTTCCTACCGCGACTATATGCCATAACGTGGTATTGTTTTTAGGCTATTTTAGTAGCCTCGAACTTTAAACCTACTAGCCCAGATACTTTTTATTTCGGCTCCGGTTGGGTTTAATCGCCATTTCTTTTTCTTAACATCCTTCTTGGGTCTTTTTTTGCACGGCAAACCAGGTTTGCCTCCTTTGTTTTGGTGAGTTTCTGATCAGAAGCCCTCCTTTGGCGTCTGGGTGTCTAGGTGGGCTGAATGTGAGGGAGGGGTGTAGTCGCCCCCTGCACAGGGTCTCCTTGGAGACCCTAGTCGCACTTTGTGTCGATTGGCTGAGGTGGTTGTCCGGGCTGGACAACCCCCCTGCTGAGTGATTGACAGCCAGGCTGTGTGAATGGGGGAGTTTGGCATAAAAGGCAGGACTCTTGGGCTGGAAGTCAGTCACCAATGGAACTGCAAAGAACTGAAGAGAAGCGGAGAAGAAGACGGCTGCTGCAACCCCGAGTCCCGGTAAAGCCCTGCTACAGTCCTGAGCTATCTACCCTTCAACGACAAGAGAAGATCCAGTACAGAGTCGTCTTCCCTTGAGCCTGGTGAGATCAACCAGCTCATCTTTTCGTCAGTCAGAATCCTCTCCTGGGTCGAAATCACTGCTGTACTGTAGTGGTCCGGATAGCCATCAGAGGAGCCCTCTCCTGATTTAAAGGAGCGCACCTTTTATTCATCGTTGTCTTTTTCGCTGCTGCTGACCTCATCCCTGGGTACTGCAGATCGCTCCTGATGTCCTTCTTGTCTCCACGACTGAAGCCACAGGAACCGTGAGTCTGCAGGAACTACTAGGAACAACTGCTGTGGCACTAGCATTTCTCCAACGGAATAAGGTACTGTGCACATTCGGTCGTTCTTTCCGTAGGACCGTCCGGAATCAGGGTGAACCCTATTCCTCCTCAAAGATTTGTTCTTTCTTCCTTCCCTCTTATAACTTTTCCTTCCATTTGACAATCTTTACTAACTCTTATCATCTCGAATCTCGAACTGTTCAACGTGTGATCCTCAGCAACTGAGCATCTGCTCTATTGACGCTGGCGCAGGCCTATTGACTTTATCTGTATCTTTGAACGAGTCCTCTGATTCCCTTGCCTTGACAAAAGTATTGCCTGTGATTTTATCCACTTTTCCCTTGTTTGAAATTCTAAAGTACAAAGTGTGTTTTAACTTCGTGAGCATTTCTATCCGCGGATATGCGTTGGTATCGCAACACCGGTCTGTCAAATCCTAATGTACTTACCTTGAATTTGCTGGAACAAGTGGAATTGGTTGTGTGTAGTGTATTTTACGTGTGGTTTTGAATTTATAGAATTGAAGTGTTTTGTGAACAGATGGTTTAAAATAAATGTACTTATATTTTATACCTGAAACCTTGAGTCAGTGTTTGCTTGAGTAACAGTAATTGTGGTCCTTTGTGTAATCTCTACTACTTACTCTTGAGATAGGTCTGCCTGCTCCGCTACTGCTACCACTCTGACATAGTAGTACAGGCTTGTACCAAAGGTGAACTTGTATTACCACTTGTAGTCTTGATTGTGTCTAGTGATCACTAAGGGCACTGCACAGGATTCTGCCTAACAGCACATAACATTCTATCGCCCCGGGATACTTTGTTGCATGGGGCGAGCGCAAGCAGAGACAGTATGCAGACGAGGCTCCTATGGCAAGAAGGACTGATTAAGGAAGCATGCAACAGACTCCTACACATGCCGAAAATGCATAAGGAGTGCAGCATAGTAGGTGGAGTACAACACTGGAGGTGATTGCCACAGGAGGGGAATCCCACGTCGAGTGATACATTATCTGTAGCACGACCTCAACTGCAGTAAGCTGACAAAAACCTGCTTGCACGCAGGGAAGGAACCTGAGCCGAGGGGATGTCCAATATAATATTGCAACGGACACGGCAGAAAGCAGTGTGACAGTCGCACAGTGAGCATGTAACCATATATGGGTCAAGACCTCCTGGCCCATGGAGCAAGAAAAGGCCTAACACACTATAACCAGGATAGCGGGGGGCGTGGCTACAGTGTCAGGTGAGAGGATGAAATCCCATGGGCTCCTGCTGATCTGATGTAATACGGCACCCACAGAATGCGGTGCTAGCACAAAATAAACATATACGTGTATGAAGGAGTGGGGAACTGGAATCTACAAGCTGGGAGCTGCCCAAGTACAGGGCACTGAAAGCGAGCAGGAGGAGTGCTGGAACGGCGGACTGCGGACTAAAACAAAATGGTGGATGCGTACTAACATAGGACTGGATGGACGGACCTCCACATTATTGAGAGGCGAGGAGTGCAATCGCCAGGAGCTGGGTGAAACCAGGTCAGCGGACGGCTGGCAATACAGAAGAGTTCCGCTGGGCTAGCGGAGGATCAGCACAATGCAACACAACCGGTGACCGCAAGACCCCCCCCCCCCTGCGAGGACAAGAACGGTCGGGGACATCAGTGCAAGGTTCAGAGGCAAGTTCCATTGTCGGAATCCACAGAAAAGGTACGGGAACACTGGCAAGCAAGGGTGGCTGTGATTCGTATGTACTGGAATAGACAGCGCTTCTCCGGAAGCCTGCAAGCCTCTGTTAAGGAGAATTCTCATTCTATGGCTAATTTCCCTTACCTATAGAGTCCCCCGACAGCTTTTCTGGATTTGAAGGTTTTGTTTTTTTCTCCTGCTAAGAGTGAGACTCTTTCCCACTCTTAGACATATTTGCTATGTGTGTTCTAGGCTATTTTTTTGTGTTTAATGTCTATGGGGTTTATCTCACCCT
Source organism: Ambystoma mexicanum (assembly GCF_040938575.1). Taxonomy (NCBI): domain Eukaryota; kingdom Metazoa; phylum Chordata; class Amphibia; order Caudata; family Ambystomatidae; genus Ambystoma; species Ambystoma mexicanum. The sequence goes on along the minus strand of NC_090923.1, from coordinate 347,699,397 downwards.
CATAGGAACCATCTCTATACACATGTTACACAGCACCCTCTGTGCAGAGACACAGGTGTGTCGTAGCGACCCCCAAACATAGACTCCATACCCTGGGACTGACTACTGTCTCCCAGGGCATGTAAAGTCCCCATTGACTTTACTAGTCAATCTTTATGAACAAAACCAGTACAACCCATCTTACTATGGAGGTACTGGCAAGGGTGAATAGTTTTTCCCTTGTGTTCATTTTCAAGAGGGTACCGTACAGTTCCCCTCTCAAAAGTTTCTGGCTGGTGGCAGTGGTTACTACCAAAAATATTTGACCGCCAATATTTCCCTATGGGATTTTCCCATTGTTCGATGCTACCACATTTACTGACAGCCTCTAACATACCGCTGGTTTATTTTTATATTAACTTTACTCCGGTAGGTTTTATTTGCCAGAACTTTTATATAAATTCTTTCTCGTGTCTTTCTCTAAGATCCTAACCCACGTGAGGAATCCTTTGTTCCTCCTTTTGGCAGGCTTCTGCCAAGAAGCCCTCCTTTCGGTGCCACTGAGACTAGGGTGGACCCATTGTGTGGGAGGGGGGGGAGTAGGCCCCCTGAACAGGGTTGCCTCAGCAACCCATGTTGCACTCTGACCTGATAGGCTGGAGGGTCTCCCGCCAGGATGACCACTCCACTGTGTGAGTGACAGCTAGGCTGTATGAATGGGGATCTTTTTGCATAAAAGCAGGGTCCTGAGGACTGGAAGAGCAAGACGTTGCCACTGGAAATAAGAATCTGAAGAAGAGAGAAGCCAGACACCTGCACCAACTGAACCACCGGTGAAGCCCTGCTGCAGCGTCTCACTACTTTTCTCCACACGACAAGAGAAGATCTTCATCTGCAAGAGCCTTCTTCCGTTGAGCTGCTGGGGCCAACCAGTTTGCCAATCGCCTTCCAGGACCTGCCTTGGTCGAATTGCCAGTGCCCTGCACTCGGAGACCAGATAGCCAGGCACCCGTCCACCCGGACTCTGATTTAAAGGAGCGTATCTTTTATTTCGTTTGGCAGCACCGCGGCTGGTTTCATCCCTGGGCATTGCAGTAACTCGAACCTTCCTCCACGACAAGAGTCTCTCTTCCTCTGCTGGATCTCCTCAAACTGCAGGAACTGCCAGGAACAACCGCCACCACAGGATCCTCTTCTACATTTTAAGGTACTTTGTTCCGCCAGGCCTCCCTTTTCGTTTGGTAGTGCTAAAGGTGTTTTAAATCCTTTGCCTACCTGCTGGGTTGGCCGCCCCCATCGTCTAACATTGTCTTTCACCTTCTGCAACCACCTTTTCGAATCGTTTAACAAAGACTTGACTGCAGCTACAAGAACATTTTGCTCCTGGGCTCTTTGCCCTGTACCACTGACTCTGTCACAGGACTATTGACTCTGGCTGAATCTGTTACAACTGCCTTCTCTAGATTGCTTCTCACCTAGAAATGTGTTGGTGTACCTAACTCTTATGACCACCTTTTGCTTCCCACTTTTAAAACTTGTGAAGTGCCATTTTGCTCGTTTTCACCTCAGTATAATACATGCTAAAGTACTGCCTTGCCTAAACTTGTTGACAATCTTATTGGGAAGTGTTGCTAGGGTGTCTAAGAGTATATTCTTGTATAGCTTGTTCTTTCCCTATCGTGTGAGAAATTGCTAGAGTGCCATTTGTGTTTGGTTTTCACCGTGCTGTTTTGCTCAGTTTTCACTCTTGCTCAAACTTGTCTACAATTTAACCAGGGAGTAGTGTATACTTTTCTTGACCGATTTTAACTTCCGTTAATAACTGTGATTAATGTGTAGAAGTTGATTTGTAAAATAAATCTATATATCCTTTTTAATACAAAGCTTTGGTGAGTGTTTCCTTGTACCATAGTATTGTAGTCCTATTGTGTAAACCCTGAATACTGCTCATCTTCCTCTTGAGATAAGTCTGACTGCTTAGCCACAGCTACCAACTAAATCATTGTGGTACGGACTGATATCAAAGGGGATTTATTGCTCATACCTGTAGTCTTAATCTTCTGTAGTGCTCCCTAAGGGAACTGCACAGGATTCTACCTAACACCAGCGCACAGAAGATTCTTGCTGTTCAAGTTAGCAAAACAGCACTACCAATTCCAAGTGCTAACCTTCGGAATAGCATCCGCACCAAGGGTATTCACAAAGGTACTGGCGGTGGTGGCAGCGCACCTGCGCAGGGAAGCATTCCCAGTGTACCCTTACCTGGACGACTGGCCGATTACTGGGGAGACTCCCCAAATTTAAAGGCAAAACATCCAAAGAACGATCAACCTTGTCTTTCAATTGGGCTTCTCGATAAACGAGAAAAAAATCAAGCCTATTGCCAAGCACAACCAAGCAGTTCTAGGACCTGTAATAGACTCAAAAGAGGGGTTAGTCTTCCAGTCAGAGGAAAGAGCCCAAAATATGTTACTGCAAATACCTCATTATCGGGTTGGACGCCAGATAAGCGTACGCAAAGCTATGCGTTTGCTAGGCATGATGGCATCTTGCATTTACCTGGTACAGTACGCACGCCTGCGCATGCGAACCATGCAGGAATGGTTGGCGAAACAGTGGTCTCAGGCAAGCGGTCAGTGGGACGATCTAGCGGTTGTTTCACCAACACTGGTACAAAGCCTTCGCTGGTGGGCAAGGGAAAATCTGTTGAAGGTGAAACCCTTCCACGATCCAAAAGTGCAGGCGATAGTTAGGACAGACGCGTCTCTCGCCGGGCGGGGGGCTCATCAACACGCAGCACAAGGTCTGTGGACTCATGCCACGGCGTAGAACCACATCAATCTGTTGAAACTACTGGCGTTGTTCAAGGCCCTTCAGGCATTCAAGATACACCTAGCAAACCAGTCGGTGCAAGTCCTCACCGACAGCACTACGGCAATGTTTTACATAAACAAACAGGGGGGGCACACGTTCTCCAAATCTATCCAAACTAGCACAACAAATTTGGAAATGGGCACTCAAATGAAAAATCCTCCCAACACTTTCCAGGGGAACTCGACTCTCTAGCCGACTCACTGAGCAGAGATACCCTACTGGAGGAACACGAGCGGCAACTAGACACAAAGGTCGTAGACCACCTCTTCTCTCAATGGGGTTTCTCCACGCTAGAGTTGTTTGCTACAAGCGAAAACAAACAATGCCCAGACATTGTGTCCAGGTTCCCCCAACCAGGCTCCAAGGGGAACTCCCTATGGATGAACTGGTCAGGGAGATTTGCTTACGCTTTTCCTCTGACTCATCTCATGAACAAAGTGACGAACAGGATCCACAAGGAACAAGTGACGCTCATCCTAGTTGATCTTATGTGGGCAAGACAGCCATGGTATTCACGTCTGCGCAAACTGGCCATGTGCGATACCATCAAACTCCCGTGCCAGACCAACTTACTCACTCAACACGGGGGATTAACAGTGCACCCACCTCACTTGATGAACTTGGCAGCGTGGCTCCTAAAGTCATAGAGTTCGGACATCTTAACCTACCACAGAGGAGGCACGAAAGCCAAACACTAGACACTGTTATATCAACAAGTGGAGGAGATTTGTAAATTGGTGTCAGTCTAAACAAATAAACCCCATAGAGTGTACCCCATCCCACATTCTAAACTATAGGCTCCACTTCCTAGACTCTAGGTTAGTATTCAACTCTATAAAGGTCCACCTGGTGGCCTTATCGGCTTACAGCACCTCCAACAGTAAAATATTGTGGTGGAATGTGCTGTTCATCAGCGCATTCATGGAGGGAGTGAAGAGACTCAACCCTCCAATTTCAAAACCACTGCCTGGATGGGATCTCATAGTACTCGCTAAACTCATGGGACCCCCTTTCGAGCCGATGCACAAGTGAAGTCTTAAACACCTGACTTACAATACTGCCTTCTTAGTGGCTATAACTTCCATCAGAAGAGTTGGTGAATTGTAAGCATGGTCAGTGCAGGATCCTTTTTTCGTCATACACAAGGACAAAGTGGTTTGGCGTACTCCTTTCTAAATTTCATTGCAACCAGTCCATTGAGTTTCCGGCTTTCTACCAATACCCAAAAAGCTCAGCTGATGTAAAACTCCACAAACTAGATGTAAGGGGGGCGGTCCTTTACTATGTAAACAAGACCAGACGCTAAGAAAAACAGACCAATTGTTTGTCTCCGTAGCCCCAGGCAGAGAAGGAAACCGCATTTCCAAAAATGCCATCTGCAGATGGATAGTCGGGTGCATACAACTGTGGTATTCTGTCATACAAGACACTGCCTTTCACGCCAAGAGCTCACTCCACCAGGAGCACAGGAGCTACTCTGGCATTTATTTCAAATGTCCTCCTAGACAGCATTTGCAAAGCAGCTACATGCAGCCCAGTACACACTTTCACTCGGCACTACTGCATTGACACCCATTCCAAGACAGATACACAAGCGGTTTTAAGACATTTATTCGCTAACGAACCTTCTCACAACCCACCTCCTTCTTCCACTGCTTGCTAATCTATGCACAGCATGTGATCTAAGCAGATTCCACAGGACTCAGAAGGGATACATTACTCAGCGTATTTCTTATGCTTGTATCTGCTTAGATTCACATGAGCCCACCCTTCCTCCACTTGGAGGGAAGGTGCATGGATGTTTTATGAGCTTGTCTGATACATATCTGCTTGGTTACACCTGTACTCACGCTACACTTCATGCTACCTCATGTCAAAACAAAACAATCTTAGGGACCTTGACGTGTGGAGGGCTATGGGTAAAGTGGATGTCACACTAGGGATAGTATTACTGGCACTCCCTGTTGAAGTCCCTTTTCGAATTTCCGAAACAACTGTAATACTCTCCAGCTTCCACCTAGATGCCAGCCTCTGCACAGCATGTGAATCTAAGCTGATATGATCATCAGAAATACGATTGCGGTGAGTAATGTATCCCATATTAACTGTGTTTGTGCGTGTGCATGTTGCTACAATCTCTCCATTGGTTACTTTTCAGTGTCACAAAAGGGATGAATAGCCATTTGCAACAGTGGGCCATGTTTTTATTGGTGCCCGAGACAATTATATGGCCTAGTCTGACCCTGACAACAGATGGGGGCTCAGTTCTGTTGTTTGGGTGAAGTATCAGCCGACAAACAGAAACGAGCCATCAGCTGTTCTTTAAACTGTGTTTAAGAACTGGGCCCTGCATGATTCTTTAAAAGGTGCTGGGCCAGACCATGCCTCCAACTCACTGTCATGTAAACTTAATTCCATGACACTGTGCTGCTGGAGGCTAAGTGACCTTCGGCGACCGCACCCCCTTAGTCGGTGCTGCTCTTCATGGTGACAGTCAGGCCAAAATACAGACTGACGCGGGTGCAACTTCTTTTTTTTTTTTTAATTTTTTTTTTATGTAAACAGTAGGTGAGCGGGCGTTAGGCCAGAACCCGAGGTGGGGCTCGGGTCAGCCTGAGCCCCTCTGGTCTTGCCCAGCTCTAGTGTTGTGTATGCACCCCTCCATCATGCCGGCGGTTCAGTCGGAATGCTACCTCATCGAGCCTTCGGTGTTCCCTGTTTTTTTCCCCAAAAAACTTTGTTGCCGGCAGAGAGGACCTTGCACTTTCTGGATGTTGCTCGTGCCCTGAAGTTCTGCGTGTCGAGCATAAAGAGTTTTCGGAAGACCTCACAACTTTTTGTGAACTTTGGTCCTGTGAACCATGGGAAGGCCTTGTCTAAGGCTTCCATTTCGAGGTGGCTCTCTAGCTGCATCACGCACCGTCATCGGTTGGCGAACCGACCGCTGCCCGGCCGTTTGAGAGCCCAGTCCACCAGAGCAATCGCTGCAACGACGGCGTTCCTGTCTGGTGTGCCCCTGTTGGACATCTGCAGGGCTGCTACGTGGAGGTCCATGCACACCTTTAAAAAGTTCTACTGTGTCGACAGCGATTCCAGCGAGGAGTTCAGAGTCGGCCAAGCAGTGCTATGTAACCTGTTCGCTTGGGTGAGCCTATTCCAGAGGTAAGAGTTGATTGCTTCTGTTGAGCCTCGCCACCTCCCTTGATTGTGTAATGTTGTACTGCCATGCATTTGTTATTCATGAGCATGTGAATCCATGCCAGACCCCATGCTGGAGAAGAGTTAAGTGATTTACCTGTATCTATTGTTCTACAGCATGGTTCTGGCAAGGGTCTGGCATGGATTCACATGCAAATCCTCCTGCCGTCCCCTCTGCAGCTCTTGGTCATACTGCCACATTACGTCCATACCAAATCTGAAGATGGCTGCCAGAGGAGGGGCTTAGGGAGAGGACTGTCATTGGATGGGGGCAGTAGACCCAAAGGACAGTAATTGGTTTATAGGAGAAATACAGTTTTTAAGTGCAAGTAAAATGTTTTTTTCTTTTACCGAGGATTCCCAGCCTGATGACTGTGAATATTCATGAGCATGTGAATCCATGCCTGACCATGCTGGAGAACAATATAAATCTTACTCTACTTTTGCTGTGATTAACCCTTCTTTGCGAATTTGCTGGCTTGTGCATATTTAAATTAGTTATTGTGCTAAACTAAGCAATGGTTATTTATTTGGGCAGATAATTTCTCCCACTTTATTGTACATTATCAAAAGTAATTGGAGCACTAACAAATTGTCTAGATTTATACAATGTTGACTTAGTGTTTGAACTGTCCGCGAGTTCACGTATGATTTGCTGCGTAAAGGAAACTCAATGTGCAGATTCAATGCAAAGGGTTCCTTTTCTGTGGCTTTTTACTGTTTTACTAGTAGTTTATGGACTTAACAGTTATTAGGAAGTCTTGGGTGTACACACCCTTTTAGTTTTTCAGTACTTTTGGACACATTTAATGTTGTGAAATGCAAGTGAATTTAGCAACGCCTTTCTCATTTAACTATTTTTATTAAGAGCACAGTCGCTCTAGATGTGACAAATCCTAGTGTGCACTCTTGCATGTTACTTTTTCTATGCCTTGCTGCATTGTTAGGTATTCACTCTTAATTTAAGTTAAGCAATGTGTCTGTGTGTCAAATCTGTATCATTGATCTGCATTTTTTATTTTCCTGAACAGATGTGCACTAAGGTTGTTTGCCTGGTGTATGGTTCTTCTATATAGGTAGTTATTGCATAGAACTCGGGAAGCCCACAGGTGGTAAGGGGCCTAGTTGGAATCAACCATCTCGGTGTTAACTTCCTATGCTTATCCTTCTGCGACTAATGGTCTTGTGTCGTCGTGGCCCAATTAGGTTTTTTCCATCTATTTTTGTACTTTCCCTTTTTTGTGTTTTACCACAATGCCTAGAATATAGTGAAGTTTTAGGTGGAACTAACACTGACAGTGGCTGTTAGGCTGTTAGTGTACTGTCTGCTTAAGTGGAGACATCCATTGAGAGTCGTGCCGTGGTGACCAGTTAAGGGATGTACATGGTGTCCACTCCCTAGTTTGTAGATTTGTAATAGTCATTTTATAGACTTTTTAGTGTGGGCTGAGCTTCGTGGCCAGTGGCTTAGCATATGCTGTAGTTTGGTTTTTGGTAGCTCATTGGGCCTGTGGTTTATCTCACCTGTACTTTATGTGCTCCCCACTATTTGTCAGATTAGTAAGGCGAGGTGGTGCGTCGGGTGTGAATGGTATGAATGTTAGTTGTTTCTGTGTCTCTCTGACTCTTTTCCCTAAGATTGTAACTTGGCACTTAATATACTCCTGTGTTCATCTTCTGTACCAGGCCACAACTCAGTCTTTTGGTTATTTAGCTCACATGCCATAGCTACCAGTCGGAGATTAAGTGGAGGCTCTCTTCTCCCGACAGTTGGGTAAGTGCTCAAGGGTGGCAGCCTTGAGACCTGGGGGTGGCGGCCCCAGGTGGAAGGTGTTCAGGTTCTTTTAGAGGGATCGCATTGGTGTTAGTTGGTTGCCATGTATGCATGGCTGGCAACACTTGATGGTGGCATAATAAAGGCATAGGGGTGAGAGCCTTGGACAGAAGGTGCATTGTTCCTTTGGACTGTTGGGTTGTAGTTTTGCTTACAGGCTTGTATTACAGGCTTGTGTGTGCTACATTTGAGTTCCTTGGACGCACATAAGTGTGTGCGTGTGTATATGTTCAGCTGTGTATCTTTGTGTTCGGAAGGCAGGTGTTACATCTTCAACTTGGTGTCTTCACCTGAGTGAGTGATGTCATCGAGAGAATGTTCCTTTGTGGATGAAAAGTTTGTGTGTGAATGTAGGTTCTCTGAGGCAGTTGGTGCAAGCCTGCCTGGGTGGTGGGTGCCGTTGAGATTCTCGCCTGGAGAACTGGTCCCTTTGGGTCCCAGCCCCTTTAAAAGGTCATCTGCCTATGTAATCCTAATAAAGTGGTTCTTTGATGATCCTACAAGCTGCCCCTAGTCATTCTTAAATATAACCAGTACAAAGCAAATTGGCGCGCACTATCAAGCAAGACATTTGGTATTGCAAATAGCACGATACAGGCTAGAATTTGTGGGCACTCCAATCCAGACAGGCATACCACCACCAATGCGCACCTCGCACTCCGAATACGAGCTGCTTGACGCAGAATTAGAACAGAGTGAAGGGGACTATAGACCACAGCCAATCGAATACTGCAGCAATATGTTCCTGGTTCACAGGAAAGGGAAAGTGAGCCCATTGATCAACCTCAAGGGTCTCAACAGTTGGTTAATATACAGGCATTTCAAGATGGAGTTGATCCATCTTCTCTGGGACCTCCTCAGGGAGGGAGACTGGCTTGTCAGGCTAGATCTAAAAGATGCTACTTTACCAGTAGCAAGCAAACATCGATCATACTTTAGGTTTCATTGGAGAGGGCAATCTTGGCAATTCAAGAGTGCCTCTCGGCTGTCACCAAGCTGATGAGGCCCGTTGCAAAGAGTCCGAATGATGGTGTATCTAGAAAAAATTCTATTCCTAGCTCAGGACAAGCAACACCTGCAAAACAAGTGCAGGTGCAGTTGGCGAGCACGCTGCTAATGTCTCTAGGGTTCTTAGTGGACCGAGAAATCGGAGCTTATGCAATGCAAACGGATTGAGTTCCTGAGATGCAGAATAGACACCCGGAAGGCGATCAAGATGGATCAAGACGGATATAAGGGTAGTCCTCAACAAGGGGGGTATATTGCTTCAGAGAGTAGCCAGGGTAGTTGCTCTCTTAGCATCTTGAATACAAGCAATTTATTTTCTGAGGACCTCTACACTACAGGACGCTGCAAAGGTTACAAATAAGACTCTTTCAGGGGGGTCCAAGATATCGCCAATTAGTTCCGCTAGACGAGGCAGCAAACACAACATGGAGGTGTGCAAAGGTCGAACTTTTTGAAGACCCGCCATAATTTAATATAGAATCGTATGAAAGCAGATGAGGATGGGGAGCAAGATACAGGCAACTAGAGAACTGCGGCAAGTGGTCACAGGCAGAGCTAGACCTGCACCTCAACTGCTTGGAGCTACTGGCTGGGCTCCTTTGTGGAGAACATCGACGAAGGACACAGCAAACTGCTGCCTGCTCCTCAGGATGGACTATATCTGCAGTCCGGTATATCAATCACCTATCGGGTACAAGACCATCTATGAGATTTCCGCGACTGGATGTTGCACAGAGCAGTGTTTGTGGAAGTACACTGCATATGGGGTCCCCCAGATACAGGCCTATTTGCGTCCAGATTAAAAGCTCAGACTCCAAATGCTTCAGCTGGAAGTTAGACCTGGGGGCTCAGGGTGTGGACTCTTTTCTACAAAACTGCAGCGAAACAATACAATATGCGTTCCGCCCTTTGTGATGACGGCCAAAACCTTAGCGAAAATACTTTGGGAGAAGGCAAAAGTAGCACCAGACTGGACACCACAAGCCTGGTTTCCAGTTCTGATGGAACTTTCCTCCGATTTCCCATGGACAATCCCGTTCCCAGCAGTACCTTCTGACCGGGCTGACAGGACTCTCTCATCCCCCGATATAGACGAGGAACGTTCCGCTTCTAGCTTGCAGAGTTTTGGGCAAAGATGGCATGTCAGCAATTTCAAGATAAACTGGGGAATTCATCAGAAGTCATGGGCCCCTTCCACATTCAGGAGCTACAGCGCTACCTGACCACTCTGGGAACTTTTGTGCGTACAAGTGTTCATCCCATTTCCGCCCCTATAGTACAGGTTCTTACCTTCATCTGACATGAATGCCAGAAAGTTAAGGCTTTAGGACAACAGGTAACGAGCATGTGGACGGCATTTGTATAGGCGACCACCCAGCTGTAGTGCACTGGCTCAAAGGGCCGAATATCAACAAGCCGCTAATTCAAAAGTATAATACGTTACGTGAGGTAAACAAGGGGTTGGCACAATTTTCACATGGCCAAGCAACAACCATCTTTCAGGGCAGTAGCTGTCCAGCAAATCGACAATGTTACTTTGACGTCTGACACTCTCCTGCATGCTAGGCAAAGTGCTGGAGGTAGACAGGAAGGTGTTTTTATCCCGACATAGTGGCGTTTAGCATTGCAAAGCGCACAGAGAGTAGCGCCACTGTGATATCCTACCCATATTTTCCAGATAAAACTACATTGTGTAGCACTATGTAGCACAAGAGTATGCAAGGGTCATAGCGGAAGTCAGACTGCAAAGGGTGTCGCAGCTACTTTTCACGCAGTAGCAGCAGCTACGATGCCTACGTGGCTGAGGGAGAGAATGACCCTGGTGTGTATAGATGCATCTGTTTTTGGTGCACACTCCCTCAGAAGAGCTTTGGCATCCAGAACATTTGCTGTAGGTGTTTTACTACAGGACATCCTCAAATCAGCGGACTGCTCCAACGATTTAAAATTTAAGACTTTACTTTAAACCTGTATCTGCAATAGCGTTGACAGTAATCAGAAGGTTGGAACAAGCATAACGCTCGCCTTCGTTCTTGACATAGAATGAAGATTAACCAGGCTTACAGCACTGGGAGTCTTCATTCTATTAGACATAGCCGAGCATCATCTCTCCTGGAATACACATAGAACAGAGAAGGAAGTGTAAACAACAAGTTAACATATGATAATGTGCCCATGACCGCATGTCTCCCGCCCTAACTCTGCATTCTCATCTTCAGCTGAGGAGCAGAAGAACGGATGAAGACAAAAGAGTGATGGGATGCTACTATTGCAGCGATTACAAGCAGATGTTCAATTGCATTATTGAGGAGAGTTGATTTCAAGAATGGCTAGACTTATTTGTTTTTTTGTTTGATTTATATGGTGCACCGAACCAGAAGGTATCTGGGCGCATTGCAAAAGGTTATACATTTACATTGGCATAGTTACAGACCATACAGACAATATATACAGAAAGAAACAGAAGATAATACAATATAATACAGAATATCACAATTGACAGTTATTGACGTTAGTTAAGCACAAAAGGGCAATGTAAAGCAGTTGACATTAAATGAGAAGCTATCAATGGCACATCATTGGTCCTTCTCCGAAAGCCTACTCATGGTATTTCTCTTAAAGTTTGGGATGGAGTGGTCCGATCTCGGAGCAAGTGGTAGGGTGTATCTGGTGTGGACTTTATTGTTCAGTTTTGACTGGATAGTTTCATGTTGAGATGGCCAATTTCAAGGCTTCAAAAGATGAGGAAAGGACCCAGTCAGGACCTTACCTAAAAGGAAAAAGGGGGTCCTAATTGGTGAACATTTTAAGAAACAGAGAACTACTAAACAAGTGACCCATGGGGATGTGGGGGATGTGTAGTTCTCTTAGAACAGGTTTCTGAATATTTTTTTCAATACAGTTATAAGAAAAGAAAAAAGTTATGTTTCAAAGAGCTGCTTAGGAGCGCTGCTTGGGAGTAGCATTAAAGAAGTTAATAATCATGCTCGCCTCCGTGTCTTTAATAGAATCCAGACTCCCTGTGCTGTGAGCCTGAGTAATCTTCATACTCCTACGTCCCATCCCTTTTCCTCTATCCTGTACGGGTGTCCCTTGCTAGGCCTCCATCCTGTACGGGTGTCCCTTGCTAGGGACGGGAACAGAACCATTTTCACCAGAAACGGTTATTTACCTTAAAATGTAGTTGCGTGGGGGGGTGGGTGCCTGCGCTCCCTTGGCCCTGCCCACCGGTGCAGCACTCTAGTCCTCTTTTCTGCATCGACAGGAGTGGACCAACTTCACCAGCGCTCCTGGTTGAGTCCTTGTGATCCGTAATTCCACATGTTTTTTCCCCTCCATTAACAAATTTAAACTTTTAATTCTTAGAGGACACTGTCCACGGGTGCCCTGCCCGTCCCCGGGGCATGTCGGCCACGGTGGGCTTCAGCAGGTGGCCGTCATGTGATGGTTCATTTCCCACATCAGACCTGCACGCCCTTTGCCTCCCGTGCATCAGTGAAGACCAGGGATGGGAAGACTGCTTGACGCGTGATGCACTTACTTCATGGTCCCTCAAGAATCGGCTAGTGCGTTGGAGGAAGCTGTTTGCCAGGACTCGACCAGAACACCGTAAGGAGTATGTGGGAAGAAAAACCAAGAAGACCAGTCTTTTACTTTCTAAAGCACCCGCAGGGGCGACTCCTTCCCAGGGAATTCCACCAGCAGGAGGAGTCAATCTGGCTCTTTTACCGGTGAAAAGGGTACCGAGGCCAGGTAGTTAACAGCCGAGGAATCTGAGGATCTTCCTGGTCCCATCGCTGAGGAGCCAAGCGGCTTAAGCACCAGGACACGTCCTGCGGGGCACTGCTCTGTTACCAGGTCTAGGCTTGGGGGGGAACCTTTACGCACAGACAGCACTACCAGCATTATGGCTGAGGTCCAACAGCCTACCAGGACTGTACTTGAGGTGCAGGGAGGGGCAGAGCCTATCTGTACAAGCAAGCAGGCTGAACCCAGGCCCAGTGCAGCCATGGAAGCATATGAGCAGGAGCAGACAAAATGGCAGCCAGACCAGAAGCGTGCCAATCCAGTGAGGCAGAAAGGTGGGAAACCACTGCCAGGACAAAATGGTCCCAGCTAACTACACCACAGGTCACGTGGTGCACCACCTATCTGACCACAACAGTGCATTTGAGCTAAAGAGGCCTCGTACACACACACACGACAGGCACAGTGGGGGTAGACTGCAACTGTACATGTCTAAACTGACTCGGGGGCTGTTGCAGCAGCGTGTTCAATCCAGCCTGTGAAGAGCGCCTTTTTGATAAGTTCCTGACCCTCAAGCGGTCCCCACAAATGGCAGGCATTCTCAAGTGTATTATTCAGGACATGATCCCTCCCATGCTTCCGGTGCCAGTTCAGACACATGCTCCACACCCTACTGCACCACCGACAACACCCGTTGGCACAGCAGTGTCTCCGCCTCCAGCGGCCGCCCCTCTATCAGCGGCCGGGAGCACAGATGAGGGATAAACAAGACAGATGAAAATGAGAAAGATGTGCCTTCCTCAGCAAGGGCGTTTCACGATAATCGCTTTTCTGGCCGAGTACGTGGGCATCCCGCAGCCACAGAAGGAGCAGCCGGAAGCAGGAGTTTTAGCAGATGTCCTCACCATCCGAGCAGATGCTAGATCAGGTATACCACTTGAAATGGACGTGGAGACCTTGACTAGAAAGGGGTCGGCTAAGCCACACTGCACAGCCAGTCATCAAAAAGCTGGATGTTAAGTATAGACAGGTCGAGGGTGACGCACCACCTGTCCGTGCACCCTCAGCCTCTGTAATCCGTCATTGAGGTGGTGTCCATGTATGCCAAACTACAAGCATCCTCAGGCATCACATCCACCTTGGCGCTACTGGGCAAGGAAGAGAAGGCCCTAAAGGCCTATGGTGAAAAGTTGTACTCTAACACGAGACTACACCTCAGACAGGCCAATGTCGATGCCCTTCTGGCCACTACAAAAAAAGGCTGTGGTGGGAAATCGCCGACTTACTCCTGGAAGTTGCCCACTTCCTCCCGGTCCTGCCTGCCCACGAGCAAGTGTCATTGAAGGCCGGTGTGGCAGAGGCCAAGATAGTCGCTCAATACCTCATTGAAGCCAGTGTCTCACACATTGATATGGCAGATAGAGCCATATGTCTAGCGACGGACATGAGACGGGCGACCTGGCTTAAACCAAGCAGATTCAATCCTGATGTCCAGGACAGAATCCTTGATCTTCCATTTGAGGTGGGGGACTTGTTTCATGCCACCACAGACGAAGAGCTGGACAATGAAGATGATCAGCTCACAGACCGCCAAGTCACTTGCCATTCTTGCTAAGCCAGCAGCCAAAAGCTTTGGGCAGGGGCAGGCTTGGACAGACAACGGCCAAACATTTAGCGACTTCTGGGTTTTCCAGGACAGTAGGACTAGGCAGCCAGACCAATCTTTCGGCATCAGTGGAAGCGGCAGAAATCATCTCACTGAGGATCCCCTCCCCAGCCTCGGAGGCAAAGAAACAATGATGCGTTGCTTCAAGTACACAGCACTCCGGTGGGTGGCAGATTAGCCCTCCACAATCGGTTTGGTGGACTCGGTTTGTGGACCCATGGGGGGGGTCTCGGTAGTCTCTCACGTCTTCCAGTTTCCCTTTCCGTCCCCGACACCCCCGTTCTCCTCCCTCTCAGATTAGGACACCATCACTCTTAGTAGAGAATTATTTTATTTTTTTAAACAATTTTATTGATTTTATTCAAAACAAATAACAAACCAAACTTACAGTGGATACATAATGTCAATCACAAATAAACACAGGTTGCTGTATTCCGGCCCACTGTATCTCCCCTTCCCTCCCCCCTCCCCAGCCTACTCCCTCTCATTTCGAGTCTCTACCTCTTGCGGCAGGGATTCCTCTTCGACAGAACTTGTTGGGTCTCCATCACTTGGTCCCTCATGTGAAGGCCCAAATAATTCAGCTATCCGTTGCCTCCAACCCTGCAGGGTTCCGGCTACTTCTTCTTTCATTTGCCCTTTACACGCTTCCTGCCATACCACTGTTTCCACCTCCGCCCACTTCTTCAGATCCCTCCACCACGTTTCCATTTGGGCTCTATGACATGCCTTCCAACCCATCGCAATCCTTATCTTTGCCAAGACATACGCTAGATCTTTCAATTTGCTTGTGTTTAAGCTTGCATGGTCTGGGAAACCCTGCTATCAAACAAGCCCACGCAGTATCCACCTTCATGTGGAGCCCTTTGTCTTCCATTTTCTGTGCTATTTCTCCCCAGTATCTCTCTATCAGTGGGTACGCCCTGAACATATGCACCATTCCCACATTTTCCTCATTACATTTAGGGCATACTTGGCGTCCGGAGTTTTTAAATTTAGCTATCCTTTGAGGCGTCAGGTATGCCCTCTGAGTTATATACAACTGTATCTGCTGTAATCTAGCATTTCTCGATACCTTTTATATCTTTGTGCTCTTTCCCTCATCGGGGCCCCTACTTCTTCTTCCCAGTCCAGTCTAAGTTGCACCACCTCCTTGCCCGCTTGGGACATTATCATTTCATATATCCTAGATGTTTAGTTTCCCCCTTCTGCTATATCATATATATCTATAGTGGCGTCCGGTTCCTCCGCCAGTGCCACTTCCGACCAGGTGTCTTTAATTCGTTGCACCACCCCGTGATACTTAATATATTGCCCAGCACTCAGCCCCATTAGTTCCACCAGCTCCCCAAATTCCAATATCTTCCCCTCCTGCCATACATCCCCCATCGTTACTTTCCCAACCGATTCCCAGTGATTCCTAATCATTAACCTCAGTTGCTTTTCTCTTCCCACCACTGTGACCAATGGGATCTGTGGGGAGCACGGGGATGGCTTCCCCATTAACCGGCACGCTCTTTGCCACATCTCCCACCCAAGGCCCATCATCCCGGGCGGCCTTCCAACTCAGATCTAGGCAACCATACCATCTCTTGTAGGAAATATGGGGCGCAGTCCCTCTGAAACAGCCTGTGTTCTAAGTTGGGCTCTTCTGAGAGCCATTTAGCCATGTATTGTAATTAGCTCGCTACATAATAGACTTCCCAGTTTGGTAATTTAATGCCTCCTTTCTCGTATGGATTTTGTAATTTCCACAGGGCTACCCTGTTCCTCATCCCATGCCGTAAGAATTCCCTGCATATGCCGTCCAGCCTAATAAAGAATTTCCTGGGTATTGCGTATGGGATATTCGCGAAGCAATGCAACAATCTGGGTAGTGCCACCATCTTGAGCATCACCCCTCGTCCCATCATTGCCAAGGGGAGCCCCACCCAGAACTTCATGCAACTCTCCAGTTTCTTAACTGTTCTTTCTGTGTTATACCTATGTTCAGCTTCTACAGTATGATATATGTCTACTCCCAGATATCTGAATGTGGCAACTTCCCACGGTATCTGTAGGATTGGCAAATGCTCTAGCGGGAGCCCTCTATCTACCCAACGGGAACATACAGGACTTACTGGGGTTCACAGCTATGCCTAATAGTTCTGCAAACCTCTTCATCACTTCCAATATATATTGAAGGTTCTCTTGTGGGTAGCGCAAATACAGTAACATGTCATCTGCGTACAATGAAGTTAAATGTGGGGTCTCCCCAACGACAATACCTATTGCATCATATTGCTGCCTTAGATAGATCGCCTGGGGTTCCAAGGCTAAGATATACAGCATGGGGGACCATTGGCATCCTTGTCTAGTACCCCTACTGAGCTGCCATCTTTCAGAAACCACCGCTCCTGTTTTCACTCTAGCTAGTGGCACACTGTATAACAGTTTGACCCATTTGAGATATCCTGGTCCCATGCCATAGTTGGATAGGGCCGCCGTTAACCAGGGCTATTTGACCGAGTCAAATGCCTTGATCGCATCTAATGATACTATCGCCATCTCCTTTGCCTCTCCATTAGCGTGTTCAATGACTTGGTGGAGTCGCCTAAGGTTATTCGAGATGTTCCTATTCGGGACATATCCCGTCTGATCGGGATGTATTAACTTATTAATGACCTTCTTCAGTCTATTTGCCGGGACCGCTGTTAGAATCTTGCTGTCTTGGTTTAACATCAACAAGGGCCTGTAGGAGCCACAGTCGCTACCAGGTTTATTGGGTTTGGGAAGCGGTATAATAACCGCTTCAAGTAAGGATTCCGGCAATTTCCCAGCAGCGGGGGGAGAACCTCTGTTTTGTATACTTTATAGAATTCGCTTGAGAGTCGATCAGTTCCTGGGGTTTTGCACTTGGGCAACTGCCTCACTACCTCTTCTAGTTCCTCCAGAGTGATCGGGGCATCTAGCTCCTCCCTCTCCTCTGCGCTGATCTGGGGTAGTCCAATATCTTCCAATGTGTCTCCCATCTCTTCTCTGTTGCTTCCTGCCTCATCCCCATACAGGCGTCAATAATACTTTGCAAATTCCTGATTAACCCCCTCTTGTGTGTTTGCTACGCTCCCATCTTCTTTCAGTGTCGTTCTAATTGGGGTCCTAGAGGTCTCATTTTTATATAGCCATGCCAGGACTCTCCCTGGTTTGTCCCCTTCTGCATGTTGTCTCTCTATATACTTTTTATAATTGAGGTTGCATAATCTTTCCCAGTATACTGCACATTTCTGTTGCTGGCCGAGTACCTTTTCTGTGCCTTCCTTAGTCGTACTACCCCCTTCTGACACCCTTTCTAGCTCCTTTTCAGCTTCCTGCAACTCGGTCAGGATCCCATTCTGCAGTTCCTTGGACTTGGCTATGGCGATTCCCATCACCACCACCTTGAAGGCTTCCCAGAGTGTGCCTGCTGTCTTAACACTGCCAGTGTTTATCTCAAAATAACTTATTATTTCCTCTCGCATATCCTCCCTGAATACATTGTCTTTCAGCGCCTCTGCGCGCAAGCGCCATGTGGGTATCCTTCCCCAGGGGGGTTGGTATTGCCACACTACCATCAGTGGCGAGTGGTCTGAGAGGACCCTTGCTTTATATTCTGCATGCGTTATTTCAGGCATTAATTCATGCGTGGCAAACACATAGTCTAGTCTAGTATATAGGCCCTGAGGGGCCGCATAGTGTGAATATTGTCTATCCTGTGGATGGCGTGCCTTCCATGCATCGTCCAGCCCAAAATCTGCCAATAATGACTGCAATGCCTTTGCAGCTGGAGTAGGTCTGTCTCTCTTAGTGTCTGATCTATCTATGTTTGGGTTTAACACAATTAAAATTCTCCCCCCACCCCCACAGCAGAGCCCCCCCACACTCCCACTGAGTTTACCATACAGGGTTCTAAAGTACGCAGCCGTATTCTGATTCGGGGCATAAGTATTTACAATATATATCTCCCTATTTTCCACCAGCCGTTTCATAACCACCATTCTACCATCTGGGTCCGCAGCAGAGTGCAACAACTGGAATGGGACATGTGGGGCCACCCATGTAATTACCCCTCTTGCGTAGGCTGAGTATGCTGCCCCTACTACAGTTGCTTTCCACTTCTTCCGTATCACTTCCAGTATTTCCTGTGTTAAATGAGTTTCTTGTAACAAGGCTATGTCCACTTTCTGTCTGCGCAGGTTCATCATAACCTTGTTCCTTTTCAAATAACTATTGAGCCCCCTGACGTTCCAAGTAACTGTCTTAAGGTCTTCCATGGTGCATCTCGTTTCTCGCGGGGTGTAGGCTCATACCCCAACTGTACACCCTCCCCAACTACAACAAACCACTGCACACAACCCGTTCCCTCCCCCAACCCCAAAAAGTTCCCAGCTCCACCCCTGGATCTCGGGCTCCCCCGTGTTTGGGCCTACCCTGGAACACCCAGGCCAAGACCCCAGCAGGGTGTCACCGCACTATCGGTGACCTAACTAAACTCTAGATGGGGGCATAAAGATTAGCTCTGCAAGGCTCCCTAACAAAGCAATAGTCACAGTGCTCACGGATCATGTTCTTTTCCAACCTGGTCATACCAGCACATAAGCTGCATCAGTTACTATAATCAAGTCCCATAGTCTTAAACCACGACACACACAGGTGCCCCCACTGCGCATTACTTATCTCCTCCTCCTCCTTCTCCCATCTGGATGGCTGACTCCTGGGGGCAGCCTTGCGTGTCGAGCAACCCCATAGCATCTTCCGGAGTTTCAAAAAACAAAGTTCTGTTTTTGTGGAAAACTTTTAACTTCGCCGGGTAAAGCAACATGTACTTGTGGCCCGCTTCACAGTCTTCTCTTGACAGTCCCAAAGTTCATTCGGCTCCGCTGCACCATCAGGGTATAATCCGGGTAGGCCGTTATGGGTTCCGTCCCTCTTTGTATTGTTCCACCTTTACGGAAGGTTTCCAGGATCCTTTCTCGATCCCGGTAGTTAAGGATCTTGGCATTCACCGGCCTAGGTGGATTGCCCGGCGGCGGCTTCCTCGTTAGAGCCCTGTGCGCCCTTTCTACCGCAAACCCCTGGGACAAAACTCCTCCGGTTATCTCCTGCAACAGCATAGATTCAATAAATTCTGTGGGGTTGTGGCCCTCTGCTCCCTCCGGCAAGCCAACAATGCGGATATTTGTCCTCCGGGCGCGTCCTTCCACCTCTTCCGCCCTGCCCTCCAAGTTGCCCACGCGCTGCACCAGGGTGTGAAGTTCCGACGTGTGCGTAGCACAGTCTGCCGTGTTTGGGCCCACCTCTTTCTCAAGGTTCTCTGTGCGCTCCGCCAGTGACCTGACATCCTGCCCGAGAAGATTCACATCCTCTTGCACCGCCCCAACTTTGAGCTCCAGCGCTGTTTTCAGTTCGGTCACAGCCAGTTAAAGCTTGGTCTCCCAAGCCACCTTCAGGTCAGCGATCGCAGCAAGGACCTCCCGGTTCGTGCCCATGACGGCCACGCTCCCAGCGGGGGCCCTGTCCTTGCTCTGGCTCCTTCCAGGCTGGGCGGCGTCCTGGCGTATTCGTCTAGCTTAAGCTGCTTGCCCTTCAGTCTTGGAGGTTTGTTGGACATTGCGCTGCAGCTAAAGGTCGTAGGTCAGCCCCACCACTTGTGGTCTTCAGTCCCAGCGGGAGCAGACTTCTGTTGTCGCCCGAGCCCAAGGGGGCCGCCCCAGGAGTGTCTACAGACTACCTCTTAGCTGCAGGAATGAATTGTGCCCTCCCACATAACCGTGTGGATCCCCTCTCCAACTCTGCTGTGCATCCAACAGGATGCCTTGAGATTCATGCCTGGTTCGCCAGCTGGTAACTGCTGCAATGTAAGGTTCCTGGTCTCGGGTGTCAGGCCATACCTATGGTCCCTGCAGCATCCATTTTCATCCTGAGTCTGCCGCCTACGGGGCATGCAAGCCGGCCAGCAAATCCTTTGTCTTGCGGTGGGCTGGGCGTCATCTTGCTTCCTCTGCCTGTCTTTCGGAGGGCTTCTATCATAGCATCCGTACGATGCCTTGAAGGGGCTGACTTAGTATTGTTCATTCGTTTTGTTATTTGCCTTCCGAGCTCTGGCCCATCTAACCGCTCCAGTGTGCGCCCCGAACGTCTCTTATTCTGTTTGCAGGCCGCGCAGCACTTTGTGCACCAGTGTACCAACGTTCGGTACAACGTATCCTCCTCCACACCATCTGGCTTTTTTGTTGCCAGTAGCCACAATGTCACTACTCGCAGACTTGCTTCTGCTGATTCCAGCCGTGACTAAATCTCGAGCATCCAAAGCTGCAGGCTCCCTCACCGAATCCCCGTCACGGCTGTGTGTCTCTTTCACTTCTGTGTCAGCGCCATCTTCGTTGCACAGATGTGACGGTCGCCAGACTTCATGCACACAGTATTTCGCTTGGAGGCATATTCACCATCGATCTCTGCTCCTTACGTGCCTCACATCTTCCGACTTCCATAACTTCTAGGCAGTGTTTTTTAATCATTACAGCATCATTTTCGTGCGAGGATCGGTGACGGATCACGGGAGCCCGAGGGTTCTGTGGCTTACTCCATGGCCCTGTTAGCTGTGCCCCCCATTCTTAGTAGAGATACACTTGCTAATCGTGATCGAAGCAGTGTAGGATGTCCCACTACTACAACAGGGGTTCAGATCTTAAGCCCACATCTTTGCCTTTCAAAAGAAGGACAGGCAGGCATGTGAGTGGTCCTAGATCAATCCTTCTTAAACATGTGCCAGCTCTTGCAGAAGTTCAAAATGTTTACGCCAGCTCTGATAGCGGAGTCTGTGTGGGGGAGACTGGACATGCTCCCTGGATCTGAACGTTGCACACTTGCATGTCCCAATCTGGGAGCTTTATTGACCCTTATTCTGATTCCAGGTCATGGTGCAGCACTTCCAATACAGAGTGCTGCCCTTTGGGCTCTTCTCGGCACCAAGAGTCTTAACGAGGCTCATGAAATCATTGGCGGCCCTGCTCCGATCAGAGTGGCAATTACCAAGGGGGTCCTGGGAGTCCCTCTGCCAGACATTAGTCCTGGTTACAAGTTGTTTTTTTTTTTATAAACATTTTATTGGTTTCATAACAAACAATGCACCATAACATGGTGCATAAACTACTCAAACCCCAACATTCCACTTGTTCTTCCCCCTCCCCCTCCTTAAAGTCTCTATAAAAAGGCCAACACGGTCCACTAGTCCACAATTGTCTCTTCTGCTCCATAATCCAGGGAGCCATCTGTGTCCAAATCTTTTGGGCCCAGGCCCTTCAGAGATGCAATCAGATGTTGCCACGCCATCAATGACTGTTTCCTCTTCACCTCCTCTATGTGCTGCCTCCCTCCAGACCACCTTTTCAGCCTCGGCCCACTGCAGAAGGTCCGTCCACCAGGTATCTACATTGGGTCTCATCTGAGCTTTCCATCCCATGGCTATCCTTCTTTTTACTAAAATATAGGCCAGGTCTTTGAATTTGCATACATGCTTGAGTTTGCGCGGTCTAGGGAAGCCCCCCACCATGCATGCCCACAAGGAGTCTACCACTAGTTCAATCCCCTTGGAGGTCAGTCGATCCGCTAGTTCCCTCCAATATCTCGCGACTTCTGGACAAGACTAGAACAGGTGCACCATCCCCGGCGTTTTCTATCCCACATTTCGGGCATTGCTGTGTAGCCGCGTTTGTGAATTTAGCAATTCTGTTGGAGGTCATATATGCTCTGAGAAATATACAATTGAATCTCTTGTAATCGGGCATTCCTCGACACTTTCTTGTGGTACCCTTGTGCCCTTTCCCATAGCCCATTGTTTCCCTGCTTTCCTCTTCCCAGTCCCGCCTCGTCTGAACCACGTCCTTTCCGACTTTAGACATCAGTATTTCATAAATTCTAGAGACCTCATGACCCCCGTCTGACACAGTTTGTAACATTTCGACCACGTCTTTTTTTAGCAGTGCCATCAACCTCACATACGTGATATACTACCCGCTATGTAGGCCTGTGTCCTCACTTAAGTTATCAAACTCTATTCTGCCATCTCCTTGCCACACATCCCCTATTGTTGTCACCCCCACCGGCTCCCAGTGTTCCCTTATGGCACGTCTCAATTGATCTGTCCCCTTTAATGTCACCAAAGGGACCTGCGGGGAGCACAGTGCTGGCTTCCCAGCATTACACAGGATCTTCCTACCCAGGGTGAGTAGCGCCGCTCTTCTACTTTTCCAGGGCTCAGTTACCCACATCCATTCATTTAGGAAATATGGTGTACATTCCGCCCTCAATAGTCTGGATTCCGAAGTGGTGTCTTCGGAGAGCCTTCTGGCTACATATTGTAATTGGCTCGCTAGATAATACACCTCAAAATTGGGTAGTTTAATACCCGCCCAATCATGTGGGTTTTGTAACTTCCATAGGGCTACTCGATTTCTAGTATTATGCCAGATGAACCCTCTACACATGTTGTGGAGTTTACTAAAAAAGCGTTTAGGTATCCGTTATGGGACATTTGCAAAGTTGTGTAGTAGCCTGGGCAATAATATCCTTTTAAGTAGTGCCGTTCTTCCCATCATGGTTAGGGGCAACCTTGTCCAGAATGTCATACTGCGTCAAACCAATACTGCTTGCTCTGTATTATTATGTTCATCTCCAACCTTGTGATACACATTTATCCCCAGGTATCTGAAGGTGTCTACAGCCCATTAAATCTGTAACACCGGCAACCGATCTTGAGGTATTCCTATATATCTCCCTAGTGGGAATATCATGGACTTCCGTGGGTTTACCGTTATACCCGATATTAATGCCCATCTGTGATGCTGGAAATGCATCGGAGGGACAGGGCCTCCGTATCCTTGTCCTTTACTGCCTCTTTATCGTGTGTTCTGTTGTGTTTTCCGCGCAGGAGTTCATGTGGGACTCCTGGCGGTGCAGCTCTCTCTTTTGGTTTGGTGCACAGACCCATGGGATACCCTTACGGCACCCATGGGTGGGGGTACAACCCTGTGCCCCTAGTGTATGTTTTTCTGGGCACCTGTGGGTGGCCCGCCGAGCAGGGTATGGGCTGGTGGCAGCACCAGGCTGAATTTGACAGGTGCTCTGAGTATCCTCCATTTTGGGATACCCAGGCCCTGCCACTGGAATCAGTTGATTCCTGATAGAAAACAAGATGGCCCCTGTGGCCTCTTGCTTTCTATTGCCGGTTACCTTCTTTTCCCAAAGTCCTGGGAAGCCCTGACTCTGTCCCTTCCCCCTGACTGGCTGTTGGGTGGAAGTTCCATATATGGTGTTGTTGTGAAGTCCAGTCCAGACTGGCTGGAGCCTTCCCAGTGACTGTATGTTGTGGGTACACCCTGTGGGTGGGACCTGGGTGAATGGAGTGTGTGACCAATATGCACTTCTTGTTGTGGCTGTCTGGTTTCTGGTATGAGAGACAAAGACTGAGACAGCCCTGCCCGAAACTGGCCTGAATGCAGTGTGTAGTGTTGAATGGCTCAGTACTTGTCCCAATCCACATTCCTTGTTGTGAGTGTCTGAGAGGGAGGAGGATGGCCTGAATGCACTGTGTGCCAGATTGGCTGACTGACTGCATGAATGCCCTTCTGTATGATTGGCTGCTGAGAGTGACCCAGCAGTGTGGATGAGAGACGGAATAGTATATCTGGGGACCTCTCACCACTGGAAATTGTTCAGAAGCTGTGTCTACACTTGAAGAGTAACTGGAACTGCTGATCCTCGATGCCCAGCTGGAAGAAGACTTGCTGTTGCATTTGCTTCGACCTCATCTGAAATCTGCTGAATTCATCGAAGACTGATCCGAGTGAGGATCTGGTAAGGCGCCCTCTTCCCATGCTCCGAGGGACCATCGAGCACCGCTAACCTTCGCCGAAGCTCCCTGGAAGTCAGACCCTCGAAAGGCTGCCGACCCGAGACGGGACTGCCGAGGAGAACGAAGCAAAGCACCCAGACTTAGCTGCTGTCGAAGTCTATTGCCGTCAACCAGGGTTCGCAGGTTTGTCTAACCGCTGGAGGACGGTCGAAGTTGTGTTGCCCAGCCGTGGGGACCACTTGACGCCGTGCCGCTGACGACCGGAGCCACCCGCTCCTTTGCCTAAGAACATTTGAATCGAAGGACTCCCTTGTCCGCAACGTCGACCGCTTTGTCCTGCCGGAGAAAGTCGAGGACGACCAACGCGCCGAGGAGAATCCACCGGTGGGTTTTCCGCCACCTGAAGGACACAAAGACTTCGAAGACTCGATGCCCTTGTTGGGCCACAGTTCTTCTGAAACTCTTTGCGGTCCTGAAAAATGCATCGCCGAGGTGCCCCGCACACCTCATCCTCACAGGACGTCGCTGACGAGCACCGCCTGGATCGACGTCGTCGTCTCGGCACCCTTGAACTTCTCATCGACGCCGTCAACACCAAGGTCACCATCTTCGAAGCCTCTCGATGATCCGGGACTCCTGCTTTAAAGAGAGTCACTCAAGAAGGATCCTTCGACGTGTCTTTGAAGAACTCTACTCCACCAGGTACATTGGGGGGGGGGGGTAAAACCTTATAGGAGGAAATAAGACTATTGAACAATATATGGACTGGGCTTGTGCTATATATCTTTATTTTACAGGTTGCCCAGGTGGGGGGATTTCCACACAGAACTGTGTCTATTGGTAGGGGGCAGTATTCTGCCCATTGTTTCAACCCTCTTGCGTTCCTTCCTATCTCTAGTGCTGGGTTCCTCGTTATTGATCTGTGTGACATTTTATCCATACAGTTGATGCACTTTAATGAGATATGATAACATTGCTGGTACCACTTTAGAATTGTATATATTTATCATTGTTGATTTCCGAGTACAAAGTGCGTTATTGTGATCGTGTACATACCTTTGAATATTATATAAAGACTGTGTTTTCAGTAATACAGTGTGTGGACATTCCTTTGTGGGGGTTCGGGGACTACACTGTACTTAAGAACCAGCCTGCATCACCTCCTGAGAAGCTAGGCCTTGATTGCTCGTCCATTGCTACCTTATAGAGAATCTTGGCTGGGGTCCTCTGTGCCTCTCCTCTAGCATATAGAGAGCGGAAGTACAGGCAACCCCCACCAGTATCTTTACAATATCAATCTAGTATCTCTAGTATATATTGTAAGTTTTCTTCAGGGTAACTTAGATAAAACATGTCATCAGCATACAGTGATATCAAGTGCTGTTCAGCTTTCGTTGTGATGCCCACCTCTCCATATTTATATCTGAGGCATGCAGCCAGAGGCTCTAGTGCTAAAATTAACAGCATCGGAGACCAAGGGCAGTCCTGTCTAGTTCCCCTGCGTAGCGTCCACCTTTCTGATATCACCGACCCTGTCCACAATCGGCGCACTCTACAATAATTTCACCCATTGCAGATATACTGGTCCTATCCCAAACTTCTTTAGGACCGCCAGTAACCAGGGCCATTTAACAGAGTCAAATGCATTGACTGTGTCTAGTGAGACTATTGCCAATTCTTGGGAGCTTCCAGTGGTCTGGTCTATAACATGGTGCAATCTCCTGAGATTATCAGAAATGCTCCTCTGGGGGACATATCCTGTCTGGTCATAATGTATCAGGGCACTTATCAGTGGTTTCAATCTGTTTGCCATCACCGCGGTAAGGATCTTACTGTCCTGGTTTAACATTGACGCAAGTCTGTAGGATCTGCAATCCGTGTCTATTTTGCCCGGCTTGAGAAGTGGAACGATGACCGCCTCTCTCAACGTCTCTGGCAGCTACCCCGTTCGAACGCCTCATTCAACATGGCCAACAATGGTGGAAGCAGGTCTGCCATATATGTCTTGTAAAATTCATTTGGGAGGCCATCGGCCCCCGGCGCCTTGTTGGTGGGTAGGTTACGGATTACATATTCCAGTTCTTCCAATTCCAGTGGTGCCTCAAGCCGTTCTCTATCAGCTACCTCTAGCCTGGGCAGGGTAATGTCCTCCAGCACTATGTTTATATCAATTTCTCCTACTTGTGTTTTATCGGTATTCAATTTGCAGTAGTATCTCTGAAAGCACTCCTTTACTCCTTCTTGTGTATCCTCGAGTACGCCATCCTCGCGGTGCATCTCCCGGATCACCTGTCTCGGGGTCTCACTTTTACACA
This sequence comes from Ambystoma mexicanum, assembly GCF_040938575.1. NCBI lineage: Eukaryota > Metazoa > Chordata > Amphibia > Caudata > Ambystomatidae > Ambystoma > Ambystoma mexicanum. Next base: position 347,672,908 of record NC_090923.1, on the reverse strand, counting down.
ACCAGGCTAATAATCTTTCTGGTTTATCCCCTTCTGCATGCTGTCTCTCTATATATTTTCTATAGTTGAGGTTACATAATCTCTCCCAATGGGATTTATATTTTTCGGTCAGTTGTCTTATCTTTTCTGGGGATTCTGGACCCTCCTGCATTTTACCCTCAATCTCCTTTTCTGTGGTTTGCAGATCTGTCGATATGCCCCCCAGCAGCCCAGTAGACATTGATATCGCTGCCCCTCTTATTACTACCTTGATTGCTTCCCAGAGTGTGCCAGCTGACGCAACACTTCCAACATTTAGTTCAAAGTATTCCTGTATTGCCTTCCTTAGGTTTTCCCTGAACATGGCATCCCTCAGTGCTTCTGCACAAAGTTTCCATGTCGGAATCCTAGGCCTGGGTGGCGAGATCTGCCATGTCACCAACCGTGGCGTATGGTCTGATAGAACTGCTGCTTTGTACTCTGCCTCTTTGATCTCCTCCACCATGGAACTAGACACTAGTATGTAGTCTAACCTGGTGTATACATCATGTGGGGCTGCATAATGTGAATACCCCCTACAGTTGGGGTGGAGCTTCCTCCATATTTCAGTGAGCTGGAATTCTCGTATGAGTGTGGTCAGGGCCTTTGTGGCTGGGTTAGGCTTGGTTATTGTGTCGTCTGACCTATCCATCTTGGGGTCTAGCGTACAGTTAAAGTCCCCTCCTATTATGACTGCTCCTTCCTAACAATGGCATACAGGTTTCTGAAATAAGGTGCAATATCATTGTTCGGGGCATAAATATTAATCAGGTTGACCACTTTATTTCCCACTATCCCTTTTTACTAGCACCATTCTACCATCTTCGCTTACCTCCTATTGCAACAGTTTGAACGGGACATGGGGCGCAATCCATGTAAGGACCCCCCTACCATATGCTGAGTATGTAGCGCCCATTAAAGTCCCTTTCCACTTCCTCTTCATCAACTCTAGTTTTTCTTTAGTGAGGTGGGTTTCCTGTAACATTGCTAGATCTATCTTTTGCCAGCGTAGATACTTCATGACTTTTTTGCCCTAAATATAGGTGTTTAACCCCGGTACATTCCATGTCACAATTCTGAGGTCCCCCATTTCAGCTATATCCTACACCGCCCAGCCTTCTCCCCCACCTTTTCCTGTACAGATTTAGTTGTGTTTGTAGACCTTCTGTGTTGAGCTCCTGTGTCATCTTGATTGATCCCTCCCTCCCCCAAACCAAAACACCCCTCTAGCTGCCCAAACTCCCCCCTCCCTCCCATCCCCAACTGGTGCCCAGCTCCATCCCTGGATCTCAGTCTAACCCGCATCTACTCCTGCCAATAGAACCCAGCGGGGGGTCCACCCTAGTGATGTCCCGACTACACTAACTTTGAGGGGTAAGAACTCGCCATCTCTGTTGCTCCTGCATTAATGGCAATGTGCCATTCATTTCTTTTATGCACTCGCTTACTGGTTACTACATCAATTCTATTATTCAAGCTACTCCCTGGTCTTACCCACTGTCCATAGGTTCTGCCTTCTATCCCTACTCAGAGGTTTTCGCCCGGCTTCCCCCTCCAAATGGCTGAGTCATCATATTATCCGCTAGTTTAGCCTCGGTCACATTTAACATCCCCCTATGTGGCTGATTCACTTATCTTGTCCGTTCTGATCTCGACCTCCTGCATCCGCCGGACAACCCTGTGCGTCTAGCCTGGACACTGCCTCATCGGGTGACCCAAAGAAGAACGCTTTTCCTCTGTGCAAGATTTTGAGTTTCGCTGAGTACAGCAGCATGTATTTGAATCCAGATTCCCGCAGCCGCCTCTTGACCGCCCCATACTGTAATCGCTGTCTTTGTACCTGCATGGTATAGTCTGGATATGCTGTGACAGTAGCCGAAGATCTACTTATCGTTCTGCCTTTACGGAAATATTCAAGGATCTTCTCTCTTTGTAGTTCAGAATCTTGGCTATAATTGCTCGGGGGGGGGAGCTCCTGGTTGGGGCCTCCTAAGCAGAGCCCTATGGGCTCTCTCCACTGTGAACCCTTGTGTGAGCACCCCTGCTCTGATCTCATGTATCAGCATGTTCTCCACGTAGTTTGTGGGGTCCATACCTTCCTCCCCCTCCGGATGACCTACCACTCGTATGTTGCAACGTGCTCACCCTTCTGCTTCTTCAGCACGGCTTTCAAGGTTACGCACCTGTTGCTGTAATATATGCACCTCCTTGGCATTGGCTGTGCTGGTTTCCGCGTTGGTTTGTGCTTGCTTTTCCAGGCCACTTGTGCGTTCCGCTAACTTCCTTACATCTTGTCTTAGACGGTTCACGTCCACACTAACCGCGTCAATTTTGGTTTCGAGTGCAGCTTTCAGCTCCGCCATGGCCGTGTCAATTTTGCTTCCCCATGCAACCTTTAATTCCGCTATGGCCTCTAGGATGTGATGGTCATCTCGAGGCGGGGCGGTCTTATCTTAAGGGACTCCTTTTGCTGATGCGGATGCCTCCGGTGACTGTGCCTGTTTGGTGAAGAGGTCTATTGTTGGTTGTTTTCCTTTGGCTTTATTATTTTTAGCCGCCATGTTTCTCCTGCTCCCACACTGGCCTTCTCAGCATGTATTATGCTCCTACTTATTCTCAGGGTACCATAGCGCTCTGCTTTATGGGGCTATTACAACTCCCAGGCCTCTGGGCCGTGCCACCATGCGCCTGCAACTGCTGCGCTTTTCCGACCATCAGTGACGACTTTGTGGCTTTTAGTGTGGGGTTCCGTCAGGTGTCTCTCCTCAGTCTCTACCACCAACACTGGAGTTTCGTGTCTCCTCTTCTGTGGCCCCCTCCTTTTATTCGGCAAGTCCGCCTGAGTTGTGCTCATGTGTGTTGCCACAATTACTTGGGTTCCCTTGCGTGGTTTCATTTTGTATTGTGTTACTGCTCTGTTGCTTCCTGCAGTGCCTGGTCATGGATCAGGTTACCATCCAGGCGCTCTCCCCCCTCTGCCCTTTATGTGCTGGGCCCTGGGATGCAGCTGTATTATGGCTAGTGCAGGATGGGATATTGCTTGCCTGTATTATGCTTGTATGCCTACGGCTTTAGTGTGCGGTCCTGGGCTCCGACAGAACCCACTCTTTTTGAGCCTATGTGGCTCCCACCTACAGGCCCACACTTGGGGGGTCCTGACGGGTCCGGGTCGCGGCTGCAGAATATCCCTCCTGATGCCTTGCCGGGATATTCTATTGTCTGGGAACAGTCCACCTTTTATCATTAATTGTGTGGGTCCCGAAGTGGAGCTTTCCTCACTTGGGCTGCTGTTCGTACAGTATCCGAGGTTCCTCTTTCGTGCCTCCTCTGTGTACAGGCTGCAAGTGTCTGTGTTACAGATCTTGGAGAATTTGCTCGGTCTTGGATCCTTGCATAAGCTACTACATGGGGCAAACGCTCTATCAGGGCTTTTTCGCTGTGGCGCACACTTTTTGCATCAGCTGGTATTTGACATCTGGCGCATCTGCATATAGGTTCCAGACAGTACAAGCTAGAGCAAGCGGCCTATTCTGCTTATTGTTACACTGACCCTGCTACTGGGTCATGCCGGTCTAGAGCGCACTGCAATAACCACTATACACTTCAACAGGCAAATGTTGCTTATTGCAGCTCTATTTGATGCCAGCAGGGGGCCTGCTTAAGTCTTCGTGTACCAATGGCATCATAGGTGGTCCTCCACTTGTTCCTCCCACTCCTGCGGATAAATGTACTGTCCCCTGCAGTCTTTACAACACAGGCCAGGGCCTGCTTCACTGTTTTCTGTGTGGTGTTCCCTCTGTGGCCCCCTTCGCGCCCTATGCACTTTAGCAGCCGAGTGCCTGGTTGTCCGATGCTTGCTATGCAGGTTTGGGCCCGCTTTTCATTATTCGCAACACTGGTTCCCTCTGTGGTCCGCCTCATTCACTGTTGCTGTCCCCCGTTGATTGTACTTCATACATAATCCCTGGTCACTCGCCGGGGTCTGCTTCGCCACCGTGCGCCAATGGTCCCCACTGTGGTCCGCCCTTCGACTCGTTCGCAGCAGCTGGCAAGCTTTACTGTGAACGCATTTCACATCCAGCGCACCAGGGTTGCCCCTGTGTATGTTTATCAATGGGTTCCTCCTTGGTCCGCCTCTGCATTGCTCAGGATAGAAGTCCGGTGGCAGGGGCCCGGTGGTTACATATGGGTCGAATTCCTTCCAACTTATTGAGCCTAGCCCCACCCTCCCTATGCTCCTCTTCCGGGCAGCTTTTTTTCCAGGCTCACAGTAGCTCACCCCTCACCGCACCATGTGCTGCTCTCGCGGCACTCCCCTGGTGGTCTCAGCCTCCACTCCAGTCTCCTTTGACTGCTTGAAGAACACGTTGCTCTGCTTGTGCAGTGGCTGCACCGTCCACTGCTGTCCACTCAGCTCTGAGCCACTCTTCATGTGGAGGACTCATGGCGGGGCCAGCCGAGCTCTATTGTCGTCATGGCCCATTCTCCTCGTATGCCGGCTCCAGCCAGGCGTCCGTCATCTTGTGTTCGTTGCTGCGGGCCAAGCTCACAACTCTTCTATCAAATGCTCCGCTTTCCTCCCTCTGCCACCTTTTGTTTCCACTCTGTGCTGTGCCAGCCCATTTCCGACGTCCGTTATTGTGTTTTGCTGGGAGCTTCCCTCGATAATGCCATAATTACTGGCAAGGATCTTTCAGGATCAGCAGGAGCCGTAGGAGAAGTGCTCTTACAGCATGGCTACTAGTCACACCCCCTAATCCCCCTGGTTACAAGAGTTTTACCCAGTCTTTAACTCACTATCTATCACAGAGAAGAAATATCCCAAACATACCAGTCTTTGTCCTGCCCTGGGGCAGTCCAGCACCGAAATGCGAGGCAATTTTCCTCTGAACAAGAGTACCAACAGCAACCCCAGACACGCGTTTTGGTCTGGTTGGACCTCATCAGTAGGGTGGTACCTCGACGACTGGCTAGTCAGGGCAGAGTCACCAGAGCAGGTCAAGAGCACAACTCGCAAGCGCATGAACACTTTATACGACCTGGGGTTCTCAAACAATGGCCAGAAGTCACAGCTTCAGCCTACACAAATCCTAGTGTTAGGACTCTTGTGGGACAAACAGAGGCATCTGATATTCCCCAAAAGGGATAAGGTAGCAGCAATCATGGCAGTGGCAGGCGTACTTCCTCAGTAGACCAGTGACCACGGCCTGGTGGTATCAGCACTTACTGGGGGTAATGGCCTCTTGTCTCCTGGCGGTTCCTCACACCAGGCTGAAAATGAGGTGGTTGCAGCTGCACCTTTAAGCTTCATTGCTTCAAGAGACTGGGGAGCAGACAGCAGTGGTTACCATACCGGCACACCTGCACCAGGATCTTGTATGATGTAGACAGGACACCAACCTCATGGCGGGCAGACCCTTCAGGCAGCCCAAACCAGAACATACGATTACGACTGATTCCTCTCTACAGGGGTGGGGTAGCCACTCTGGGCAGCCACACAGTACATGGTCTGTGGTCAATGGAGGAGTAGCAGAATCCTATCAACTGGCTGGAAATGGCCATCCGGCTTGCACTCAAGGCTTTTCTTACAATGGTCAGAGGCAGGTTGGTCTGCATTCAGATAGACTGCTCCACCTGCATGTACTACCTCAACAAACGGGGTGGGGGGGACACAAGATCTTCTCCTCTGTGCAGGCTTGCCATCAGCATATGGGGGTGGGCCATTGCACAGAATATATGGATCTCATCAGTGCATTCCTGGGGGAATCTAACCTGGAGTTGGACAGACTGAACAGGCTGGGTTCTGACAATTACGAGTGGCAGTTAAACAAGAGTTGTCCTGCGGGGCATCTTCAACAGGTGGGGGCAATCGCATGTACACCTATTTGCGACAGAACACAGCCAGACATGCCAGCAGTTTGCCTCCTGGGGCATGGGGGTGGAGGGGGGAGTGGGCCATGGCTCTCTTGGGGATGCACTGCAGATGCAGTGGGAAGGAATGGGGGTTTATACATTCCCTCAGACTCCCCTTCTCCACAGGGTCATCCGCAAAATGGGAGTGTCTCATCAAATGTGACTGATCCGAATAGCGCCGCATTGGCGGCCGCACCCTGGTACTCGGACCTCCTGCAGATGGCAGTTCAGCCGCTGGTTCCCCTTCCCCTAGGGACTGAACCTCTCCTGGTTCAGCAGGGGGGAGCGGTCATTCAACAATCCCCGGAGAGGCTGGCCCTAGCAGCCTGGTCCATGAACAGATAACTCTACAGCACCTCCAATCTGTCTGAAGACAATCTAGAAATCATACAAGGAGCCAGGAGCCATGCTATGTACAGGCAATACAAAAGCAAATGGAGGAAATTCTACTTCTGGGAGTCAGGAGTGGATCCCCAAACATACACTCTAGACCAAGTGTTAACTTTTTCAGCACATCTGGTTAGTTCAGGGGACCAGGTAGACACATGCCGGCCATACCTAGCAGCCATTGGCACCTAGAGGAACTCTCACAGGAACTCTTTCTCTGCGCCCAACCCTGTGGTGAAAAGACATCTGGTGAGGCTAACAAGGCTTTACCTGCCTGTCGGGCATCCGCATCAGGTCTGGGATCTCCACATAGTCCTCAGCTCATAGCAACTATAGACATCAAATTAGTCACAATCAAAGCAGGCTGCTGGGGGCCTCGCCCCGGCACGCATAAATAGTGAAATTCAGGCTCTAGTGGCTACAGAGCCATACACCACATTCCATCAACACAAGGTGGTGCTCCGCACTCTCCTTCCTTCCTATCGAAGGTGGTCTCATTCCACCAACAAGGAAATTGTGTAACCCACTTTTTTCCTTAATCCAAAAGAAGAGGCGGAGAAGGTTGTTTAATGTCTTGATGTCAGGAAAGCATTGAAATTCCACCTGGAAAGGACCAAGAATTTCCGCATGTCAGATGCCCTATTGGTCACCTTTGGTGGATCGAAACCGGCGAGCAAGCGTCCAAGACTTCAATAGCCAGATGGATGATCTCGGCCATTCACGAAGCATGCGAGGTGCAGCGGAAAGACTCCAAAGAACATTCATGCTCACGCGGTCAGGGCCAAGGCAACAGCGGTCGCTTTCCATAGACATGTACAAGGGCAAGCAATTAGCAGGGCTGTCACATGGGCACCCCATCAGCCTTTTGGAAGCATTATTGCCTGGATGCCAGTGCCCGGTCTGATGAGGCAGTCAGTGCTGGGATATCTGTCCATCTAGGCTTGGCAACAGCACTGCTCCCCAGGGATTCAATTGGTGATAATCGCCCATACAGGATGGAGGAGACGGGACGTTAGGAGTAATTACTAGTTATTCACCTGAGTGACTAACGTTCTCCTTGTCCATAGTCCCTTTCCTCCATAAGTCCCACAATCCTCCTCTCCACCCGTCCCCAAAACGTAGCAGTGTCCATCGGTGGATTAGTACAGCTGACCAGTCAAATGGGACTGAGGTGTGGCACCTGTGGACGGGGTCAAAGGAGCGCATGCTCACGGGGAGCGCCCCTGCGTGCAACTAAATTTAAAGGGAAAGACACATTTCTCTGGTGAAAAAGGTTCAGTTCCTGTCCCTAGCGAGGGACGCCCATACAGGGCGTGTAGGAAAGGAGTCTATGGACTAGGAGTATGTTGGGAAAGTATGTTGCAGTAACAACTGGATTATTAGCTTGAATAGTGAATTAATGGTGCAATAAAAATGTATTTGCCACATACTTGCTGTTGAGGAGGTCACTGCCATAATTATTAATGGGTTTCAAAAAAGGTGTTCATCCACGTCCCCTTTATAATATTGTCTGGTATATCAAACACCAGAATGTATTTAGTGTTAAGTAGGTTTTTCAAGATATTTATATTTCACAGCATGGAGGAAGACATTTAAAAATAAAATGCAGACAGAGATTCCTGTACAGCAAAGTATTCTTTCTCGTGCCCTCTGGATACTGTGATGAGCAGTACTGTGACTCCCAAAGGAAAACTTACCTGTAGTCCTATAATGCAGCGAGCAGGCATTGAATCGGTGCAGGGATGCCGATGTTAGAAGGTGCCACCACAGACCAGCAGGAGAGGAAAGGAGAGGTGCACGCGTACTGTAGGCAAAAGGGCGGAGTAGAGTGGTCCTTGCAGAGACGCCAGGACCCTGAATCAGGGATAAGAGTTTCTCTGGCCTCAGCGCATCCCACAATGGAGAGAGGAAACAAGGCCCTAGTCTCCTTCACAGCTCAGTGCTGCCAATGGGAACTTAGAGAAACAATGGTATACCATTGAGGGAAACACCTTGCCTAAACCAATCATAAAGCAGCAGGAAGAGAAAAGGTTTCGTATAAAAGGTAGCTTCCTGCAGTTCCAATTGGTCACAGTCAGGGTGAGCAACCCTGAAGCTCCTGGAGACTACAGAAGGAGAGCGGCTGCTGAAGAGGGGAAATATTGCTGAGCAGACGAAGAACCTGCCTAGAAAGACTAATTGCCTAGGAGAAGCCATCCTACAGAGGGCCAAGAGGGTGATTCCAGTTTAAGCATTGCTTAGCTGGCTCACCCACGCCTCTTTTCTAGTTCCCAAAGAGCGGGGTCAACTACCCCAGAGTGGTGTGGAAGAGAGCAAGCGAGAAGAAAAGAAAACCCCAAGGCGGGATGACCCCAAAGAAACCCCAGGGCACGGTACAAGCAGAGAAGCCTTAAGGCAGGGTGTAAGCAGAGACACCACAAGGTGGGTTGAAAGCGGAAAAAACTTCAGGGTGGGGTGAATCCAAATAAGATCTCCAAGGAGTCGTGCACCTTTTAGTTGTTGAGTCTCTTAGGCTTGTGTTGGCTTCATAGGGAGGAAGGATAGCTCAGGGGCCAAGAGTTTGTCTTGGAAGCAAGACAACATGGCGCAACATAGGTTGGAATCCTAATTCCGCGCTTAGAAACCACTTGCTGGTATTAAGCTCGTTATAAATTAACAATAAAATAAAAATAGGGAAAGTAATAGGCTAGGATAGGATTTGACCTGAAGACCTTTTATGTGTTAAACCATCCTGACCAATAGTACTGTTTTGTTACATTTGGGTTTACCATCGGGAATAAACCTCTTAATGGTAGGGAAAGTTTATTATTTTCTTTTAAATTGGCCAGACGTTCAGTCTATCTGTAAAGATGTGAATAAACGGCCATGAATTACTATGTCAATTTGTCTGAATATTTGTTCTTGCTTGGGTTTCATAATTGTTATAACCTTGTAGGCATTAACCATCCTATCACTCGAATAATGTACTGCTTGATGGGTGCTAGACCGTTTTAGATACTTGAAGGTCAAAATCGTAATCCGTTAAACTCACAGCTGTGGGAAAAGGAATACAATTAAACATTCGGGCTATTTTTGGTGGAGTTGGCAAAGCATAATTCTCAATATGAGCGCATCATTCTGGCTAATTGTGCTGGCATAGCAAAATAAATGAGCCAATAAACTAATAAAGATTGTTTTTCTCTTATCCGAGAAGGATAGCTCAGCGGCAACGTGCTCGCCTTGGAAGCAAGACGACACGCAGCAACGCAGGTTCGATCCCCGGGTCGGCGCTTAGAAACATCTGGGTATTAAGCGCGTTATAAATAACCTATCATATCATATCATATCATATATCATATGGTTTGTTCTTCTCATGTTAAAGGTTCACCCAACAAGATGGCTGGCATTTCGGACCTAGTGCTCCGAACCAATCATTTTCTCATTTTAGCAATAACTTGAATTATATGCTTTCAAGTTTAGCCTTTTTCCCCTTTTACTATATCCCCCAAAGGGAAGATGGCGAAATGCTTCAGAGTTCACCATTTATCATAAAATTAATGCTGAGGTAATTTTACAGCATAAAATAAAGGAGAAAGTGACCTTGTAATGAATGTACATGGAAGTTCATTTTATGTTTGCCTGATTGAATGACTGCTGGTGGACTGACAACCCCCGCCCCCAATCCCTACATCCCCCAAAGGTCTTGTGCCATACTACGACCCAATTTGTGATGGTAGTTTGAGAATAGAGATGATACTAGGTTTCATGGGATGGTGGGAAGCATGTAATGCTGAAGGGGGTGAATCAGAGAACACAGCTGTGGGTGCTGTGAGAAACCTGAAGGTGTCTCCCCAACTAGTCTCCTGGGGTCTGTCATCCAGGTGGCCAGGACACGGCATGGCTATTGGATCCAGTTCCTGGGGGTGGACCAGTGTGGAAAGATCACCTGCTTGGGGGGGGGGTCCTCTGGGAGTGGAAGTGGGACAATGATGGGTGAGAAGCGGTATCCCCCGTCTTCCGACAACTTCCCCAACCTACCACGTCAGATACCCAAACACTTTACCCTCCACCCCCTCTACCGTCACGAACACCTTTCCTTATTACGAAGGACGACAGTCTAACACTTGAGCCATTTACCTGACATGTCCCAACACCAGGGTCAGGCAATTGACCAGAACCACACACCTGACGGGCCTTTCCCATCCCCACAGGGATAACAGGTGGAGTACAATACAAGCAAGAGACTGCACGTCCACAGAGCTAACTCAGCATGGCAGTTCAAGAGGAGAAGAAAGACTGCGCATACCGAGAGGGTAACAAGGGGAGAAGCGACCTTGCCGACCAAGGCCTGTGAAACCGCTGGATAAGGAATCGTAAAACCGCAAACAATAGCCAGCATGCGTTGCAGCAGATGTCAACGGTACATGCGACCCTCCTTCGCTGATAACCAAACCGGGGAGAGACTCTTGTCTCTGTGGTACCAACTTTGACTCCAAAGAGAAAGAAAGCCAAGCGGTTAATCACAGCTGGTGAGTCTAGGGGAGAGGTGATAAGAAACCAAACTGTGTTGAACGAAATGTAGCAAACGGCTAATTGAACTGTGAAAGCGTAAAGAGCGATTGATGTGAAAGGGGGGAAACCAGCAACAGAGGAGTCTGGCACCACGTGGGTGCTCACTCAGGAAACTCTGGGCGATTATCCGATTGTTGAATCTATCATAACCAGAAGGCCTTGGGAAATGCGAGAAGGGGGGGGTCAACGTGGTCATACAGGAGTCATGTAAAATCCTCTGTACAGTTTAAAGTCTTTGATGATTGTGAAGCTAAGGGAAGTGAATCCTGCATCGTAAGAGTTGAATGGATAAGGTGCGATTGACAGATTGGCAAGAGTGAACCCGAACGAGGGATGTCCATAGTGAACGGTACAAAAAGACATTACGATTTGTGAATGTCACAAAGAAGATTGTGTTGAAAACCATAGTCAACCCGGCGGAGGGAGGCTAACAATTGAGAAGGGGTGGAAAAAAGGCATTGCCCAATGTATATGTGAAAAGGAACTCTTTGTTTATTATTTGAATACATCAGGCCCACAGCGGCAAGAGACTTAACCACTGAAAGCCCTGATTGCTGAAAGCAGAACTGTTAGCTCATGCTGGAAAAGCTCAAGCGTGTGCTGTGCTCCAAGTCACTCCTTGTCCCATGCTGAAAACATGTGAAAGGGAGACCCCAAGTACTGCATCCTGACTTATTATTTGTGAACACTTCCTTCTTAAGAAAATTATCCCACACTTCTTTTTTTGTATTTAGCGTAAGGATTGGCAATGGGCTGTTGTTAGTATATGCCCTTTTATTTGAAAAGACGCCACTAGGACAGCCTTATTATTATTAGATGGTCTAAGCTTGGTCTCATCTTAGATTTATGTTTAGATTATGCGTTTTTCCAACCTACCTTTGCAGTTTAATAAACACTCTTGAACTGTGATCACCTGTCTGTCTTTATTGTTTCCACCATGAGTGCCTTACAGTACGAATGTTTACAGTGTTTGAAGCGCCTCCTTTATCCTTGGAAAATCTCATACCACTAACACAGAAAGAGTCCTAAAGCATTTGTGTGTATCCTGAAAATTCCAGATAGGACGAAGTATAATACTCAGTCCTCTGAGAACTTGCCATAAAAATTACCATGGGACTCAATCTTATGCATTTGGAAACTGGCGCCAAAGGGATTCTGGGACTTGCTGGAATGGATACGGTGGCATTGAGGAAACTGGAGGCTGACCAAGAGAAGGTACATTTTACAATGTTGTATTTTTCCACAAAAGAAAACGCCCATCTATCCCTATTCTAAGGTGGCTTCCCTACCTAACAAAAGACAAACTGAGGCGGTCAGGTCAGTCAAGTTCTTAAAATAAACAGTCTCCTGGTCAAAACTCTTCTATCCCCAAAGCTACAATAACACCTAACATAAATATAAGATCTCTGTGCTCCAAGGGGGATGTATCCCTCCCCCTAAAATGGACAGTTTATCAGGATAAAGAAAGTCTCAAAATAAAGTTCTGATAAACCTGGGAGGATGAATCACTCCTCCAGCGGACTCCTTGTCGAGACGAATGGTGTTTCTTGTGGCAAACTACAAAGTTCCATAGTAAAGTAAGGCTCAGTGTTCTTTTGTAGAAAACAAAGTTCAACGAAAAGGTTCCAAAGCAAGCAACCTCAAGTCTATGGGGTCCCGCCTGGGACAACAATGGTTTTTGTTGCAGTGGATTTTCCTCCATTCTCTAAAGTATCACCTAGAATTTTGGCCCAGTAGTCGAGGTCAAATGTGATATACACTACAGTGTATTGGGGTCATCTAGTTCCCAATCCCACCTGGACTTAGGTTCTCCTCAAGTAACTTGGCTCAGGGAGTTCTTCACTGGTTCTTCTTCTGGTCTGGGAACCGTAACACTAGATGATAATTCTTCTGTCTTCAACTAATCAACTCTTGTATTCTGGAGGCAGAGGCTGTATTGAGATGAAGAAGAGGTTGAGAGTATCTTTGAGTTGTGATTTGTCAGGTCTGCATTTGAGGTGCCGGGTTGGGTGGGCGTGGTCTCCTGCTTCTTAGTTGGTTTGTTGTAATCGGGTGCGTCTGGAGCCACGTGCCTTGTTACGATGCTAACAGGATGTCTGTGTCACTGTGCTCCCATATTGTGTTATTTTGGGAGTGGCTATCCCGTTTCGGGATGTGGCAATCCTTCCAACTCTTAGGGTCCCTTCGTATGGATCTGTATCAGAGTGGATCTTGGCGGTTCTCTGGTAACAATTTTTAAAGATATTAGTCCAGAGGGTTTTGGGTGTTTTACCCTTTTCCTCTCCAAGTGTCCTGGTGGAAAAAGGAAGAAACCCTGTCTACAGTGTTGTGGAGAGGGGCGACCGAACATAGTTGCTGTAATCTTTGATTTCACTATCGGTAAGTGTTCGGTGACTCTGCAGTGGTTCTTTTCTTTTGGGTCACCTCTTCCTTTAGTTGTGATAGACCTCTCTTTCGAGGTCCCGGTTGTACCAAAGTGCTCTCTTACAACAACTGTTAACCCGCAAGGTCGGTGGGGTCGGTCGCTGGACCTCATGTGAAGAGGAGTAGATAGACCCCCTCATTGGTGATAGACAGGTGAAAATGTAATTCAGAGCGTGTGCCCCGCCTTCCTGTCTGACGGTATAAAATTAAAAGCCAGGCTGCCCTTGTTAAAGGCAGGTACATTAGAAAATAGGTAACACTGCACACATGTATTTAGGAACAACATAAAACATAAAGGAATACTTACAATTGTGCTCAACATACAAAATATAGAACACAGCTCCCTGACATAAGAAATATCACCCATACTCAATATACATTAGAAACATTTCAGAATAAGGCCCATAACAAATGGTTACATGTGATTTCATCAAATGAAAAAACAACAAATTACATTTTAACAAATAAACTAAAATAAATTTCTTTTTTGTTTTTGGGGGATTCCCCCACATTTCCCCCCTTTTTTTGTAAGGCTTTCCCCCAACCTCATAACCACTATTCCCCCATCCCAACCCCATTTTTAGTTTTTTCCAAAATTCTTTATTTTGGTTTTAATTGTTTTTTCATTTGTTAAAATGTAATTAGTTTTCTATTCGATATAATCACTGCATACCATAACAAATAGCAAAGGGTTCCATTCTTTTCAAAATGAATGTCACGTCATGCATGGCTATAGGCCTCAACTCTCATGGAAAATCAAAAGTGCTTAAAGCACAGAAATGTATTGCTGTGTGCCAACTCTGAAAGGGAGTGCTTGGTAGAAGCCAATATGCAGTGACTCGGCCGTTTAAATGGTAGGAATTTACAGTTTCTAACTGTGGTGTTAAAAGGTTTTTATGTGGCAGAAGCTGAAGCAGATAAGCCAGTTGAGGGTAACCAATAGAAAACCAGACGGCTAATCTATGACCTTGATGGTTTGCTAAAAGTCTGAAGCAAATGCGTCCCACTCAGAACTGCTATTTTCTAGTTTTAAAATTTGCAAAAACATGTCTTGTGATTTAGAAAATGTGGACAACACCTAGTTATGCTAAATAGCTTAATATGAGGTCCTTGAATTATTGTGCAATGCCTTATTTTCTATAAAAGTGTGTTCAAACTGACATCTGTGGCATGAGTAACTGCTCCCAGCTGGCTGAAGAAAAATAAAACGTTTGCTGTCAGCACAATTTCACCTCTGAAAGGGCTTTTGTTATTATCATTTAAATTGTTTTTTCATAACGCACTTAATACCGAATAGGTTTCTAAGTGCGTACCCGGGATTGAAACCTTTGTTGCTCTGTGACTTGCTTCCAAAACGAGAGCTTTGCCACTGAGCTATACTACCTGCGTCAACCCATTGAGTTGCGTTGAGCAGACACCGCCTCATCACGCTTCTCCCGTCTTGTGCCCATACCTGTTGCCTTGGGTCGGGTAGTATCCCGGTTCAGCGTGACATCAGTTCTGTGGTACCCTGCTGCTTGAACCACAGATGTGGTATGCAGCTTCAGGATGGAGAATTAAGTGCAGGCGCTCTTACTTCCCCGACGCTACTCTCCCAACAGTTGGTCGGCTACCTGGACCACGTATACCTCTTGGATCGTTCTCACACCTTTACTGGACTGTGTTGGCTTACCAGGCAGGGATCTACTTGTATGTACCGATTGCCGGTCTTGCCGTGGGCCATCGGTGGGTATTGGCTCGCCAGCCAGATTGCCGTATTTGACCTTTCAATATTCTGTAGGTGTCTCTGTGGCTCCTGCTACTACGGCTTCCACTAGTATTCTTCTTTGCCTAGATCTTCTCTTTCTGTTCATTTTATATAGGGGGATCCGCCCCAGCATATCATTACATTCTTGATGATTGATTTGTAAAAGTTTGCTTGTTGATACTTTACTTTTCCTCCATGAGTGGTTGTTTATATGTAGGGAAAGGATAGGATCACCCAAAGCATCGTTACATGTCCGGTTATCGGCTAAGGTATGATACTGGAAGTTTTTACAACAAGAAACAAGCAAGTGACTTGTGTTCTAAAAGGTCCCATACCCTGGTTTAGCGTTGCTCCTTTTAAGAGGGGTTCTCCCTCCCATGGGATCCTCCTGCATTGCACCGCTCCCAGGGAGATAGGGGGGGTTATTGCTTGGTGGCCACACTACCCTGGCCCCATTGGAAGGTCAATAACCCGGCCCCCCTTCCCACCGCCCGCAATCCCCTGGTCCGCCCCAAAAGAAGTGACACTATCTGCAAGATTGTCACAATACAGCAATACACAGTTTAAGGCAGTCTTTCACAGCTGAAGGCATGCAAACAAAAAAGGGAAAATGTGTGTTTCCATTGCAGAATAGCACCAAAATGGTAGGCTCCTTGCTGTACAAATTTCTTACTTGCTGATCTAATAACAATTACTGACATTACTGATGAACATCTCTAGTGGCCAAACTGAAGAGTCTTCATCTCTGCTCTCAGAAGTGACCCAAACCCTATTCTAATCTGCCACAGCTAAGCGAGGAAGATTGATGGAAACCTAGTCCGAAGGAGGCATACACCATAGCTGTAGTTTTGGCTGGTGATAGTTTTAAGGTAATCCAGGCCAAAATAAAATACAAACCCCAGAAGCACATCAGAACTGTGTGCACAGATATGTTAGTGTTGTATAATCTACCAATCTCCCCACAAGAGTCTCAAAATCAAGTTGAATACTTCAGGCAATAAGGCGTGTAATAGATCCGCAAAACCGAAGGGCATAATCTCTGTTTAGATGGTTGCCCACAGGTTTCGTTACCCTCACCCATATCTTATTGACTTGGACAGATCACCATCTACTTTCTGAGATTACAGTTGTAGCATATCATCCCTGTAGCCCAATGCTTTCCACGTCACATTTTCTATGCTTTCTTAAAGACCTAGTTTGTGCTTGTCTGACCCCCCCTCTGATCTCCCCTTTCTTGGACAGCATGTGCAAAGCTTATGTTTCTGGCCTCTGAAAAACATTGTAAAACCAAGAAAAAACAAAACACCACAACTAAACCCATTGTAAGCAAATGTAGAAAGGACTATCTAGAGGATTCCAAAAACCACTATGTGTTTAGTCTCAAGCGTGAATACAAATCCATCTCTGACAAAACCATCTTCTTTTGTTGATAAAGAAACTTGAAAATGTCGAAAGACAATATTGGTAAAGATAGTTGAAGATCTTACTTCACCATCTGCTCTCACTAGAACCGTAACTTTCAAAAGAGCTGCTTTTCAAAAGTCTTGACTGTAATCTTTCTATCCGACAACCATCTCCTCCATCTTTTCTTTACAAAGCCACGCACACTAAGGCAAACTGAGGGGAGCTCTGTAGAAGACCAGTTAACATTACTTCTTTTACTTGATAAGCTTGACAATGGCTACCTTGCTAGTAGTCATTGCGTTACGACTGGACGGCCTTCTACTTGTTCTTTTTGTCTTATTTGCTGGTCTATAATGTTAACATAGAAAATATGAGAACTTTTACTGTAATAGTCTTTGTGCTGACATTTGACATAGGTATGTAATAGATGCTCTGTGATTATAGAAACATCAGCATATTTGTGTATAGCTGTTAAGAATGTTGTGGAAGGAAGGCATGGTATCAAAGTAAGACAGACACAAGGGACCATAGTTCAAGGGTGTGTATTGAACTTTATCAAGGGTGTGAAAAATGCCTATCCAAACCTAAATCTAAGATGGGAGCAGGCTATGACCATCACATAATACAGTCCTAGTGGAGTCTTGTCAAATATAAAGGGGCTAGCCTAAAAAGCCTATTGCCAATCCTTATCGCGAAGTTACAAATAGTGTGGGGTAATGTTCATGAAAATGAAAGACTTGTTCACAAAATTATAAGTCTGGATGTTCAGGCTGTTGTCCTCTCTTCCCCACATTTCTAGCACGGGTCAAGGCGGTACACTCCAGCATAGCACACCCTTGGGCTTCTTGGCATGAGGACACAGTTCCTTTTACCAACATCAGGGCCTTCTGTGCCCAAGTCTCAAGTTCAAAGTCTCTTGATTTAGAGGGACTGATGTACCAAAAACAATGAAAAAGGATCCTTTCCAAATATTCAAGTCGGGCGATTCACTCTTCACACTGGATCCCCCTCAGCCAGTCTCTGATCCTTTTTTATTCAAGTACCTCCCTCAGGCTAGCTCAGAACAATTTCAGTTTATAGGCTACCAAGGACTTTCAAATGTGCCCAGGATTTAGCTTGACCCCCTGCAGGACCACTTCGATTTCACAGTTAAATAATTATCACATGCTCAGTTTGATACCAAACTGAGACCTTCGAGTGAGCACCCACGTGGCACTGTGGTCCCAGACCACTCTTATCTGGTACCTATTTCGGTTTCATAAAGTTCAATCACATACGAGTCATTTTTCCTCCTACAATGTTGCTGCTTGTAACCTTGAGTGTAACAGTCCGTTCTGCATCAGTCTCTCCGACTCACCTGCTGAGCTGGATTCACTGTTGTTGCTTTGTTGTGAGAGCCAAGGACATTACCATGGCGGCAAATGCTTCTCCCCGCCTTGGGTATCAGTGCGGAAAGGCCCCATGTACCTTTGACACACACTGCACCGTTCTTCAGCTGCAATTCCCGACCGTTATTCAGCTGCAATTCCCGGTCTTATGTTTCTTTTCCTCGAGGCCTCTTGAAAGTCGCAGTTCTTTCCCGAAAAGGTAAAGCGTAGTTCCCTCCTTGCAGCCCTCTCTGGTCTCACCACCTTTCTCTTCGGTTTAAACTTCCATCTTGGAACTGCTGCTTCTTCGTGCATTTTGCCTTGCTCAGTGTGCTTTCGTGCACCGCCCTTTTATCCGTGTGGGCAAGTGTGTTGGAAGTCAGATGTGTTTAATTATCAGTAATTGCCTGACTCTGTCTGAACCTTGTGTTGGGACATGTCAGGTATACGGCTCTGTTGTTAGTCCGTTGTCACTCACGAAGTACTGTCTGATAGAAAGTGTTTGTGTCGGGAAATTGGGGGGAGGGGGTTGAGCTACTAGGTATCCTACCTGATCGGATGGGGAAAGGGTGTTACAGGAAAGGGGATACTGCATCTCACACTTAGCTGTCCCACTTCTACTCCTCAAAGACTCCTCATCCAGTGATCTTCCCGCACTGGTCCACCCGCAGGAACTGGATCCAATAGCCATAGCCATGGCCATGTCCTGGCCACATGTATGACAGATCCCCGGGGACTAGCGGGTAAGACATCTTCAGGTATCTCACAGTTGTGACATAATGCAAATGCTTAAGAGTTAATTTTCTATTGGGGATATGCAAGTACGTGCATTAACTATACAAATGCATATCTTGATATGGTGGTGATATTTTATTAATACCGACATTTTATTTTCTGTTTTAGTCATTGGTTATGATCAGCAAGCTACCTTATGTCACATTTTTCCACACTGTCCTTAAGCAGATTGCTCCAGAGTACTTTGAGAAAAATGAACCATGTCTGGAAGCAGGTCAGGCTCCTATTTTATTCGTTTTTAAACCAACCAAAAGCATGTTTTGGAATTGCATTGGGTGTTGAAATGGTATCAAGTCGATGTAAATGTATTTGAAATATGAACATGTACCAGTATTAATGCTTTGTGAACGTTTATTTGAAAATATGCTGCATGTTTAGTAATGCATAAATGCTTGTTCTCTTGTATCCAGCTGTCTTAAAATAGCTACTTGTTAGGTGCTTCCGACATGTTTGGTGCTAATGATTCTTCCAACAATCACTATTTGATTGTTGGTAAAATCATGGTCTAATTTATCACGTCTGAGCAACTTAGCCCAGATGCTGTATGTGATTGAGATAAATGGCAACTTACTTGAAATGAGGTTTGGCTTTTATGTAGACTGGTCTGCCAGGCGACCCTTATTAGTTAGTCCCTCATGGTGAGGTCCTTCTGATTGCTGTCGCGTCTCAGACTGCTGTGGTGGAAAGCCAACAAACCGCACATCGAACTAAGTAGAACAAAAAATACTCTGAGAACTGCACCAGTTAGAGGGTTGTCATCAATGTGTTATTCCAAAAAACATCACAAAGAGCCCTTGGTGCTAACACGTTGTTCGGCAAACGCCTTCTTCAGATCAGGGTATGTACCATTATGCACTAAAAATCGATGTGTTACAAGTTCCACAATTTGCAAAATAAGGAGCAACCAATATCAATTTGTGTGACAGAAATTGAAGGACGGGTGTAGGGGAGGATTGTTAGGAGGTTGAGAAGAGAAAGAAAAAGAAAAATAAGAAAAAACTATAGAAATAGTATGCTAGTCACAAGTGATTGACAAAACTTTTTTGAACCATAATTACTCATATTAGCTTTCAAGGATTGCGTTTACAAGTTGTTTCAACCTAATAGTAGTTGCTGTGTTGTTGAATAAAGATACGAATGGCATATTAGCTTACCAATTGTCAGGTGCATAATGCTTTTAATTCGCAGTTAAGGACTAAAAATATACTATAAATAATTGTATGCAAAAATTAAAGTCAAACTGGCGTGTGCGTGAATTATTCTTACCGTTCGTCTTTGTCTGGTCGTTAGAGAAGAGTGTCAAGTTTCATGGGTTAGCTCCCTGAAAGAAGTATGCTTAATATCAGGCAACGTTTTAGTATCAGGTGCTAAGCTATGAAAACCTTCTTTTTTCCTGCGCATGCTGCACTACATACTTACTGTAGTAAGTGCAGAAACTGCTTTCTATATTGAGGATTGGTGCGATTAGATGCCGCCAATTGTTTTAAGTTACGGTAAATGGTTTCACTAATGCTATGCTTGGAAACAACGTGTATGCTTGTACCCTTGTCGCCTTCTTATTCAAGCAGCGCACGCTATTTAGGACAGTAATAAAGCGTGCTCCTCCTATCAAAGAAACACGCGATTCTGTGCCTCTGATCGTTACCCTACACAGAATCAGGATTTACTTCTATAGGAGCTCATCTAATCACGCTCGTTTAAAAACATATATGCTTTGCAAAATGCAATATCGTAATACACTGGCGTTGTACATTTGCATATACGATCTTACCTGTCTGCATACTTATCTCTGCGTTGACCTCACATTGCAACGCAGGTTGCCGTCGCCATTCTATTAATGTTATTTTGGGTTACCATGGCACTGGTAGTGTATGTGTCCTTTTGCTGTTTCCCTTACATGGTGGCACCGGCAT
Organism: Ambystoma mexicanum; assembly: GCF_040938575.1. Lineage (NCBI taxonomy): Eukaryota > Metazoa > Chordata > Amphibia > Caudata > Ambystomatidae > Ambystoma > Ambystoma mexicanum. Next base: position 347,652,389 of record NC_090923.1, on the reverse strand, counting down.
ATTTAGGGAAGACAGTATTCTATTCTAGAGGCTAAGATGCCATATTTTGGGCATAAATGCAGTTCTTTTTTTAAAATGAGCATAGTACAGCTAGCTAATTTCAGTGCTGAGCTAAGCACTATATATACACAAGTATGCATCATTAGTATGAATACTGTAATTTGTCCTGAAATATAATTTACCCGGCTGCTACTAGATTTAACATATGTTCTTGGTGTCTGTTCTGCATATCCATGATTGTTTCCAGTATGTGCGATTAATAGTGTTTCCACCATTAGGTTAGGGTTAGTGTATTCCTCGTGCTTATTACTCTTATTTACAAGTTTGCTTCTCACAAGATATGTTAATCAACATCTCTCTATCAGAAATTCAAATTCTCAGCAATAGTCATAGGAGACAATGACACTTATCAAAGGCAATAGACTAAAACTGGTGCAAATCCTACATGCCTCCATTGGTGATAGAAAAAACACATGGAAAGGAAGACCATATACAGTGTTAACATGTATATCAACAATGGTTATAACCATGCTGTTTTTTACACAATTGTTTAGGATATACAACAGATCATTGCTATTAGGGGCTGATATGGTATCCTCCTTTCCCTCTCCGCTGATCACAGATTTAGAGAAAGGGAATCATCTCATTGTCTGAGTTAAGACCTCTGACAGTTGTGTTGAATTTGCATATAAGTCTTGCTTCAGTTTGCCTGAGTATTTTCTCCTTGTTACCACCTCTTCTACCAAGCACACATTTCTGAAGTCCAATAAATATGATTTCTGATTTGTTCTCCATTTGATGCATTTCTTGCCAATGATGGGCAATGTGAAATGTTGGATCTTGGCTCCCATTTGTGGCCAAATGTTCTCTAATTCGCATTCTGAGTTCTCTCTTGGTGCTTACGATGTATAGCTTATGACATTTGCATACATTGGCATATACCACATATTTAGTCCTGCAATGTATTCCTTCTTTTATTGTGATTTCTTTTCCATGGATGTCAATGAATTTGCTGGTCTTTTTAGGTGCAAAGCGGCACATGGTACATGTGCCGCATTTTCTGAATCCAATGTATTCAGAGGGTAGCCATGTACTGACCATTGTGATGGGTGTGTCCGGTAGTAGAGATGGACTTACTTTATTTCTAAGTATGTTAGCTCTCCTGTATATGATGTTTGGCTTATCTACATAGTCTCTGATGTTCTCGTCAAGTTTTAGCAATTACCAGTGTTTTTTTAGGATCTTAGCAACGACATGATGATTGCAGCTGTATTTGGTTATGAAGCCAACCTTTTGCTGATCATTAGAGGACTGCTTGCTGCTAAGGTTTGATCTTGTTTAAGTTTACTGCTTTTTTGTATGCTGATTTCAAACATTCATTTCTGTATCCTCTTTGCTGAAATCTGGTTTGCAACTGTGTGCATTCTTTTTCAAATTTATCTTGTGTCTGACAATTGCGTCTCGCTCGAATATATTCACTCGTTGGGATACTGTAGATAGTTGGTTTGTAGTGACAGCTGCTCGCATGGAGCATCGCGTGGACCACGGTTTCTTTACTGAAAGTCCATGTTTGAAGTTTGTAAGCATCCACATGAATAGTTAGATCCAAGAAATTGATTGTACTGCTGTCACATACTCCTGTGAATTGTATGCCATAGTTGTTAACGTTGATCCTGTCTGTAAATTCTTGGAATTGGCCTGCTGTTCTTTTCCAAATCAGGAGGACATCGTCCATAGAATTGTCCCGTTACTGAAGTCTACATCTTTATCTACAGCCTTGTCCTCGGAAAGGCCCATCAATTGGCTGGGGCATATTTAGTGCCCATGGCCACACCTTTTGTTTGCTGGAAGAATGTATTGTTGATGGTAAATATATTGAAACTTAATGTTGCTTATAACATCTCTTTCAGCATTTCAATTTGTTGATCGAAAGGAGAAATTGATGGTCACAATTGCCCATTGGTGTTGTATCGATGTATAAAAAGCTTTTACATCTGGGGTGGCACAGATGTATTCTTTCTGCCAATTCACCCTCTTCAATTTTTTAATCACACTAGTCGTGTCTTTCAGATAGGGTTGTAATTTGCTAGCCCTTGGTCTTAGAATGTTGTCCAGATATTCAGAGATGTTCTCTGTCGCCCAACCAATTCCACTTAGAATGGGACGTCCTTCCGGGATTGTGTCAAACGTCTTATGTATTTTAGGAAGGAAGTACATCGTTGGTGTAGTTGGTTCTTTGATGCTCAAGTATTTTTTTCCTCTTCATCCGAGATAAGTCCTTTCTTGTACCAGCCTAAAATATATTCATCCAATTCCAAAATATCAGTTTTGGGATTGCCAGGTAAGATCCTGTAGCAGCCTGGTGTTTGCAGGTGTTTGTTCACGATTTCAAGCTAGTCAGTCCTGCTCATTATAACAATATTGCTGCCCTTGTCAGCCTCTTTTATCACCACTGTCGTGTCTGAGGCTAAATTCAGTAGGGCTTTGAATTCCTTCCAAGTCAAATTATTCTTCCGGCCTTTAAATGGTTTGTTGGATTCCTTATCCGATGTTGCATAGAAATGTTCTGTGACAGCCTTATAGAAAGTGTCAATAATGTTATCTGGTGGTAATTACGGCACAAATTTAGACTTGGGTTTCAGTTCTTTCTTGGTTAGCATGTCTGGTTTGATGGATAGTTCTTGAAATAGTCTCCCTGGAGCATTACGTCAAAAATGAATTCATACCAAGAGGCCTGAGAATTCTCATCTTCCTGAACCTCAACATTGACAAAGATAAAGACCTTGCAGACTTGTGGGAAAAGAATCTCAATAGTAGATCAAAGATGATGTTAAAGCTTTTAATTGAGCATGACACTAGAGAACACAAACAAGCTATGGAGGCAATACAGAATATCTAAAAGGAGGTAACGGAAAGGAAATCTGTGGAAGCAAGGAAAGAAAGTCTATGATAAGATGCATGAAATTTAAAAAACTTACCAGGATGAGGTGAAACTGAGAAAGCTAAGGAAATGTTATCGAGACGAGAGGGACTATCGGGAAGACAGAGTTTATACTTTTCAATAGAAATATAATCAGTATCAAAAAACCTCAAAAAAGAGTACACCTAACACTTCATCAGCCAATTCAGAAGGGGGCTCAAACAGAGTACATAGTAACAGAGGGCTCTAGCAACATACATGACAAAGGAACTGAGCGGATCAGCCAAGGATATATGAATCAAATCAAGAGATATAAAAAGGCAGCAGAAATTTTCCTCAAAAACAGGTCCGTTATCAGCTACCTACGACATCGGGACTTACCCAAACTCCTCAAGGAGTAGAGGAAGGAGGGGGTGCTCAAGACACAGGAAACCCGGAAGCCTCAGGAAATTCCAAAAAAAGGTACGCAAGGGCAAGTGCGAAAGTAATGAACAGGAGCAAGCACCTGGTACTGACCCTATCAAACGGATCAATCACAGATGATGAATGAAAGGTTCTAAATAAGGGACTATCATTCTCTCCAACAAGATTTAATAATGTGGATATAAACATAGACCTATTCAGGTTTGATCACAAACTGAAATTGAAAAAGTTCTTTGCAACCAAAGCACCAGGAGATTGCTATTCTCTTAGGGGATGCCCCTTCTCTCTTGTCAAACGGATATGATGTATATACTTTTTCCAATGTTGAGCCAGATGTGAAGATCAACCATCTACCCTTACAGCAGGAGAGAAGATTGATTATTCACACTGATGCCCTATCCATCCAAATTGATAGAAATAATGGAAACAAACGGATGGTCTCAACATAGAGCAGAACTGCAACAATCCAACAGTGGGACCTAGATGGGTGGTCCTCAATTGTCTCCACCCTTCATCAATCCAATCAAAGTACTTTGGCAGCCCCCTGAATAGGGCTGCTTTGACTTCTATCTTTAACTGGAACAGTAGAGGGCATTCTCACCTCTTTGGTGTTAATAAAAACACAATTTAATATTCTTTTTTTCCAAGGAACTTGGCTTAAGGATAAGCCTGTAAGTTATGGTTTTGAGATGTTCTTATGCTCGACCCAGCCATGTCACAATTGTCAACATTGTAGTAACATTCTGATGGGGAATTACATCAAACACCTGCACTTTGGCAGAACAATCTTCCTATGTAAGGTACTCAAGCACTTGTGACTCCTCCAACATTCTCTGGCTTGAAATGCCCTATGCAGTCTTTAATATGTAGGGCTAACTTCACGCAGAGTCAAGACCTTTTGGAAGGAGATCAAGTCTAACATCAGGCTTAGGAACCAAAAGTCACTGGTAGCAGTACATTTCATTGAGGTTAAATGCAATATAGCGCAAGTTCAATTTTATCCTTCTCTTCTTTCACTCCCGACCTCCATCACACTCTCTTCCTGCCTTACGGCCATAAAAAACTGGCTGTCATCCCATCTTCTTTCCCTCAACACTGACAAGACTGAAGTGCTTTTCTTCCCTCCTAACACTCTTTCCCCTTCCCCCCTTCCTTTCATCCACTTTCCCCCTTCCAATCTTCCCTTCTCCACCCATGCCCGCAATCTTGGCCTCCACATCGACTCCTCCCTCTCCTTCTCCAACCACATCTCTCTAACCTCCCGTGCCTGTCGGAACCACCTCTTCCACATCCGCAAGATCCGCTCCTTTCTCACCTTTCACACTTCAAAACTCTTAATCTCCTCCCTTATTTTCTCCCGCCTCTTCTACTGCTCCTCTCCTCTTTGGCCTCCCTGTCTCTCACCTGACTCCCCTAAAATCCATCTACCACTCCTCTATCCGTACTCTGCCTTCTTGGCCATAGAGACTCTATTTCTACCTCACTCTCTCAACTCAGCTGGCTTCCCTTCCTCTCACAACCAAAATTTTAATTCCTCTGTCTTGTCTACAAATCTCTCCATGATCTCGCCCCCCCTATCTCTCTTCCCTCTCATTTTACTCTCCTTCCCACCCTCTCCGCTCAGTTGATATCTACCTACTCACTGTTCCCCCAGCCCCATGTGCCTTCTCCCGCTTCCGCTCCTGTGAACTCTTGGCCCCCCTTCACTGGGACTCCCTACCTCTCACTATCTGCTCCTCCCCTACCTACTCATCCTTCCGCTCCTCTCTGAAAGCCCTTCTTCTCCACTCCCCCCCTGACTCTCCTTCCCTACCTCTCCCCCCCCAAATCCCCTGCCCCCTTCCCCTCCCTCCCTCCTTCCCCCTCCTCCCGCTGACCTCAAATCTGACAGTGAAACCACCAGGAGCCCAGGAGGTCGCCAGAGGGCTCCCCCCTTCCTTTCCCTCCTCCCCTCCCACTGACCTAAACAAAAAATACATTGAAACCTTCCTTAGCTACCTTCTCTCCCCTCTCTTCCCCTCCTTTTTAAGTAAATTGTTCTGCATACTGTATCACTTTTTGTTTCATGTTTGTAAATATGCTTCTTTCATTATTGTACCTTGTTGTCATACTGTAAAGCGCTTTGGATTGAAGCGCTATATAAACTCAATAAACATAAACATCTTGGAGCGAGTAACCATACCAAACATGCAGACAAAAAATGTTAAAAACTGAGATTTGCCTAAATTGAGGCATTGGAGTCACTAACCCCTTGAGGGCTGAACAGTAAGTGGGCTTTGACAGGTTTCTTGTAAACAAGTGTGTACTGATAACCTTGACATACAGTATGGGATCCGGACCAGTATATGGCATGAATGATTTCATGAATCTGCCAAATATCATGGAGCATTTTTTCAACCACAATGTGAATGCACTTCTTACCCGGCAGGGTAGTGGTCAATGGATGGACCAGAAGGGAGTTGATCTTGAAGGAGCAGGAACATAGTGTGTGCAGTGATTTAACATTGTACATAAAGATGTACATAAAGATAGTGTTTTAATTTTTAAACCGTTACAAAGGCACTAATGCAGGTAGAAAGACCGAACAGAATCGGTGGCATGGAGTTTCAATGGAAAATGGGAGAGTAGGGATACCTGCTGTGCTGGGAGCGCTGTGTTCAAGGGTAAATAACCAGGGGAGACTTCAGAAACTTGAGAAGAGTTAGGATGAGATTGTGAAAGGTCGTTATGTCCTGGGAGGTAGAAGAGCTAAAGCAGGAAGTAGTGCCCGGGAATGTCTTTGCAGATGAAGACACAATAATGTCAAATTGAGCTATGGGAAGCCTATTTGTAAAGTAATTATGTAAAGTTTGTTTAATAAGGAGGGTGATACTGGCCACCAGGGGGCGCACGGACGATGACTCCCTCCATGTGAGCTCCCAGCCCACGGGCCCAAAAAGTGCCTTGAGCCCCCACTTTTGCCCCCCCCCGTGCCCAAAAATGGTGGCTTAACCTGAGGAGTGCCCCCCATTCCCCGAGTGAAAACCCGATCGAAATCGGACCTCCGGAGACAGAGAAAAGCCTGCAAGAATCCACCTCCCCCTCGCTCACGAGGACGCCAGCTCCGGAGGAGGCCGCGGCTTGCGGCACCCGACTCCGCCTCCCGCGCTCCCTGCAGAGGACCTGAGCCGCGCGGGAACTTTGGAAGAGGCCGTGGATGTTTCACCGCCCCCGTGAACTTCGGAGGCTGCCCACCCCTGGGCTCAGGTCGCGGAACGCCGACCCTGCTGTGCACGGCGGAGGCCCGCGAAGGTGAGTGCCCGCCCGCGGTGCTCTGCATCGCCGTGTTGAGATGGGGACCTGCTTCTCTCCCTCCCCCGGCCTTCGGCAGCCAAGCGGAGGTGGCCGAGGCAGCCCCTCCTCCCCCGCTCTCTTGGAAGACCGAACGAAGCTTCATTCCGGGGGGGGGGGGGGCCTATCGGCTGCCCAATTCCCCCGGCGCTCCCCTCTTGACACCCCCAGGGAGCCCCCTTGAGTGGAGCACCCAATCACAAATTGAGGAGGCCCTGGCACAGGAACGGAGTTGCATGCTTCACGCACTTCTGTATCGGCGGCTATGTTGTATCCCGCATCATTACACATCAACGCTGAGGGACCAAATTAATTAGAATCTGGCCTCAAACTGCAGGGATCTTGTTCAATCACTGAAGTAACGCTCCCACCCCGGCCTACACTGCCTTTCCTCAGACCCGCCGAAGTACCTCCTGCAGACTTCTCTGCCCGGGGCCTCTCCCCATACAGCGACGAATGACAGTACACACGAGGGGACAGCAGAGGGTTGGGCCCTCACTCATGAGGCGTGTGCCCTCCTCTGGCAAGGCCCTCATCTAGAGCCTGATTGAAACACGGGCAAGTAGCCCAGCATGCGGAAAAGCAGCAGATTACTCAGGGGTGCCTACCCCCCTGCCGTATTTGCATCAGGGGCCCTCTCCCGGAGGCTGGACCCCGCATACTCTCTCTTGATTCCCACTACGTGCTGGTATCGGGACTCCGACCCCCCTGGACATCTGACCCACAGGGAGACACGGACCAAGGCGGAGGTTAGAGCCCCTGGTGACAGGGCGTGTGCCTACTCCCACTCCCCCCTCCAAAAGAGCTCTGCAACAAGGAACACCACGCCGGGACCCTCCAACTCTCCCCACGTGCCTTCCAACACATCGGGCTCGAGGGTACGTCCCCTGATTCTGGGGCGTGTGCCTCCTCGCAGGCCGGTGCTACATGAACGTTCCAAGTAAACTCGCCAAGTACGCCTACGTTCCACCGACTCCTGATCCAGGCCTACAATGTCAATAGAAGCATCTGAGATGGGCGCAGCGGCCACCAAGGGAGACATTGCCGCCCTCCTTAGTGAAATTCAAAATATGGGTGCCAACCTTGGTGGTAAAATGGATAAGATGACCCAGAGGGTAGATAACATTGAGTAGAGGCTAGAGGGAGTCGAGAACAACCAGGCCTCAATCGACGCTTTGGAAGCCCAAATGGAGCTTAGAATACGGAACATGGAGAAGGAGGAGGATGAGATTTGCCTTAAGATTGATGACTTGGAAAAGAGGGAGAGGAGGAATAACCTACGCTTTTTTGGAATTCCAGAGAGAGAAGGGGAGATGGAGGAACACCTTAAACAGACGATACATGATATCGTAAAAATCCTGACTGCAGATGATGACATTGATGAGCTCAAGATTGAGAGAATTCACATAGCTGAAGGACCTCCAGGTGGCCCGAGATCGGTCCTTGCCAGATTCCACAGCTATCAGGATAGAACATGGATACTCGCTAAAGCCAGGTCCGGGGGTACCCTTACCCTTGGGGGAGCCCAGATTACTATTTTTCAGGATCTCTCATCGCTAACGTTAGCCTTACGCCGACTGTGCGGCCCTCTCACGAGATGGCTAAAAGATCAAGGCACGAGGTATAGATGGGGATACCCCTTCTCTCTTTCGTTTGAACACGGGAGTAGGAAGTTTCTACTCCGCTCTGAAGAGGAAATCCGTGACTGCACTGCTGACCTCCTCGGGAGAGGGAACTCGGAACAGCCCTGCGCAGGACGGATCACGTTGGGAACTTCAGGGCCCGAGAAGAAAAAGGGTGAAGGGATCGAGGAAATACAGACGGCCTAATGACACACCAGACAACAATAAGTGACGTAGCGACTCCAAGTTTTTCATCCTGGTGTATTATGCTTCTTGATTAGAATACGAGATCTGCCGTAGAATGAAGATTCCGGAAAACGCATGTATCATAATCTCATAGTTAAGACTGTTGTATGTTGACATACTACCGTTTGTTAAATGATCTTATGAAAAGGGGGGCGGGGGCTCAAGAACATTATTTTGATGTTATTATTCGACGGGGTTGTGCGGTTATGACCCTCACTGGTGGTCCGACAGTGGACTGGTTGTTCACATCCAGCCCGACTCGGACGCCATCACAAACACCCACAGATCCTCATCAAAAAATCAGAGAACAATGCGATTGGACAAGAGGACACAGGGTATGGTGTTCAATACCCGGCAGGGGCAGATGGGGGGATGGTCAATGGGAATGACACACCCTCAGAAACAGCCCCTGTTAAGGAGAGGCAGCTGCAACAACACTTCCGACATGGCAAGCTCTAATACTGGGCAGAGTGACTTAGTGAATAATTCCCACAAATACATTGATGTCCTACAGACATAATGAATCAAGTGACAGGCAGGGTACACTGAAAATTGGCACGCTGAACGTAAAGGGACTTAACTCCCCTACCAAGAGATCACTTGTGACAAGGGAGTTCAAGAGGGCCAACTTGGACATTCTCTTTTTACAGGAAACACGATATAGCAAGGGAGAAGAGAGGAAGGTTCTGTACACCAAACTAGGGTCTGATTATTGGGGTTCTGGTCCGCTGAAGAAAGCCGAAGTCGGCATATTTATCAATAGGGCGATTCAATTTGAACTCTTGAAGTCATGGATGGACGTCCGTGGCAGAGCGCTAGTTCTTGTGGGCAGAATACAAGGCAGCGTCGTCACCCTTGGGGCAATATACGCCCCCAATACTGGACAAGACAGATTGCTACAGAAGATAAACCCAAAGGTTATGAGCGAGGCAGAAGGAGATGTAATACTTGGAGGGGATCTGAACACATGGATGGACCCAGAACAAGATAGACAATCGGGTTGCATCTCTGCGACCCCTTCCGCAGGTGCCTACAATCTTACCGATGCGTGAAGACATGTCAATCCCACCCGGACGGGCTTTACCTTCTTCTCAGCCCCGCATGCGACCTATTCCAGAATAGACTATATATACCTAACCGCGGACCTCATTACGGCAATGACTGAGGCCAGTATAACTCCTGTCTCGTGGTCAGACCACGACATGGTCACGGTCACCCTCGATCAAATGGCTCTTCCTCGAAGATGCTCTAAATGGCGCTGCAACAAATCCCTTTTCAAGGACCCAATCCTTCGTGCGCAACTAGAGCAGGACATTACCCAATACTTCGAAATCAACAATACGGGCGAAACTTCCAGGAACACTATTTGGGAAGCGGGCAAGGCGACCTGGAGTGGACTACTAATTAGAGAGGGAGCAGCCAAAAAAAGAGAAAGATTATTGATAGAAAATAGGCTCCGGAACGAAATTGCGCAATTAGACCTTGCTGCACAGTCTGCTGACCAAGATAGACCGCAAAAGATCAAAGAGGCCAGCGACAAGAGGAATGAACTGCGACAACTGGAGACGGATGGCGTCGCACGCAAGCTCCAATAACTTGAGCAGAAACACTATGAACATGGGGACAAAGCAGGCGCCTTACTAGCCGCAAGACTGCGAGGCCAACACCAAGAGAGATGGGTGCCCACGATCCAAACAGAAGAAGATTCAGATGAACCACCTCCACCCAGTGTCCCCGAGGCTTTTGCTGACTTTTACGAGGAGTTATACAAGTCACGTGCTACCTCGCATCCGGAAGCGATAAATAAATACATGTATCGAATACCCTTGCCCGCTAGCCCGCCTGACACAGCACTTACCTTGGAAGCCCCCATCACAGGAGAAGAAATTGCAGAAGCAATCAAAAGACTTCCAATGGGGAAGGCCCCCGGAAACGACGGATACACGGCTGGGTTTTATAAAACCTTCAAAGACTCCCTTCTCCCGTTCATGGTCGACTTATTTAACAATATCCTGCAATCCAACGTGGCACCCGAGTCCTTTTCTGAAGCACTGATAAGTCATCCCCAAGGAGGGTAAGGACCCGAAGCTGTGCACCTCCTACCGCCCAATATCCCTTTTAAACATTGATGCCAAAACTTACACAAGAATCCTTACTGCGAGGCTGGAGTCACATATGTCTGCAATAATTCACAATGATCAAGTGGGCTTCATCCTGGGCAGACAAGGAGCGGACTCCACCAGGAAAACCCTGCACCTGATCCATGAAGCCCAAACCTCATTGAGAAAACCGGCACTGCTCACCATTGATGCCGAAAAGGCATTCGACAGAGTTGAATGGCACTTCCTTGAGGCCACGCTACTGAAGATAGGCCTAGGTCCCACACTCCGTCGAGGGATTAAAGCAATCTACACTTCCCCGAGAGCATCGGTTGCGGTGAACTCCCAGTTCTCCCGTTGGTTCCCTCTCAGCAGGGGTACGAGACAAGGTTGCCCCCTTTCGGCAATACTGTTTGCACTGTCCCTAGAACCTCTTGCCGTGATGCTCCGAGCAGATCCAGCAGTGGAAGGGATTATGGTGAACGCCAAAGAATACAAATTAGCCTTGTATGCGGATGACATTCTGCTCCATGTTTCAAATCCAACGTCTTCCATTCCACGAGCGATCCAGCTGATAGAAGATTACGGCATGCTCTCGGGATTCAAGATCAACAAATCTAAATCCATTCTATTCCCACTCCACGAACCATCCCCGGAACACCAAATCGCCCTCGAACACCTTGGGCTGATCATTGGAGGCCCAACTCTGAGATATTTGGGGATTAATTTGACGCGACATCTTGACAACCTTTACGAAGCTAACTTCCCCCAGCTCCTTGAGGCCCTTAAGGTCAATCTCAAAAAATGTAAACCATTGACAATCTCCTGAATGAGACGCCTAAATGCAATCAAAATGGTTACCCTCCCACACTTCCTGTACCCCTTTCAGGTCTTGCCCATCCCAATTCCGGCGCATTTCTTCAGACAAGTCAAAAAGGCGATATTAGAATTTTTGTGGAATGGAAAGAAACCCAGGATCCCCTATGAGGTTCTCATAGGACCTGGGAGGAGTGGGCTTGCTGGACATAGAACGCTACTATCAGGCCACGCAGCTCATAATTTTAATCCCGCACCTGCGAGACAGGAAAGACCTCCAAGACCTCCAATGGGTCCAACTGGACAATAACATTTTCTTCAACGTAACGCTAGCAGAATGGTTATGGGTCCCCAGAAACAAATTAACGAGGAAGTTGGGCACCCACCCGATACTGGGCACACTCTGGAACATATGGAGGAAGGGGAAGGCGATGTTAGGAGTCACCACGTGGCCCTCGCCACTGAGCCATCTCTGGTCCCCCGGGATCAGAGAAGAAATCCCGGAACACGCTAGATATCAAGCTTGGTTTGATGCTGGTCTCGAGAGAGTCGGCCAGCTGTGGAGAAAAGGGAAATTCATATCAATAAGTGAATTGGAAGAAGCCCTCCAAATTCACCCCATACCAGTTTTCCTGTACCTGTGATTGAAAGGAGTCATTTCCAGAAAGGAGTGGCAGGCCACCACACAGAGAGAACTCACGCCCTTTGAGAGGATCTTGGATACCACTACCGCCTCCAAAGGCCTCATAGCACGAAATGTACAGGGCTCTAATTACCAAAGATTACGCCCCAAACCACCGTCTCAAAGCAAGATGGGAGCAAGACTTTGCTAGAGAGTTTGATCAGAAGGCCTGGGACAAAATCTGCGAGACACCATCAAAGATATCAATTGCGGCCCAGTATAAACTGCACGCCATAAAATTACTCCACAGATGGTGGTACGATCCATACAGGTTGTCCAAAATGTTCCAGACCGAGATGCTGGCGTCAATGCGGTATGAATGCCGACTACTGGCATATGTGGTGGACCTGCCCCAAAGTCCGCATTTACTGGCAGGAGGTCCTGGGATGGATCAAACAGATGGACGGCATTGAGAGGGAAATGTCAACACTCCTGATTCTCTTTGGCCTCGAAGAAGAAGATGACGAAATGGTCAGGGTGAAAGGTTTAACATCCTCTTTGTTACTAGCATCGAGAGCAGCTCTTGTGACGAAATGGAAAGCCCCACGCCTCCCCAATGAAAAGAACTGGATACAGATCGCCACAAACATCTACACGATGGAAAAGATAACGGCTATACTACACGATAAAGCAGCACGTCAAGAAGAAGCCTGGTATGACTTCACCGTACGGTACATCACACGTTCAGCAACAGACGACCCAACACAGCAAGAAAACTAGCACCGATATAGCGCCATCACTGGCGAAAAGCCGAAAAGCTCATTGTCAATAACCCTTGCCTGTCACAGACCACAATAGGGACCTACGTCTTTAAAATGTTCAATCTCGAACGTCACTCAACCAACTACGATTCAGAATGGCAGTGCCTCGAAGGAAGTGGACTCGCAACTCGGAAAATGGGAGGGGGGAGTGGGGAAGGGTGTTTCTATTTTTTCTTTCTCCTTTCCCTTGGTTTTCTTTTTTCCTACTTCCTTTTTGGATTAACGAACAATAATGTTGACAAACGTTGTTAAGGTGGACTGGAATACCCTCATGAAACAATTGGCAATGCATAACATGTACCCACCTGTAAGTTCGCATCCAACGTTAAAATAAATAAAATTCAAGTTTAAAAAAAATGAGGGTGATGAAATAGAAATATTCTCCTGTTGAGATGGCCGCTGTCTTTTACATGCAACGGTCCAGTCTTGTGTTGGAAGTTGCCATGACTATGTGGGATACATAAAATGGACGCGAGGCACACAACAGGTTTTGCCGGGCTGCTGCCCATCTGTCCATGCTAGGAAGCCTGTCATTTACAAGTAAGCGTTGTTGAAACGCGAGTGTTCTCGCCTTACGCTTTGAACGGGTAGACACGTTGTGGAATGCACTGACAGGATGGTTTGTCCCATTCCGGTCTGCCTGCATACGGCTATCTGGTACTAGTGGGAAACCCATGAATTAATGAACAAAAGAATGTGAGACTAACAGAAGGTGGGTGGTAAAATGTGAGCGTTGTCAAATACGCTGTTTAGGAAATATGTGGTTTGGTAGTTTTAGTTTGGATAATTAAGTCTGCTTCTGAATGAGTTTTGTTTAGGCATATGGAGATGGAGCCACAATAGTATGGACTAGAGGTTAGTGTTTAAGTGATCTGCTAATTTGTAAATACATTGTAATATAGAATGAATGTGGAATGATGCAAATCTTTTTTTTCATTGTAGGCAACAGTATCTATTGAGAATGTTTTTGAAAACATTATAAACCTTGAAGCATGTGACATGATATCCAAAACGTGTCTGCAAGAATACAGAGTCAGCGTGTTCTGACTGTGTATTACAAAATAATGTTAAGTATTATAAACACCTGCATGTTTGAAAACGATTTTGGATTATAAAATGGCATATAAAAAATGCTTGTTATATTCTGTTCGTAATTGAAATTGACCTTTTCATAAATTTAAAACTAAATGTTTGAGTTTACATATATGAATGTTATATTTACTTTTTTAACACATTATACAATAGTAGACAGGGGTTATCCCCTTTGGGAATGCATCAGGATTACCTGTTGGCAACAACAGGTCTTGTAGGAGCAGCTAAGCACGTGGCACCACCTTTTAGGCCAGACTCTGTACAAGAGTACAGGACTACGTGCACAAAGAGGCTCCTGCAAGCCCCAGGCTGTCTTCCAAGACCTCTTCCGAACCTGCAAGGCAGGATCTGGGTCCTGATCTTAGGCCTTGGGGGCCACAGTCCTGCTCTTTAGAGTGGGCTGCGCAGAGTGGCATCACCCCTGCACCCGCTACACATCCCGGGGGGGGAGGGGGTAGGGGCTGACCCTTTTAGGCCGTCAAGTGCCCCGTAGGCCTGAGAACAGCCACGTGGCCGCAGCACTTCAGAGGGCCTGGCCCTCCGGGTGAGCTAGGCAGCATGTGAGGACTGCTCAAATGGTTTCTAACGCACATGAGGTCACAACAGACAGTGGGTTACCTCAAGGCCCTTATCCGTGACGTAGTGCTCCAGATGTTACCTCCCAGGCCTCCCCCTCTGGAGCTCCCTCCACAGCCGCTGGCTGCTCCGGTCCCGATTTCTGTGGCATTGCTGCTGCCTCATGCCCCGGTGCTTCCTTTGTCTCTACACCAGGCTCTGCCTGTCCAGGACTCGTGCCCTCATGTTGTCCCCCAGGACTATCTGCATGACTATGTTCCTTCCCATGTGCAGGATGACACTGACGAGGACGCAGATAAGGCCTCGGCCTTCGTCGAGGCGTTTCATGATCAGCCTCAGGGGCTGGCTGAATAAATGGCTCTCTGTCACCCAGAGCAGGCTCAGCAGGTGCCGGGTGTGTTGGCCAGGGTTTTGGCTCTCAAATCAGCCAGCATGTTGGGAATACCTCTGCAGAAAGACGTCCTTTCTGTTGCTTCGAAGGTCTGGGAGAAGCCAGGTGTCAACTTGCAGCTGAATAAGTGACTTGATCGCCATTTTCTGCAGATGGAGAGAGACCAGTTGCTACTCTCTGCCCATCACCAGCCACACTAGTCGGTGGTGGAGGCCTCTTTATATTCTAAGCTCTCTGGGTCCTCGTCGACTAGCTGCTTATCCAAGGAGGGTAAACTGCTCATGTCTTTTGGCAGGAAGGCCTACCTTGATGCCGGGCTCCACCTTCGGCCGGCAAATGTTGATGTGCTTCCATCAGTCACTAATCTGAAGCTATGGTGGGAGATGAGCGACTTTCTTCCTGACCTTCTGCTGGAGCGGCAAATCGCATTTAAGGCAGGCCTTTCTGATGCAAGGACGGTGGTCCAGGACCTGATTGGGTCTACGTCTCAAATATCGACACAACCAAGCAGGGTATGTGCGTGTGGGTGCAAATGTTTGAAAGTCGGGATGCAAGCCACCAGGTTTTCTCGTGATGTCCAGGATCGGATCCTTGACCTCCCCTTTGAGGGCTCTGATTTGTCCCACTCACCGACAGATGAACTCATTAAGACATCGGCCCAAACCGCCAAGTCCTTAGCTGTCTTGACCAAGCCTGGGCTAAAATCCTTTCCCCAGAACCAGGGAAGGTCTGACCATAAACCCCGGCCGTTCTGAGGTTTACGGGGCTTCCAGAAGAGGAAAACTCACCAACCCGACAGGTCTATAAGTGCACACAGGGGGAAGCAGCAGCGCACTACAAGGGGCTTTTTTTGTTTCCCCCCCTCTGCCTCGGGCTCAGGCGGGAGGAAACAATGACGTTTTGGTCAGGAACCACGGCTCTCCTGTTGGGGGTCTGCACATCGAGGCGTGGAAGAGCAGGTTCTCCAAACCTTGGCTCTTCTCCAATGTCCCGATCCCTGCCCTTCTAGCGCTTCAGATGATCACGCCCACACAGATTGCGGACTCACTATGCGCAGGAGACTGGAGGTGTACCCTAGACCTAAAAGATGCAGATCTACACATCCCCATCTTTCAACCGCACAGGCAGTTCTAGCAGTTCAGAATCGTGTCACACGATTTTCAGTACAGGGTGCTGCCGTTTGGCCTCAAATCCGCCCTCTGCCTCTTCACCAAGTTTAACAGCAGTGGCAATCCTCCTTAGCTTGGAGGGCCTTCTTTATCCTTACCTGGACGACTGGTTGGTGAGGTCCAGTTCCCTGGAGGGGGGCCTCCACTTGTGTCGAATACGGGTGGATGTGCTCTTTCAGCTCACTCAACCAGAAGTCGTCCCAGCTCACTCCCTCATAGTCCCTACTGTTGCTGGGGCTCAGTGGGATACCACTGCTCAGAGTGTTTCCCCGCCCTGGAACGGCTGGTAGATATTTGCAAAGCGGTGCACCGTTTCCTTCACAACTCCTTGACTTCGACATGGTGGTTTCAGCACTTGGTGGGTCTGCCGGCCTCCTATGTCCTTACTGTTCCACACATCGGGCTCAAGAAGGGACGTCTCAAGCTGCACCTGGTGGCCTAATGGGACCAGAAAATGGGTTCTCAGTCGGGCTGTCTATGCCTTCTACTCTTCATCCAGACCTACACTGGTGGCTTCTCGACTGCAATGTGGGGGGGGATGGAAGGGGTGCTTTGTTCGTTCCTCTGGAGCCCTCCCTTGGGGTGACCATGGACTTGTCTCTCCAAGGCTGAAGGGGGTGACGCTGGAGGAATACTCTATTCTCCAGTTTTGGATATTTCATGGATTCACATGCTGTGAATATTTCCTGTGAGGCTGGGAAAACCTCGGTAACTTTAACATAGCATTTTCCTATGGAAAACTTCGACACTGATTGTCCTATCGACGTCTTTTGGGGTGGTTTAGGCTGCACCAATAGGACGTCTAGTATAAATAGCCCCGCCCCGCGTCTTCGCTTCAGATTTCAACCATCTCCAAACTGTTGCGATCGCCTTGTGTTTTCTCTTGAAGAAATTGCTCTTTGTATTTTACACATGCCATCATGTCATCTGTGGGCCCGAAGAAATAGTTATTCCAGCCGTGTGAGACCTGCGACCTCAAGGACGTCTACGAAGGGGATGGGCATGCAGACTGTCTGTATTGCCTGTATCCCAATCATTCCGCAAACAATTGTGAGATTTGTCAATGGTTCGCCCAGAAGACGCTAAAGGACCACAACCAGCGGTTGATTTGCTGGCTGAACGAGGGTACTTAACCAGGTTCAGAAGTTGGTTTGGCCCGCAGGGGCGAGTCCACTACTACGGCGGAGAAGGTGTTGTTTTAGCACCCAAGGGCAAGGTCAGCGGAGCCCCCTTATAAGTAGCAGCGCACAGCGATGCAGGCGTCGGAGGTGGGGAAAGGCGGTGTGCTGTCTGATACCTAGTCGGTTCATCCGAGGAGAGGGTCGGGAGGCCCCTCTCAGGACAAGGCACCAAGGGCTGAAAAGTCGAAGGAAGTTAGTGCCAGGCCGGTGAAGTCGGTGGC
Organism: Ambystoma mexicanum; assembly: GCF_040938575.1. NCBI lineage: Eukaryota > Metazoa > Chordata > Amphibia > Caudata > Ambystomatidae > Ambystoma > Ambystoma mexicanum. The sequence goes on along the minus strand of NC_090923.1, from coordinate 347,634,860 downwards.
AGTGTCACACAAGTACTTGGCAGCTGATAAGTCAGCCGCAAGCGTTCTCCTCGTCAACAAAGCTCCTGTCTTCAAAGGACCGGCACCGTTCTTCATCAGGCTGTGAGTCTTCGAAGCATCGATCCAGCTCCACGTCCAAGCGTCGATGGTGGTTGTGCTGCCTTCGTCGACCATTGTGACGACGGGTCAGTCATCGACCCGGCTGGATACCTCGTTGACTGCAGCGACAAGCATGCAGCTGTTGAAGTCCTCGGCTCCGCTGGGCCCCGAAGGTGGTCCGTGACATCGGAGGGTGTTAGGGAGAATTCTCATTCTATGGCTAATTTCCCTTACCTAGTGAGTCCCTTAGCAGCCTTGCTGAATTCCTGTAGTTTATTTTTTACACTTGGTAAGAGTGTGCGTTTTTCCCCCACTCTTACCCATGTTTTGCCATGTGTATTTCAACTGTTTTTGTGATTGTGGACTCTGGAGGACACCACTTCAGTAGCCCCACACTTTTGTGTTACCCAGCACCTTCAGTGCAGTGACACAGGGTTGTCTCTTAGACTTCCCACCGACTCCGTTTTCTGGGGCTGACTACTGTCCCCCAGAAAAGGGTAAAGTTGCCATTAACTTTACATAGTCACTTAAACCAGAGATCCAGTACCCCGATCTTATATGGAGTATTGGAAAGGGTTAATTCCTAGCCCTTGTTATCTGGGCCTCTTGGAGCATTGTTTTGCTCCCTTAACATTAAAATTTGGCTGGTGGCACTGGTACCTACCCTAATTTTCCTACCGCAATTAAATTATATAACGTGGTAATGTTTTAGGCTATTTTAGTAGCCTCGAACTTTAAACCCGCTAGCCCAAATACTTTTTATTTCGGCTCCGGTTGGGTTTAATCGCCATTTCATTTTGTTCACATCCTTCTTGGGTATTTGCGCCCAATCCAGGTTTGCCTCCTTTGTTTGCTGACCTTTGACAGGCTTCTGACCAGAAGCCCTCCTTTGGCGTCTGGGTGTCTAGGTGGGCTGAATGTGAGGGAGGGGTGTAGTCCCCTGCACAGGGTCTCCTTGGAGACCCAAGTCGCACCTTGTGTTGACTGGCTAAGGTGGTTGTCCGGGCTGGACAACCCCCCTGCTGAGTGATTGACAGCCAGGCTGTGTGAATGGGGGAGTTTGGCATAAAAGGCAGGACTCTTGGGCTAGAAGGCAGTCACCACTGAAACTGCAAAGAACCGAAGAGAAGCGGAGAAGAAGACGGCTGCTGCAACCCCGAGTCCCTGTGAAGCCCTGCTGCAGTCCTGAGCTATCTACCCTTCAACGACGAGAGAAGATCCAGTCCGGAGTCTTCTTCCCTTGAGCCTGGTGGGATCAACCAGCTCATCTTTTCTTCAGTCAGAGAATCCTCTCCTGGGTCGAATCACTGCTGTGCTGTAGTGGTCTGGATAGCCATCAGAGCCCTCTCCTGATTTAAAGGAGCGCACCTTTTATTGATTGTTGTCTTTTTCGCTGCTGCTGGCCTCATCCCTGGGTAGTGCAGATCACTCCAGACGTCGTCCTTCTTGTCCCCACGACTGAAGCCGCAGGAACCGTGAGTCTGCAGGAACAACTGCCGTGGCACGAGCTTTTCTCCAACGGAATAAGGTACTGTGCACATTTGGTTGTTCCCTCCGTCTGACCATCCGGAATCGGGGTGAACCCTTTTCCTCCACAAAGATTTGTCCTTTCTTCCTTCCCTCTTATAACTTTTCCATCCATCTGACAATATCTAAGTACTTTTGGCATCTCGAATCTCGAACTGTTCAACGTGTGATCCTCAGCAACTGAGCATCTGCTCCATTGACAATGGCGCAGGCTTATTGACTTTATCTGTATCTTGGAACGAGTCCTCTGATTCCCTTGCCTTGACAAAAGTATTGCCTGTGATTTTATCCACTTTTCCCTTGTTTGAAATTCTCAAGTACAAAGTGTGTTTTAACTTCGTGAGCATTTCTATCCGCGGGTACGTGTTAGTATCGCAACACTGGTCTGTCAAATCATAATGTACTTACCTTGAATTTGCTGGAACAAGTGGAATTGGTTGTGTGTAGTGTAATTTACGTGTGGTTTCGAATTTATAGAAGTGAAGTGTTTTGTGAACAGATGGTTTAAAATAAATGTACTTATATTTTATACCTGAAACGTTGAGTCAGTGTTTGCTTGAGTCACAGTAATTGTGGTCCTTTGTGTAAACTCTACTACTGCTCATTTACTCTTGAGATAAGTCTGGCTGCTCCGCTACTGCTACCACTTTAGCAGTGTGCTAGGAAGAATTCCCTTATAAGGCTAATTTCCCAAACCTAGTGAGTCCTCCGGCAGCTTTGCTGGATTTTTGGGGTTTGTTTTTTTCTCCTGCTAAGAGCGAGACTCTTTTTCTCCCACTCTTAGGCATGATTTGAGGTATGTCTTTGACTCTTTGTGTGCTTATGGGCTATGGGGTTTTCTTTCTGCTCCATAGGGTATCATCTATTTTTTGTTTGTGTGTTACACAGCACCCTCAGTGCAGTAACACAGGGGTGTCATAGTGACCCCCAAACATAGACTCCATACCCTGGGACTGACTACTATCTCCCAGGGCATGTAAAGTCACCATTGACTTTACTAGTCTTAAATTGTGAACAGAACCAGTACAAACCATCATATTGTGGAAGTACTGGTAGGAGTAATTAGATTGCCCCCGGGTCTGTTTTTCGAGGGGGCACTGTGCAGTCCCCCCTTGTCGAGTTTCTGGCTGGTGGCAGTGGTTACCACACGAAATATTACACCAGAATATTTCCTATGGGATTTTCCCATTCATTTTAAATGCACCACTTTTTGGTGCAATGTTAAAGATACCGCCAGTTTATTTATTTAATATTAAATTCACGGTTGGGTCTTTTTGCCAGAACTCTTTTCTAAAATGGCGTTCGTGTCCGTCTCTGTAACTCTGACCAAGGTCGAGCTCTTTGTTCCACTTTTTGACCGGCTTCTCCACAGAAGCCCTCCAAATGGTGCCACTCTGTCTGGGTTCCACAGGAAGGGTGGAGGGGGGGAATTGGCACCCTGGCACCCTGGACTGCGTTGCCTTAGCAACTCAAGTCGCACTCTATTCTGATTGGCCCAGTGGTGAGCCGCCCGGCTCACCACTTAGCATGTTTGAGTGACAGCTAGGCTGTTGAATGGGGGGTTTTCTGCTTAAAAGCAGGGCCTTTGGGACTGGAACTTCAGAAGTCGCCACAGGACCTAAGAATCCGAAGAGTGAAGAAGCTGAGCCATCTGCAATGACACCACCGGTGGAGCCCTGCTGCAACGAACTAACCACTTTCCCAACAACAAGAGAAGATCTTCTGCTGGATGAGTCTTCTTCCTCTGAGCTGGTGGGACCAACCAGTTCGCCCTTTTCGCCTTCCAAAGACGTATATTGATCGAATCGCCCGTGCCAAGCACCCCGGCGGCCGGATAGCTAAGCTTCACCACTTTGACTGCAAATAAAAGGAACGCACCTTTTATTGATGAACTCTGCGGCTGGTTTCATCCCTGTGCAGTGCAATGACTCCATGTTTCCTCCTTGACGAGATCCTCTCTTCCCCTGGTCGAAACAATGAACTGCCAGGAACAACTGCCACCCCTGGAGCTTCCTCTCTGTTTAAGGTACTGTGTCCTGCCTGGCCTCCCCTTCCTTTACTCCATAGGGTCTCATGCGTTTTTCCTATGTGTGTTACACAGCACCCTCCGTGCAGTAACACAGGGGTGTCATGACACCCCACCATTGACTCCATACCCTGGGACTGACTGTCTCCCAGGGCATGTAAAGTCACCATTGGCTTTACTAGTCCCAAATTATTAACAGAAACCGGTACAAACTATCATATTGTGGACGTACTGGACGGGGCAATTCGATTGCCCCGGAGTCTGTTAGTCGAGGGGGCACGTCTCCGTCCCCCCTGATCGAGTTTTGGCTGGTGGCAGTGGAAACTATTTTTTATATTCGACCGCAAATATTTTCCTATGGGAATTTCCCATTGTTCGAGGCTACCAACTTTCATTATTTAATTCTCATAGCCTCGAACATACCGCCGGTTTATTTAATTAATATTAATTCTCCGGTTGGTATTTTTTGCCTAGACTCGATTCTAAAATGGCGTTTGTGTTCTCTTCTGTGACTCCAACCCAAGTCGAGCCCTTTGTTCCACTTTTTGGCGGGCTTCTCCACAGAAGCCTCCAAAAGTGGTGCCACTCTGTCTGGGTACCACAGGGGGTGAGGGAGGGGGTTTAGGCACCCTGGACTGAGTTACCGTGGTAACTCAAGTCGCACTCTTGTGTGATTGGCCAAAGTGCCGGCTCACCACTTAGCATGTTTGAGTGAGAGCTAGGCTGAGTGAATGGGGGTTTTCTGCATAAAAGCAGGGCTTTGGGGACTGGAACTTCAGAAGTCGCCACAGGACCTGAGAATCCGACGAGGGAGAAGCTGAGCCGACCTACCACGACGACACCACCGGTGGAGCTCTGCGGAACCGACTCACCACTTCCCGACGACAGAGAAGATCTCCCGGCTGGAGAGGCTTCTTCCCCTGACTGATGGGCACAACCAGTTTACCTTTCTTTCTTCCCACTCCAGCCCGGTTTGTGGTCGAACTGCCCGTGCCAAGCACCCCGGCGGCCCGATAGCCACTCACCACTGAACTGCGAATCAACGGACCGCTCCTTGTACCGGAGAAACTCCGCGGCTGGTTTCTTCCCTGCCAGTGCAACGGGCCCCTGTCTTCCTCCATGGCGAGATCCTCTCTTCACCCGGAAGAAGCACCAACTTGCACCCGCTGCCAGGAACAACTGCCCCCGCTGGAGCGTTCTCACCACTTTAAGGTACTGTGTCCGCCAGGCCTCCCTTTCTAAAGATTGCAACAAGGTAATAATAACTCCTTAACCTTCTGGACTGGGCTGGCTGCCTTGACCCTCTAACTGGTCCCTTTTCTTTGATCCAACTTCTTTTTGAACCATTACAAGACTTTTGCGCACTGCAACCGTGTGACCTTGGACACATTTCGTTTGGATCCTCTTAAAGCGGATCCGGCCTACTAACTCTGAATTCACGGTTTTACTTTGCCTTCCTCTTTTGCTATGTTCTTGTAAAAGTGTTGGGATCTGTTTCAATTTGTTCTCTGCTTTTCTCTCCCTTTTTTAAACGAATTATTAGAGTGCCATCTACGTTAAGCGCTCACCGCTGTCTGAAAATACGTGGGGCTTTACTTAAGACTTGTCTAAAATTCTTTTAAAGGAGTGTATATCTTTTAGTGACCGTGTTTTTGAATTGCTTACTATTAGTGCCTGTGTGTTTTTCTAGATGTGGTTTTAAATAAATAATTATATCTCTTTTACACCAAGCCCTGGTCAGTGTTTACTTGTTCTATTGTGTGCTCTTGACCTATTGTGAATAGTCTGTATACTACCTAACTCTTCTTGAGGGAAGTCTGACTGCTCAGCCACAGCTACCAAGTGAATCTGTGTGGTACAGACTGCTATCAAGTGGGTTTACTGCCAAACACCTGTAGTCCTAAATCTTTTGCACTGGTCCCAGAGCGAACTGCACAGGTTTCTGCCTAACAGTTACATGTCTCTTCTCCGGTACATGGTGTCCTGCATCCCACGCATCCCGATGAGGCCAGTGCTGGAGTTTCTCGCATCCAGGTGGTCACAGAGCCTCGGTTCTTGGTCCGACAAGGTTATCTCCGGGCTCCGGCAGAGGCCCTGCGGTGGTGGACACGCTCCGACAACATTGTGAGGGGCATGCCCTTGGTGGAGCCGAACTTTTGGTACACTATCATGACGGACGCGTCCCAGGTGGGTTGGGCGGCGCTCCTCGACCAGTTTCAGGTTCTGGGCTTATGGTCCCTCAAGGAGAGGTCCTTGCACATCGACATTCAGGCGTTGAAAGCAGTACACTGGGCTCTAAAGTCTTTTCTGCCTCTCATTCAGGGTACAGCGGTCACGATTCTGACTAATACCACCACGACGTTTTATCTGCGCAAGCAGGACGACACGCACTTGCGGCTCCTGTACCAGGATGCTCAGGCCGTCTGGCATTGGGCCATTGCTCACAGGATTCACATCACCGCTCACCATTTGCCAGGTTTTCAGAATGTTCAGGTGGATGCTCTCAGCAGAGACGCAAGTCAGTTGCACGAATGGAAACTGAAGGACGCCCAGGTGGTGAGAATTTTCAAGAAATGGGGGTCTACCCCTTTGGACTTGTTCGCCAGCCCGGAAAAGAGGCAGTGCCCTCTCTTTGCCAGCAGGGTGGCTCATCCAGACTCGAGGGGGGGGGGGGTGCTTTTTCATTCCTGTGGACGGGCCTGTTTGCGTACCTGTTTCCTCTGATCCCGAGATCGATCCTGATGGTGCGCAAGGTCCAGTTCTGGGTGATCTTGGTGGCCCTATTCGGGCCCAGGCAGACGTGGTTCTCGTATCTGCTTCACCTCCCGCTTCATCTGGGGAGCCGGATCTGCTATCGCAGTACAACGGAAAGGTGTGGCATCACGGCCCGGCCTCCCTCAGTCTTGCGGCGTGGCTCCTGACCACTCTGAATTTGGACATCTAGGGATCCCACAGGATTGCCATCTGATCTTGGTTGCGGCATGGGCGCCATCTACCAACGTGTCGTACAGTCTTAAGTGGACTAGGTTCTGTGCCTGGTGCGCAGAGCAACAGGACTTGCAGCCATTAGGTGTCACCAGCTCTGCTTCTACCGTATCTTCTGCTGCTAGCGAAGGCGAGAGGGGGCCTGGAGCTGTCTTCGATCAAGGTGCATTTGGCTGCCATCTCCAGGTTCACGAGGCTGCGAAACTCTACTCATCTGTTCAGTGACAGGTTGGTCAAACACTTCAAGGGCCTTTTCAGGACATTTCCCCCGGAGAAGAGGTTTGCTCCTGTATCGAGTCTCATTGTGGTACTCTCAGCTCTCATGAAGCCGCCGTTTGAACCTCTGTCTACGGCAACGATTAAGTTCCTCACGTGTAAGGTCACTTTCTCCAGCATGGGGTCTGGCATGGATTCACATGCTCATGAATATTCCCCGTCGTCAGGCTGGGAATCCTCGGTAAAGAAAAAACCAGTATCAGTTTCGTTTCTGATCTGTCTTTCGTAGTAATAACCAATCACTGGTCTCTGCGTCATACTGACCACAGCCAATGACTGCCCTCTACCTAAGCACCGCCTCTGGCAGCCATCTTCAGATTTTTACCGCACGGTCATGTGTTGGGATCCTTGTGCTATTGCTCTCGAGCGTTAGTGCTATTTTTTCACGTTTTTTCTCAAAAACTTCGTTTTTTCGGTCAAAAGAGCCTCAAGCTCCACCGACTCTCCATCCGATCAACGGGGACCCGTGTCGGATTCGTCTGCGCCCCTCAAGGGTGAAGATTTCGTCGAGCTACGCTTTTGGAAGACTCCAGAAGTTTCTCAGGCCCGGACATGGCCCAGGAGAAGGGAAGCTCGACGCCCGGAAAGCTGTTCAGGATCTGCCCTGGATGCCAGCTCCAGAACGTCTTTAAGGAGGACGAACACTCCTTTTGTCTCTACTGCTTACATGAGGACAAGACGCACGTGGAGAAGGACTGTGCGTTTTGCGGCAACATGTCGGAGCGGACCATGAAGGACCGCCATCAATGTCTCGCCAACTGGCTGGAAGGGAAGAGCCCGTCCGGCGAGAAGAAGAGGAAGAAATCCGAGCGGTCTTCTAAGACCTTTGAGGACGCCCCGGCGACGGGGGTCCAACATAAGGCCAAGCACCGCGAGTCCGCTGGCACCGGGAGCGCCGAACGGTCGGGCTCTACGGGCGCCAGGCTGGGCGCACCCTCCCCGGCGCCATCAACCACGAGCCAACGCTATGGGTCGGGTAAGAGGAAGGCCGAGCACCCGGCGAGGCTCCTGGAGAGGCCCCGGTCGAGCTCAAAGGCGGAGGGGGAGCGAGGCAGTCCCCCCCCCCCCCTCAAGGATAAGGCGGTGAGCGCACCTAAGGTGGTGAAGGCCTTAATCCATCCAGCCAAGCCCTCTATCGAAGCTGTCGCGGCGGCCCTGGCTCAGCCTGTGGAGGCTACACCAGTGGTGGCAACCTCGGGGCTCAGAGTCTCCCTGCCACCTCGGAGGGAGTCCTCTTTTGTGCCCATCGATAGGACCCCCGTGAAATCCCCCATGGGGAAGATAAAGGGGGGGCAGGGCGTCGTCGTAGATTCGGCCTCAACCTCGGAGGAGGAGCTGGTCGAGGTCTTAAGCCACGGCCTCGGCGTGGAAGAAGACCGGCCCGTCGGGATGGATCCCGACGCAGGTGACGACGACATCGTCGAGGGTACCGACGGGGCCCCTGATCGCCCGCCGGATTCCCCTCTGCCTGCGCCGCGAGACAGCTCGGCGGCCATTTTGTTGGCTATACAGTCCTTATGCTCAGAGATAAGGACGAGACTACCGTTGCCGACGGAACCTCTCCCGTCGGGGGACCCAGAACCGGGACCTTCTGGGGTTCCCCCTACCAAGAAAAGAAGGATCCACCCTTCTCCTCCTTTTCAGCCGTCGCGCCCCTTCCAGCCCTCCTCCCCGTCCACCCGAGGGGATGATACGGGGACTGACACGGCAGCGACGGGTACGGACGACGAGGTATACGACGAGGATGTACAGTCATCGCCTCCCACCAGGGCTTCTCCGCCCGACGAGATTGGATCGTTCCACTCCATGATCGCCAGGGCATCCGAGCTTTTCCAACTCTGCCCTGAGGAGAAGAAGAAGGAAGGTTTCCTTTATCAGCGGCGCGAGGCCAAGAGGAAGACGGTCCTCGCAGTGCCTCTATTGGACGACATTTGGGATGAGGGCCTCACCCTCCTCAAGAACCCTTCCACGACGCCAGCTAGAAGAGACCGGTACGAGAAAAAGTACCGGGTCCCGGACACGGCCCCCCTGTGCCTCCGGGCGCAGCCTACCCCGGACTCCGTCGTCTCTGCGGCGGCCAGGAAGAAAGCGGGGGGGGGTGCAGCCTCCACATCGACTTTCCCACCGGACGGCGAGGGAAAGAAATTGGACGCTATGGGACGCAGGGTCATCTCGTCTGCAGCGACGACGATCAAAGCTGCCAACGCCTTGGCTATCGTGGCCCGATACGACAGGGAGCTCTGGTACAAACTGGCTCCCCTGCTGGACTTCTTGCCGGACGACAAGAGGGCAGAGGCCCTGGAGATCCTGCAGGAAGGTGAGGTGGCTTCGGACCACGCCATTACCGTTGCGACGGACATCGCCGACACTGGATTCCGCCAGTTGGGCAACGGCGTTTGCCTTAGGCGGCGTGGATGGCTCAAGGCTACGGACTTCTGTCAAGACGTTCAGACCAGAGCCCTGGACATGCCCTTCGATGGGAACAACCTGTTTGGGAAAACAGTGAACGATTCCCTTCAGGCCATTAAAGCGGACACCGAGACGGCCCAGGCACTTGGAGTTCTGCAACAACGACGGACGCCCTTTCGGAGCAGCGGAGGCAAGGGCGCCTCCAAAGGTTCCGGCGGCGGTTTCTCCTCCTACCGTCAAGCGGCCCGCTCGTCGTCTCAGGAGGCCTACAGAGGACGAGGCAAGTCTGGCAGACCCCGCCGTCGTCGCCAAGGACAAGGCGGCAAAGCCTCGTCGAAGCAGGATTGAACCGGCCGTGGGGTCGGGCCCCCACCGAAGCACCCCGGTGGGAGGCCGGCTGGCGAGCTTAGTCAGCGTGTGGGAGTCCATCTCCACCGACCGTTGGGTGCTGGACGCCTTGGCCCGGGGCCACGTGCTCGAGTTTCAAAGAAAGTGTCCGCGCGTCCCCCCCCGTGGCCAGGAAAGAACTTCACATCCCTCAACTTCTCCTGGAGGTAAAGGCGATGCTCAGGAAGGGCGCCATCGAACTCGTCCCAAAGAGGCTTCGGGGCTCCGGAGTTTACTCGAGATACTTCCTCGTGAAGAAGAAGACGTGGGGATGTCGCCCCATCCTGGACCTGCGACGTCTGAACAAGTTCATCAAGGCGCAAAAGTTCCGGATGGTCACCCTCCAGCACGTCCTGGGTCAGCTGGAGGAAGGAGACTTCCTGTCGTCATTGGATTTGGAGGATGCCTACTTCCATATTCCCATCCTGAAGGGGCACCGAAAATTCCTCAGGTTTGTGGTCCAAGGGCGTCATTACCAGTTCAAAGCCCTCCCCTTCGGACTACGGTCGGCACCCAGGGTGTTCACCAAGTGCCTCGCACCGGTGGCGGCGCAGCTGCGCCGCGAAGGGATCCACGTCTACCCCTACCTGGACGACTGGCTCATCCGAGCCAAGACAAGGGAGCTTGCCGTGGTTCACACGGCAAGGACCGTCCAACTTCTCACGGACCTGGGATTCTCCGTGAATTACGCCAAATCCCACCTGGTACCCGCGCAAGACGCTCTGTTTCTGGGAGCGAGGCTCAACACAGTGTCCCTTCTGGCCTCCCCGTCGGAGGAGAGGACCAGGACCATCCTGGGCAAGGTGCAGCGGATGTTGGTGGCCGACGCGGCCAAGGTGAGGTCCATCAAGTCACTCCTCGGAATGATGTCTTCCTGCATCTACCTCATTCCCATGTGCAGGCTCCGGATGCGCCCGTTGCAGGAGTTCCTGGACGCGCGCTGGATCCAAACGACGGGCAGCTTCGAGGAAAGAATCACACTCGACAAGAGTTTCCGACGAGCGATCCGGTGGTGGGGCACCCGCGCGCATCTGACGGCGGGCATGGACTTCCAGACCCCAGCCCACCAGGAGACAGTGACCACGGATGCCTCCCTGGAAGGGTGGGGAGCGCACACCGAAAATCTGCACGCAAGAGGCCTTTGGCTCCCGACGGAGAAATCCTTACATATCAACGTCCTGGAGCTCCGTGCAGTGTTTTGGGCCCTCAGGTCCTTCCTTCCGTCCCTCAAGGGCAAGGTGGTGAGGATCTTCACCGACAACACCACCACCATGTTTTACATCAGGAAACAGGGCGGAACCAGGTCCCCAGCCCTGTCCAAGGAGGCGCAGGATCTGTGGCATTGGGCCGTCGCCCAAGGGATGTTTCTGGTGCCGTTTCATCTGGCAGGGATAAAAAACACCATCGCCGACTCACTCAGCAGGGAGCTGCGCTCGTGCCACGAGTGGGAACTACGGCAGGATCTAGTGGATCGCCTCTTCCGACGGTGGGGCACACCCCAGATCGACCTGTTTGCGACGGCGACGAACTCCAAGTGCCGGAGGTTCGCCAGCAAGTTTCCCCAGGCGAGGAGCATGGGCGATGCTTTCTCGTTCCCCTGGGAGGGCCTGTTCCTCTACGCGTTCCCTCCTTTGCCACTGCTAATCCGGCTCGTCAACCAGCTCAAGAGGTCACGGTGCAGGATGATCCTCGTCGCACCTGCGTGGCCGAGGCAGATATGGTTCCCGGACCTTCGGGACTTGTCAGCGTCCCCGCCAATCAAGCTGCCGGTGGACGCAGATCTGCTCTCCAGGGAAGGAGGCGCCATCCTCCACCACGACCCGAAATCGCTGAACTTGCAGGCCTGGCTCCTGCAGCGCTAGAGTTTGGAGGATACGACATACCGGCCGACTGCAGAGAGGTTCTTGCAAAGGCCAGGGCGTCCTCGACTCTTAAATGCTACGGACACAAATGGAAGAGGTTCTCTGTCTGGTGCCACGCACAGAAGATTAACCCTCTACGGATTACGGCCCCCCAAGTACTGCCGTACCTGCTGACGCTGGCCAAAGCTGGACTGGCACACGTGTCCATCAAGATTCATCTTGCTGCGATCTCCCGATACACCAGAACCACGGGGCGGACGTCTTTGTGGTCTCATCGTCTGGTGAAAGAGTTCATGAAGGGACTGTTCAGATCGTTCCCGCCGGTGAAGGCCCCGGCCCCGGCGTGGGAGCTCAACATGGTGCTGACCGAGCTCATGGGACCTCCGTTCGAGCCTCTGCACTCAGCTCCGTTGAAATTTCTGTCGTGGAAAACAGCGTTTCTTGTGGCCATCACCTCCGCACGACGAGTGGGAGAGATCCAGGCCCTTTCCTGCAAGGCCCCGTACTTGACTTTTCACGACACGAGGGTAGTGCTCAGGACGCACCCCTCCTTCATGCCCAAGGTACCGTCGGACTTCCATCTCAACGAACCCTTGGTGTTGCCTGTGTTCTTCCCGTCGCCTTCGTCGCCGGCTGAGAGGACTTTGCACTCGCTGGATGTGGCTAGAGCGCTGAAGTTCTAGGTGGACCGCACGAAGTGTTTTCGGAAGACGTCACAACTCTTTGTGAACTTTGGACCTGTCAATCAGGGGAAGGCTCTCTCGAAGGCTTCCATTTCCAGATGGCTCTCCGGCTGTATCATGTACTGTCACCGGTTGGCAAACCAACCGCTGCCTGGCCGTCCGAGAGCCCATTCCACCAGAGCGATCGCAGCTACCACGGCGTTCCTATCTGGTGTGCCCCTGCTGGACATATGCAGGGCTGCTACGTGGAGGTCGACGCACACCTTCACGAAATTCTACTGCGTCGACCGGGATTCCAGGGAGGAGTCCAGGGTCGGCCAAGCAGTGCTGCGCAACCTGTTCGCCTGAGGTGAGCCTGGTGAGGAGGTAAGATGCTTAATGTTGAGTTTGATGTAATGCTTAATGTTGAGCCTTTGCCACCTCCCGTGGTTGTGCATGTGTGTACTGCTATGTATTCTTTATTCATGAGCATGTGAATCCATGCCAGACCCCATGCTGGAGAAGGAACAAGTTACTTACCTGTAACTGTTGTTCTCCAGCATGGGTCTGGCATGGATTCACATGCGAACCCTCCCGCCTACCCCTCTGCGGCTCTTCACTTGGTCATACTGCCACTTCACGTGCTTCCAAATCTGAAGATGGCTGCCAGAGGCGGTGCTTAGGTAGAGGGCAGTCATTGGCTGTGGTCAGTATGACGCAGAGACCAGTGATTGGTTATTACTACGAAAGACAGATCAGAAACGAAACTGATACTAGTTTTTTCTTTACCGAGGATTCCCAGCCTGACGACGGGGAATATTCATGAGCATGTGAATCCATGCCAGACCCATGCTGGAGAACAACAGTTACAGGTAAGTAACTTGTTCCTTTCTGGTGGCTATTACTTCTGCCAGGAGGATTTCTGAATTCAGGCTCTGGTCTTTCAACCCACCGTATCCGAGATTCATGAGGGACAAGGTTCTCCTGTCTACTAATCTTCACTTTATCCCTCAAGTGCCATCGTAATTTCACAAGAGCTCTACAATAGCCTTGCCCACTCGTTTCGCTAAGGCTACCATTCCTGCGGAAAAAGCGTTGCATTCCTTGGACATCAAGAGGGCGTTGAAGTTTTATCTCCACCAAACTCAAGTCTTCAGGAAGTTGAGGCAGCTGTTGTTGACTTTTGTCTCCTCCAACAGGGCCAGTTGATTTCTAAGCAATGACTTTCCCATTGGGTCTTGTCTACGATTTCCTTTTGCCACGGGAAGGCTGGCAAGCCTTTGCGGGCTACTCCTAAGGCCCATTTTACAAGATCGACGGCGTAGTCAGCGGCGCTGTGGGCGGGTATACCGCTCATCGACATTTGCCAAGCAGCATCTTGGGCTGTGCCGCATACCTTCACCATACACTGTCTGGGGCAACAACATGTGGAGGATGTGCAGGTGGGATGTGCGGTCCTCCAACGCCTGGTCAAATACGGTAAGCCCTGCAGCTTCCGGTGTTTGGTTTGTTCTAATGGTGTTTGTTTATCCTGCCTGTTGTTGGATGGTTTTTCATTACGTTGATTAACCCTTTAAGTGCCATGGGTATTTCTCCCAGTGCCAGGGCCTTTTTTGGTGATTTTGGTATGTGGCCATTCAACGGCTTGTAACTTTTTTGTTACATGAGATATGTCGGCCAAATTTGGCTCCTTTTTTTCCCACATGTAGGCGGTCGTAAACGCCACCCAGGAATCCCAGGTTGCTGTAGTGGGGTGAGAGAAAATAAGCAAAAAGGGCCAAAATGTTGGTTTTTTTTTAAAAAATGCCAATAATTTGATGTACAAAGAAGCCTGTGGTTTTTTCCTTGTAAGAGCTAGGAACAAATGGTTTGCTGTGCTGAGTTCCCCAATTTCCTGGCTTTCAAGAACAGGTTGAGTGGAAATGGAAAACAATTATTTTGATGTGATTATCAACCGTTTTGTGAGGTAGGCGATTTTGGCCATTTTTGCCAATTGAACATGCATGGACGGAATGGAAGAAAAGGGCAGGAAAGCCAAATTGGAGGATAGAAAGGCATATATTTCTGAAAAGTAGACAAAATTCCAAGTTTAGGAAGGGGTGATTTGCATAGGTCAGGCAAGAACTAGGTAGGGGAAACTGCCATCGATTGGGGGAAAAGCGGGAAAATGACTGAAAAAAAAGGTATGTCTTGGACATGGTTGGCTTGGTACGGCAATGGCTTCTATAAATTTTGAGAAAAGCAATGCTCCGCTACATTCCCCCGACTCTTACAGTTAGAGCATACATTTTTTGTAGTGTTTTACAAAACAAGCAATACCACAAGCCAAACACTGAGCCATGGTACACAGGAGTTTTACGCTCACGGCCTGACCAGACGCACTTAGCATGTGTAAATCGGGAAAACCAATGTGGTGAGGAACGGCATGCATACATTTTTTGAAAGAGCACAGGCAGACCTTTTCAAGGGTAGGTGACTTGTGCAGGTTACAAAAGTGTATGGTGGCTAAAGCAGTGACTAAATGTAGGTCACATTTGGGAAATGAAAGGGTTGTGAGACAAAGGGCACCAGCAAATGGGTCAAAACGTTAAGAAAACCACACAAACACAACACATGGCCTACCGTCCCACGTTCCCACAGGTGTCCCGATGAAAACGGTACCCCACATGTGTGGGTGCACCTACCTGTGCGCGAAGGAATAAGGCTAAACCACTGCTATCCCCCCCAAAGGGTTTGGGGAGGCAACCTACAGATTTAGGCCTGGGGTGTTTCAGCCACCAAGAAAAACAGGGACCCTCATGCATTTCCGAAAAGACACCCGTGGGAATCCGCAGAGGTATGATTTGCGCAAATCGCCCAAGAATTTATTACCCAGACACCCCTGCAAAGTCCGAAATGTGGAAAATGAACGCATTTTCCACACATTTTGCTCGGCTCACCCATCGAAACACGCCCCCAACAGCACATGGCCTACCGTCTCGCATTCCCACAGGTGTCCTGATGAAAATGGTACCTCACATGTGTGGGTGCACCTACCGGGGGCGCAAAAGGAAAAGGGTAACCCACTGGTCACCCTAAGCCTTTCGCCACTGCCCATTGTGTTCATGTGGGCAACCTACAGATTTGGGCCTAGGGTGTCGAAGCCAGCAAGGAAAACAGGGAACCCCATGCATTTTCCAAAAGAGGACACTCCTGGGAATCCACAGAGGTCTGCCTTGCGCAAATTGCCCCAGTTTTTATAAGCCACAATCCCGACAAAGTGTGATATTTGGTGGGGAAAAAACACAATGTTCACTTTGTCTGGGGTTCTGGGTAATAAATTCTGGGCCGCTTCGCGCAAGTCAGACCTCTGTGCATTTCCACGGGTGTCCTCTTTTGGGAAATGCATGGGGTTTCCTGTTTTCCTTGCTGGCTTCGTCACCCTAGGCCCAAATCTGTAGGTTGTCCACATGAACAAA
Source organism: Ambystoma mexicanum (assembly GCF_040938575.1). NCBI lineage: Eukaryota > Metazoa > Chordata > Amphibia > Caudata > Ambystomatidae > Ambystoma > Ambystoma mexicanum. Next base: position 347,619,169 of record NC_090923.1, on the reverse strand, counting down.
TTGTGCTGTGGCGAAAGGCTTGGGGTTACTAGCGGGTTACCCTTTTCCTTTTGCGCCCCCGGTAAGTGCACCCACACGTGTGAGGTACCATTTTCGTCGGGACACCTGTGGGAACGCGAGAAAGTATGACATTTGTTGGTGGCGACGTGTTGCGGTGAGTGCACACAGGGAAATGTCTCAGAGCAAGTGTATCTACACATGAGCATATCTACACACTTATACCACGTGGACATGTTCTTACAATGCAACTGTGCCTCTAGCAATATCTTAACTATCATTTGGCAGCAATTGTATAGCAACTGTGTCTGCATGCAAACTTTAAGTGCCTGCAATCACATGTGGACACTGATAGCAAGTGCATACTGGCTATCTTCGCTACCCTGCCCTACAGGCGCTATCTTCCACACCAGCTTTGAGTATGCCCATAGCAACTATGGGCAAACATTCTTATGTTCAACCGTACCCACACAAAAAAGCCACCCTGCAACATGACAATCATTTCTGCAGTGCTGGAAAAGTGCATTCACAGAAATTGCATCTGCATGTTCTTTGTATCTTTACCTAATTCACACACCAATCATATCCAATTCATTCCTACAGAAGACGTGTCACATACACCACACATAACATTACTCGCAGTAAAACAATAAACAAGGCAGTATGTTACGAGGTACGCAAGACACCACTGCCATATAGTTGGTGTCCAAGTACCACTTTCATGACACTTAGACCTCAAGGGAGGGAGCCAAAGTGGCGTGTATTATTTTGAAGACACCCCTTGAGTGGAGGGAACCTGAATGGTGTTCTGGTCTTCCACAACGCACCGCTTGAGTAGAGGGAGCGGGACTGGCCTTGCTTTGCTTGCCAAACCTTAGGTGGAAGGAGCCAGATTCGGGTTCCTGTCCAAAGTACGCCGGAAGCGGATGGGGCTTTCCAGACGTTTTTTTCCACGGCAATCCCGAACAGGAGCAAGCTGCACTAGCGTGCCTTGCCAAAGCACCCCAAAGGGGAGTGACCCAGAGTGCTCCACCCTTCTTCTCCATGCCCCGCCTCAAATAGAGGCGGTGGAGTGGCATTCCTTTCCAAGATGCGCCTGCTTTGGAAGAAACAAGCATTGCGTTAGTTTGCAAGGCACACCACGCGCAGTGGTAGCTAGACTGCCTTTTCCTTATGAGGCAGACCTGAAGTGAAAGGTACCGGGGGTGATGTCTCTTCCCCAGGCATGCTTCAAGTGGAGGGGGCAGGACTAGCATTGCTTGCCAAAGCACGCCAAAGGGGAATGACCCGCATGGCACAACTCAAGTACAGGGACCCGTAATGATTACTATTTTGCAGGCAAGCCTCCAATGGAAGGAGCCTGATTAGCGTTCCTTTGCAAGTCATGCTTTGAGCTGAGGGATCTAGACTGATGTAAATTTCGTAGGCAGGCCTCAAGGGAAAGCTACGGCTGTGGTTGCCTTTCCAAGGCAGGCCTCAAGTGGAGGAAGCAGGACTAGCAATTTTCGTGAATGCACGCTAAATCAAGTGAATTGAGTTGACATCCTGTTGCATTTTCATTGAAGGTACACCTCCAGGGCAGGGTGCAAGAGTGCCATTCCTTTATAAGACATGCACGATTTCAGGGGCTAAGGGTCCCTTTCAAGGAATGATCGGCATTTTCGGAAATCAGTCGATCTCCCAATAATTTTCCTTTGTATGATACAAAAGGAAACAAGGCTGAAAGCAGAGGGCAGGCTGGGAAGGGCATTGGGGACAGTACACCCGAGTATCCTTCCTCTTTCCTTGTTTTGTACACACCTTACATTTTCGGTACAGTTGTGCCTTCGTGGCAGTGGGAGGAACATAATCACCAAAGTGTCGCTCTTGCAATCTGGCCACATCTTTGACCTCTGGAAAGGAGGGAATTTGTACATGAACATTAGCCAGAGATTGAAGAATTGCTCATTCAAAATCCAAAAAGGAGAGCTTGTTTTCTGGAGTAGCTGCACGGTACACCACATAAGCATTGTACGTTGCCATATGCACAATGTGTGTGGCTAACTTTTTGTACCAGAAACGCGACTTGCGTTCAGCGTGGTATGACTCGAGCACTTGGTCATTTTTGTCTACTCCACCCATGTGCTTGTTGTAATCCAGAATGCAATTGGGCTTCAACACTTGCTGAGTCTGCCTGCGCAGAGGGACAGCTGAAGTACTTTCATCATGAATAGTACTTAGCATGTACACTTTCCTTTTGTCGCAGAATTTCACTGCTAACAATTCATCCTGCCGCAATGCCATACATTGTCCCTTGGCCAACTTCTTACACACAAGTTGTCTGGGGAAGCCTTTGCGGTTATTGCGGATTGTACCGCATGCCAGTGTGCCAACATTGAACAATTCCTTGAACAGTGGAATTCCAGTGTAGAAATTGTCTACATATAAATGATGTCCCTTGTGGGGCCATGGTGTGAGAATATCCCAAACAATCTTCTCACTTGTCCCTAAATGGGCTGGGCAGCCCGCAGGGTTTAGGGTAGAGTCTTTACCGGTGTAGACTCTCATGCTGCTGACATACCCAGTGGTACTTTCACACAACATGTCCCATATCGTGATCTCTTGCTAGGAATGTATTGCCTGAATACTAGGCGACCTTTGAACAACACCAACGATTCATCAGTGGATATGTTCTGGCTAGGAACATACACCTCTGCAAATCGGTGAGTGAAGTGGTCCAGAAATGGCTTCAGTTTGAAGAGCCTATCAAAGTTTGGGTCCGTTCTGGGTAATGGTGCCGAGTTGTCATTGAAGTGCAACATACGGTGCAGTGGTTGAAAGCGATTTCTGCTCATTGTAGCTGAAAAAAACAGGCAATAAAGTGGTGCTACAGTAGACCGGTATATCGCGACAGACGGCTTGTGTCCAATTCCCATGAGCAGAATGAGACCCCAAAACTGTCTCATTTCAACATTGTTTGTGGGTACCCATGCTTGTTCTCTGGAGTGGGGTTTCAGAGCGGGACCCCTAGACCTCATGAACTGTGCAGCGTATAAATTGGTTTGCTGAACCACATCTGCAATTAACCCATCATCAACAAAAAGGTTGAAAAAATCAATAGGCTGAAACCCTTCTGTATTCACTGTGCACCCTGATATACCAGTGAAAGGGGGCACAACAGGCTGAGCCATTGCTGGAGGCACCCAGAGCGACTCTTGAGTCATGTCAGGAACTGCCACATTGTGTGGCCGTCTTGCACGTCCCCTCCCCCTTACAGGTCCCCTGCGTGTGGGAAGTGTACGAAAAGGTGGACGCTCTCTTCCTTCCTCTTCGTCATCAGATGATGACGATGATGAGTGGGAGGAGGGACTTTCGTCAATGGCCATCTCACTTCCCCAATCACTTCCCTCCTGCCCTTCAGAAGCACTATCTGTTTCAGAATGCATGTACACACCTGTGCCTTGCTCTGAGTCAGACTCCATCACTACAGCTAATGCCTCCGCACCAGACGTTGATCGCCGAGAAGCCATGAGTACCTTCGCTATGGAACCCTTCACTGCCCAAAGACCAGATGAATACTGAAACAATAAGTATGTGTGCTTCTCAAAGTATGGAACGTAGCACAGTAAGTGGTATTCAGTGCCACAAACCTACTCCACACAAGTACACCAAAAGGTCCAGACTTTGCTCACAAACTGTAGCAGCCCTCTGCAATATGACGTACTCCCTGCACGCTACAATAAACAGAGTAGTACTTTGCAAACACTCACGTGAAATGCTAAGGACCAGCTGACTGCTTTCCTACAAGTGGGTAGACCGCTACAACACACCTGCACCTAAAAGAAAGAGAACAAAAAATCTCTGGACAATGTCCTCTTACGCTAAACTTTACAGAAATGCAAGCGTGGGGACGAGGATTTCAGCCACGCTACCTATTCAGAAACAGCCAACATGCTTTGCACCATGCCTTCCTCCATGGGATGCTTGTGGATGGGAAATCGAGGTGAGAAGCAACCATGCAACGTATTAGTGATTGGGTGAGTTGAAAGCCATAGGCAATGAAGAAGCAGAAAGCGAAGATAAATAAAGTACACGGCAGCCCTTTCCAGGCAACTGCTGGCACACCTTTGACAAAAACACGTGCTCATTCACATAGGGGTGTCTGTTGTAAGGGGAAAGGTCACCAGGACGAAATTAATGCAAGGCCAAGCAAATTGATTTAGGCTGATGCAAGCGGTGATGGGTAGCTAAGAAATAAGCATCACAGACATACTGAATGCATTGACATTCCATGAACGCAGACAATTGCTAGGAAGTGGGAGTCTCACTGCCAACATACTTACTACCATTTTTATTCGCATTTCACATATTCCAGTACGTCCATCAGTTACTGGGCAACCCCCCCCCCCGTAGAATAGCGTCTGGGCAAAATCCATTATGTCTCCAATGAACAGCTCCATGCCTGTTTTGGAAAGGTGCACCCCATCTCTGTGAAACATCACAGCACCTTTGATAATGCCATGGTGAATGGTCCGTATTCTCTTGTTGCCCTCTGTCAGTCTAGTGAACTCGCCATTCAGTTTCCACACAGAGCGGTTGATGGCCCTTGTACTCCCTTGAGTTCTCCAATCCATCCTGGGAATCATCTGGGACCAGACCACCACAGTGTTTGGAAACCTCTGTGCAATCCATTCAAGGTCCGTCATGAGCTGCTCCTGTACCCCCTTACGTCCCACAAAGGCAAAATCATTTCCTCCCAGGTGCACCACTATAAGGTCAGGGGGGGGCCCTCTCCTTTTGCTTGGGCATCGATGATGGCTCCTCTGAGCTGGTGAAGGCGCATCCCCCCTGACCCCAAACCAATGCACTGCAACGCCATCCCTTCCAGACCTAGATGTAGGTGGCCCTCGGAAAAGTCATGCAGCCCTTTGGATATAAGAGTGGCCGAAAACCCACAGAACCCTCATCCTCACTAGGAAATGGAAACAGGAAAACCCCCATGATTATGGCTATACTTACAGTTTACCAAATAACACAATGATTGCGTCAACACATGGCTCTTGTAACAATCCCAGACACATACTTCACCCACTTAGAACGCACCTCTCATTTCAGATAACAGTAGGTTGACACATAATTGCCACAATATTTTCAGGGGAAAGAGGTGAAGAAGATAGTATGTCACCTTGTGCCAATAACACGGTTGTGCTGGCACAATTGCAATCAGTGAAGGTTTCTACTCCTGTGGGGCACCAACTGCACTGAACGGTGTTAAGGTTACCTGCACATGCTACACCACTATACTTTGGCAGGGTGACTAGTCTGCCAGAGGATATGAAGTTCTCAGGAAGTGTGCTTTGTACACTCTTTGAATATAGGTACCCTGACAGAATGTACCACAATCACCACAAATGGATGCTCCTTCAGACACTTTCATTGTGAGTGTTTCGGTCACAGCTCCAGGACCACTGGTGAACTTGGGGGTACTCAACTACCAAGGCAGAGAGGCGGGCAAGGTCACACACATCAACCACCACCACCCTACATCGCTTCCTGGTCAGCACTACAGCTTTCCCCTCCATGAAGGGATGGGGACCATGCCAAGGCTACCTGCTCCCAATGCTGAATTAGGGGGACAAAATATCCACCAGGTGGACGGACGCCAAAGACCAATGAGATCCCCACACCCCCCAACGTCCTGCCCCTCTAGCTACCCTGCGTTACAGCTTTTCCCCCTGCAAAAGGATGGGGACCCTGGCGGGGCCCACTGGACCCACTGCTGGAATTGGACCACAGAAATGGTGAACGTTGCAGTAAAATGATTGAGCTCTGTACCAAGTGTGCATAGCATGCTAAGAAAAAATGACCATCTGCATAACTACTGGAAAAAAAATAGAAAATTTGCTGCTACTTATGTCGGCCAAACCGTTCCTTCTGCAATGCAGCCACCTTCCTCAATGCAAGGCACAACCATCACGGGCCCCCGAACCTCCCCACTACCTTTTCCCACCCATATCACTGACAATGCAGCCACTTTCTTCCACCCCCACATTACCAAGTAATATATGTTGTACTTACATAAGTCAGCGAAAGCTTTTCAGGAGCCGCAACTGCAAAGGAAACATAAAAGAATTACATTCAGTGCTTGCCTACCAATAACACATCCAAACTATCTGTACATTTTTCAGCTCCTTCCACCACATACATGACACTTCTCAGTCATCTATCACCATGGAAGCCTGGACTGCACAATGATAGGAAATTGGAATAGGATCAAAGGGCATATGGCAACCCCCAGCACAAAAAAAAAACTTCCACAGATGGCTAAGTGGCAAAGTTCCCTCCCAGGGAAAAAGCACTGTTCAGCTGGACTGGGGGCTATTTTGCGTGCTACCACGGCAAGTGTCTTACTGGCCACCACAATACCTCCCCAGAGCACCCACTTCCCTTCACAACACCAACACTACTGGCCCAGTTTCCACCCATCCCAATAGCAGTGTGCCCTCCACCCACTATACAATGTTGCAATAACCAAATTTTTATACTTACATAACAAGGGAGATGCTTGAATTGCTCAAGACCTGTAAAGGGAAAAACAAAACATAAATTATCTGTGTCAGCCCCCACCCACATACCAAACCACCCATACAGTCCCCCCCTATTGCATTGGCCAGTACGTTTTGGCCACCCCGGCGCCAGATTAGCACACCAATGTGCCCCTCTGCGCCAAGGCAGGTATAGTAAACAAAGCACACAATTCAAAATGGCAGGCTGCCCTTTAGCGGGGGCGGAGGGGCCCCCTACACCGCTGTGGATTTTTCTAACGTGAAGGGGGGAGCATCTCTCCACCCCCACCCCAATTGGAGGGGCGGCCCATCTCATGTAGCCGTCCCCAGGGGCAGATAATGGGGGGGGTGTCCTGCACTCCTCCCTGGGCTCAGGCGTCCGTTCCTAGGAGCAGATATCTGGTCCCGGGGAGGGCTGCATGACATGGCACCCACTCCATTGTGGGCGGGAGGGAGGGGGTCAACGCCCCATCCCATTAGAAAATTCCCCGACCCTTTGAGGTGCCCCAACACCCCCCCCCCTAAAAAGCGGTTCACCATTTTCACTTTTTTCCTTTGGTAACCCAACTCCCCTTGATGCAGAGAGGCACATTGGTGTGCCAATCTGGCGCTGGGGTGCCCAAACCTTACTGCCCCACCCACTGGGGGGCCTATCCCACCATTTTGGGGGCCCTCTCCCCCCAAACCCCAAATGGGTGGCAGGGGCACCTCATGCAGGCCTCCCAGGGCCTACTACAAGTGGCTGCATGAGGTACACCCCACCACCATTTGGGGTGGGGGGAGATCCACCACACAAGGTGGGGCAGGCCCCCAAATAGATGGGGCAGTAGGGTTTGGGCACCCTGGGGGCAGATTGCCACACTAATGTGGCCATCTGCACCAAGCGAAGTTGGGTAAACAAAAAAAATAATACAAATTCACAGGCTGCTTTTTAGGGGGGGGGGCTGAGGGGCACCCTAAATTGGCAGCAAATGATTTACTGCAACGGGGGGTGGCCCTCAACCCCCCCACCCCAAATGGAGGGCCCCACCTCATGCAACCCTCCCTGGGGGGAGATGGGGGGGCCACACCTCATGCATCCCTCCCTGGGGTCAGATGCCCCTTCCTAGGAGCAGATATCAGCGGACAAAGAAGGTCTCTTACCTTCTCTCTCTTCCCCGCAGCAGCTGAAAATGGCTGCTGCGGGGAATTTACTTTCTGTTTCACGCCGACGTGCGTTACTCAGGACAACCACAAGGGTCTACAGTTTGCATCCTGGACGGGACGTGTGGCTGGGACGCATTCTAACTCTCTAGGGACAACCTCAACGGTTATGCCTGCCCTCCTCCTCCCTTGCTCCAGAGGCTTCTGCCAAAGTTTAGGTTGGCCGTGAGTTGCAGGTTGCTCCTCGTATCCCTGCATTGGCAGTTAAGGCCTTGGTTTTCGGACCTTCTACAGCTCAGGGCCCAGTCCCGCTGCTGTTTCACAACTGCAACTTCCTTAAGCAGCAGGGGGTAGCTGTGCAGCACCCGGACTCAGCCAGGTTGACCTTAGCAACATGGCTCCTGTAGGGTATTTTGTGGAGATTTGGGGCCTGACGGTATTTTATTACCGCCGAAAAATAACTTAGCAATAATCACTCCTTGTATTCAGATTGGGCCATGTGCAACAATAATACAGTGGACATGCATTATTTCAGCACCCAGACATGCATATTTGGTATGCGTGGTTGGTATGCGTGGTTGGTGGTATTTTGGTGAGCCCTTGTTTTATTTGTGGCCCCAATGTCCAGAATCCCCTATCTTTGCTTATATTTTTCGTGTAATCACTAGAGAGACCTCAGACCTACATTTTAGGAATACCACATTTTCAGTGTTAGTGTGCCACCATGGGCGATCTCACTGACTTATTTATGACAGAGAGCTATATGTGGTAATTATGTGGTAATTTCCACTACCTTATATACGGTAGGGAACTATGTTCAGAGAGTCCCTCTTCCCGTTGGCTCATGTACCTCCAACGAGCTATGCTACAAACAATCACTCTCAACTGTCCATACTGAATATGATCATGCACACATCTGTCTTAAAATGACAATTGCATTGTTTAAAAATCTCCCCTCATCATCAGCACTGTATTGGTAAATATAAGACACACTACCCGTCTGCTTTCAAATATTTTTCTGTATTATAAAAGTTGCATTTAAACACGATCTCACTCTTTACAGAAATAAATAAAATAGCACAGTAACAGCATTGTCTGTGATACACTGAAAAAAGAGTGGTGGAGAACAGAACCCAATTTGCAACATTAACATGTGATTAAGGCACCGGAATCTCCTTTCCTACTCTGACTGAATATTCTCGTACACACTCAGCTCCCACACTTATGTAATTACCTTATCTGTTCAGCCCGAGTTTTCTTCAGCTGTTCTCTTTCTGAATGTGGCTCCCTTGAAGATTAACCCCAGTGAAAAGGAGCGCCTTTCCTTCTCAAACCGGGGTCATTGTCTGGAATTCTCAGCTTTTGCAGATAGGAATGCTCCAGCCAGGAAAAAGGTCCTTCTCCCAGCTCTGCCAAATCTTGACTCCCTTCTCTCTCCTCAAACTCCCCCCAGCAAAACTCTGATCACTCCCTCTAGCATGATACTTGCTATGACGCTGCTCCAATCAGAATCAATCATGCCATCTCCTCCCTCTCTACACAATGGCTCATTTTTATAGTAATACTTTGTAACCAACTGATTTCCTGTTCTTTCGATCCCTTTTGCTTCCTGTATTTATGTGGACAGAGCAGCAGAGAAAAAAAAATGAATGTGCGTTTAAAAGTTCACTTTCAGAGTAGGTCTATTTCTGCAGTGGAGACACATTTTTATTAGTGGATTATGTTAACTTCAGTTTCATTAGTCAGGTTAGTTATGAGTAATGTTAGTTATTAATTTTCAAATGTGTCTCTTGCACCATAGGCATTTCAGGTGAAAAATAGTGTGCATTTTTGAATGTGCACGTGTGCTTTTAACTGTAAAAATAGATTTGCGAGGGGGCGCTGTTGAGCAGCCGAGGAAAATGGCTGCTTAGCTCGGGAGCTCCGTCGCAGTCCACCTGAATCCTTCTCGCATCGGCGCTGATACGGGCCGGCAGCTACAGCAATTGCAGCGATTTTGCTGCAGGAACCGTCCTCTGCACGCACCCGAAATCCCAGGCTGAATCGGTGCCTGTGGACCGCGCGGCCGCCACTGAAGAGCGGCCTCCCCCGCGGCCTCGCCGCGGCTGATGCGACCGCCGCCTCTCGTGGCGCCCCGGCACCGGTCCCCTGTGTGCCGCCGTTTGTGGCCGCCTGAAACCTCCCCTGCCGCGGAGACTGTTCGCTGGAGCGCCTGTGGGCCGATCACTGGCTGGAGCTGGGGCGACTGGCCTGCCTGTGTGCTGCGGCTGGCGGGCCCCTGCCCCCCCCCCACGCGGACGCCGCCTCCCGGCCTGATCCCTAGGGCCCTGCGGGCTGCGCCGCTACCGCCTGCGGCCTGGGGCGGTCCACCGGGGGAACTGCCGGCGACGCCGCCTCGGAGGCGCCTTGGGGGTTGCCCCTCCCGCCTCCCCGGAACCACGAAGATCACGCCACCGGATGACCACCGCCACCAGCCCTGATCCCCTGACATCTCCCGACGACACAACGCTCTCGCCCACCTACGGGCTGGAGGGTGGGTGCTGAGCGCTACGCTGGAGGCCCCCCTCCTCTGCTTCCTTGGGTGCGAACCCCACATCATCAGCCGCTCGCACCCTGACGGTGCGCCCACGTCGCCCGCCGTGGGGCTCTCCACACATGAGCTGGGACCTCTACGCCCCCCCTATACCTCGCCTTCCCGCTGGAACTGGGCCCACTCCCACGCCCTAGCCACACATCTCACTGCGAGCTGCCGCTCCTGGCTTCAGCGGCTGGCTGGTTAACCTCGCGGCGCCACCGGAGTACACAGTGCCCCGCTCATCTGTTTGCCGCCCGCTCAGGACTACGCCACCTTGCCACCACCATATCCCGCACTCTCTGCCCAGTCGCCGCACCACCAAGCTCTCTGGTCCCACAACACCCACAATCTGCTGCCGCTGACCAGCTGCCACCCTCCACGGGACATCCCACCCCTAACTCGGCCGGGTGGACGGGATCCCCTACCTTGCCATGTCCAGTAGAGCACGGGGTGCTAATAAAGTGGGCGCCATTGACAAATTCGCCAAAGCGGCGCTCAGGGCGGACCCGGCGTCCTCCCCCTCGCCACGGGAGGGTAGTGAGCCCCCCCGGACCCTCCGCACCCGGACCTGACCACCTTGATGGAGTCCATGGCGAAAAACTTCGCATCCTTCCACGAGAAGCTGGACGACATCAATGCTAGCGTGGCCTCCCTACGGGCTAAGGTTGACCAACACGGGACCAGGATCACTGAAACAGAGCAGAGGATAGGGGCCAGCGAGGACCATATTCATACTCTCCAAAACACAGTCACCGAGCTCGTCCACGATATGAAACAGGTCAAGGCCAAGAATGACGACTTAGAATCTAGATCTCGGCGGAACAACATTCGCATTGTGGGGGTTCCCGAGTCTGCACTAAAGGGTCGCATGGAACTGGCGGTTGAACAGCTCATCAGGGATCTCCTTGGCAATCCTGAGTTTTCACCATTCTTTACAGTCGAGAGAGCGCACCGCTCCCTGGCGCCCCGGCCAAAGCCAGGCGACTTCCCCAGACCGATCATTGCAAATCTACTGAGCTACAAAGACAGGGACCACATACTCGGACTGGCCAGAGAGAAAGGGGAGCTAAGACTTGAATCACAAATCGTCAGGATCTTCCCGGACTTTTCGGTGGGAGTACAAATGGAGAGGCGCCGATTTGGCGGGGTGAAGAAGATGCTCAGAGAAAGGAAAATTGAATACTCTATGCTTTTCCCTGCCCGTATGAAATTCATCCACCGCAACAAGAGCTATTTCTTTACGGTCCCTGACGAAGCGGTTAAGTTTATAGAAGCACAGATCCCACTGCCACACCCCCCGGAGGAACCAATCGGTGAGGACTGAGGCTGCCACCCCTGTGCTCCCAGTTGAACCTCTTGTGTTCGGGGCTACCGAGGACTGCTCATCCGTGAACTGGTGCTGGCCCACCCCTGACTCTCTTCTGGGTGGCCCGCCTCGGCCCCATGGCCCTATATCCAACATCCCATCTCCTCCGGGAGATGTCTGCTTGCATCTTGGGTCCCTGGCCCCAAAATCCGGACCTGAGGACCGTGAGATGGGCCGCAATGTTATTCACTGTCGTCGCTGGCCCTGATTTCGTCCTTGCTATTTCGAACAATATGGTTTATCCTCCTGCTTGTAACCCCCGCCGTACTGGTCGGGAAATATTGTATACTGTAACGATGCTTTATCATGCAATGATCGCACAATGGTGGACTAGACGGCAGCAGCAGCCCCCACTGCAGCTGCAATGCCGCTTAAGGCAAGGGTTATGTCACCAAGCCCCGGTTGGGCTATGTTTTTGGCGTTGCCGAGTTGGGGATGGCACGCAGGTTGTTTTGAGGGCGGGTGTCGGAGCACTGCTAGTTGTTACTGGGCGGTGAGGGGGGGGGGAGGGATAGTTAGGGTTTGTTTTACTCAAAAAGGCAGGATGGTCTTGACGGGCGCGGCAGGGTGGTGGATCTGCTTCATTCTAGCGCTACTGGTGGGTATTGTAGTCAGATCCCGCACTTGGGATGTCCCGTGACTCCCTGATATGGCCACTAGAGTGTTGACCTGGAATGTACGGGGTCTGACCAACTTCACCAAGTCTCGTAGGATAACGGCGTACGCGCAGCGACATGGGATCAAAGTGCTCCTATTGCAGGAGACTCACGCTCAGAAACTCCTGTCATCGAACCTCGCACAGACCTGGGGCCCAAACAGATACTACACTCAATATTCCACCCAGTCCAGGGGGGTACTTACCCTAATACACAAGGCTGTTGCGTTCACACTTCACACATCCCACATCGACCCAGAAGGTAGATATGTGATTCTGCACTGCACCTTGGCTAGCGATGAATGCCTGCTTGTGAACTCGTATGCCCCCAACATTGACTCCCCAGAGTTTATAGACACGATATCGGCCATTCTCATGAAATATATTGATGTCCCTATCATATGGGGCGGAGACATGAACCTCATACTTGATGCGACCTTGGACAGGACGGCCACTGCCCGCAGGCCCATGTCCCGTGCTGCTAAACGGCTTCAAACTCATATGGGCTCCCTAAACTTGCTCGATGTCTGGAGGACACTCCACCCCCAGGAGAGGGACTACACCTTTTACTCTACGGTGCACGATAGCTCCTCGAGGATAGATCTATTCCTCCTGTCGGGTGACCGCATGGGCAGGGTCTCGGATGTCAGGATCCTTCCGCGTACGCTCTCCGATCACTCCCCAGTGCTCCTACAGATTCAACTTGGTAGAGCCCCTGAAGCCCGCCCTGCGTGGCGCTTCAAATCCGACGCCTTGTCAGATATAGTCTTTAAGGCTGAGATTCTTGCGGACATAGCCTTGTTTTTCGAAAACAACAGCACCTATGACACGCCCGAGGGGACCAGGTGGGAGGCATTCAAAGTTTATATCAGGGGAATGTGCATCTCCAGGGAGGCAGGGGTCCTCAAGGCCATAAGGCAGGCGCGGAACGACTCCGAAACTAAGCTTAAAAACCTAGAAAGAGATTACGCCTCTAATCCAGCGCCTGCAACCCTAGCGAAGATTAGAACGGAGTTGGAACGATTTGAAGTACATGCCCTGAGTGAGGTGAGATACTATGCCCGCCCCGTCGCGGCCCGAAGGTATGGTGAAGGTGATAGGCCGGGCAGGACCCTTGCTAAGCTGGTGCGATCGGAGGGGGGTAGGACCCGGATCGATAGTGTTATTGACGAGAAGGGTGTGAGGCACTGGTCGGACCGGGCCATCCTCGACACTTTTACTGGCTTTTACGCCAACTTATACGGACCCCAGCCGGCGCACTCAACCCGTGACTTAGATGACCTATTGGAGTCTATCCCTATGACCCTGATCTCCCAAAACACCAAAGAACTCCTTGACGCCCGTTCTCCCTAGAGGAGATAGTTCGGGTAATCTCAGATCTTCCGAAGGGCAAGGCCCCTGGTCCTGATGGGCTCTGAGCTGAGTTCTACCAAGAGCATGTTGCCATACTAGCGCCCATACTGCACGGGGTCTGGACGCAATCACTCCGCACACTCACCCTTCCTCCCTCTCTAAGAGAAGCATTAATCACTGTCCTCCCCAAGCCCGGGAAACCCCCAGACGAATGTAGCTCCTATAGACCCCTGTCGCTTATCAACACCGACACGAAGATTTTTGCCAAAATAATTGCCAATAGGTTTCTCCCGTCCATGCCCCACTTGGTCCATGCTGACCAAAGCGGATTCGTCCCTGGTCGCTCCACGGCACTCAACATCCGGCGCCGCTTTAATGTCCTGTCCAGAATTGATCCAAATGCCGACGCAGTGGCAGTCACATTAGATGCCCAAAAGGCATTTGACATGGTCTCATGGCAATACCTATGGGCTGTGCTGGAGAAAATGGGGATAGGCCCGAACATGATCTCCTATATAAAGCTGCTATACACAAGACCATCGGCTAGGGTCCTCATCAACTCCGTCCCCTCCTCCCCCTTCGAATTACACAGAGGTACACGCCAGGGCTGCCCGTTCTCCCCCATCCTCTTTGCGCTGTCCATTGAACCCATGGCCGATCACGTTCGAAACCGTCACACTCGGAAGGGCGTACGCTTGCAGGATTCACCAGAAATCATCTCATTATATGCGGACGATGTACTCCTCTACATCAGACAGCCCTCCACACACCTGGACCCTATCATTCACGACATAACCAAAATAGGAACGTACTCGGGCTTTACTATAAAGTACTCCAAATCCGAAATCTTCCCCCTAACTAAAACAACTCAGCAGCCGTCCTGTGAGTTCCCCCTGCTCTGGTCCCCGGGCGGAATTAAATACCTCGGGGTGCAAGTGTCATTAGCTAAAACCTCCCTGTTGGCAGACAACTACGCAGCCGCGGCTCAGCTCATCGAATCCAAGATGCTTAAGTGGCGCAACCTGCCGCTATCCCTGGCGGGCAGACTCTCCCTAATTAAAATGATCGCGGTACCCAAGCTCCTTTACATATTCGCCAACGTGCCAGTATGGCCCGGCAAGCAGTACTTCAAGAACCTTCATACAGCGTTTGCTCAATTCCTATGGCACTCCGGAGCAGTCCGCAAGAAGTGGCTACATATGGCCCTGCCTTACGAAAGAGGGGGCTTCACTGCCCCCGATTTGACTCTCTACTGGAATGCTGCACAGGCCCAACACGCCACCCACTGGTACACACACCCAAATCCCCCCCCATATGTCAAACTAGAGAAAATGGCTGGTGACGGCACCCACGCCATGACTTTACTATTACACTATACATACCGTGCTGATGCCCCATCGGACCCAGTGGCCACCACGATTAGGGCATGGAACGACATCCTCTCCTCCACTCGGGAGCAGCGCCCGTATTACAAGTGGCTCCCCCTATGGCAATTTCCTGGCCTCCCGCCTACATATGATCGACTTCTCTCTCGGCGGTGGGAGGGCCTGGGATATCGGGCCCTAACAGATCTCTACCGCGATGGCACATTTATCACCCCCCAAACATGGCGCTCAGGACACCCTAGCTCAGCGCTAGACCTGTTGCAATACTACAGGCTGAGAGCAGCGGTACGGGTAATGTGGCCCTCCTTCCCAGATGAGCCCCCAGACTCCCCTGAACTCCAGTACATAGCTAACTCCTCAGGCTGTAGGGGTATAATATCCTCCTTGTATAAAATGCAGCTGGACAAACTGGGGAATATGTCCCCAGACTCACGTCAAACATGGGCGGAGGAACTGGACACGGAGATCACCGACGCAATGTGGAGCAAAATGTGTGCACATACGCGCAAAGTCTCACTCAATGCCAGGTTCCGCTGCATGCAATACAAACTCCTCAATAGGCTTTATTACACGCCGCATAGAGTGGCAAAATTCACACCCAACTCGACACATACATGCCCAAGATGTAAATTACCTGAGGCAGACCATGGTCATATGTTCTGGTCCTGTGCTGCGCTCGACACGTTTTGGGTTGAGATTACAGAAGCACTTTCGGAGATAATAGGCTCCCCAATTGAGATGAGCCCACTAGCCTTGCTGTTTGGTATTTGGACGGGGGAGGACGAAAGGAAAATGTCAAGGTTCTTGAATGTGGGTGCTATGGTTGCCAAAAAATGTATACTGCAATGCTGGAAGCGCCGCAACCCCCCCTCCTTCAACATGTGGCTGAGGGCCCTCACGTGGGTGCAAACATGTGAAGAGGAGTACATCGGATCCCTGCCCATCCCCTCCCGCCCCAGGAATGTTTGGTCGGAATTTCGCAGTTACTTAAACAATAAGGACGGGGTCGAATGGTCCTCCGCCCCCTCAACTGCCCAACCGGACTAAACATGAGGCACGTCCCATCCTAGCTACTCCACAATATCCCCCCCGCTGGTATGTGCTGTTGATACTAGTTGTGATGTAATGCATTTATGTGCTGTCATGATGTTCGCTTTCCTACATGCTATCCATGCTGTACCTGTCTTGACTTCCTGCCAATAAACAAAAGTTTAAAAAAAAAAAATAGATTTGCATCTTATATGTTAAAATCGTTTTTGACTGAATAGCCTGTCTTTCCTTGTTAATCTGGTAACACATATAGCAATGCACCATAGGCATTTGGTGCTGCATCAAAACAATTTTGCTACCTGTGCAGTAGTGCTGTACTCTGTGCTGGTTGCTACCTGTGCAGTAGTGCTGTACTCTGTGCTGTAACACGCCAAATATCCTTACACTCCTTACCAACGGAGGCTTGTGCCTGTTGGCCTGTCAGCGGACAACTGGGATATAATCCAGGAGGCCTGGCGGCCCACAACCCAAGCACAGTATAAAAGCAAGTGGCCTCAGTTCTGTCACTGGGCTCGAGAGTGTGGAGTAGACCCCATTCACAGAAGACGTCCTTTCCATCCTCGCTCCCTTGGCACTCTATGGGGTTCAGGTCCTCACCAGCCGTACCTACTTGGCGACGATCGGGGGCCATCAGGTTTTCGGATGAGGGCACCTTTTCATCTGCAAACCCTGTGGTCAAGGCCCACCTCAAGAAATACAGAGACGAGGAGGAGGGCTAGAGCAGCGAAGATCGCAAAGGCTGAGAAGCACATCATGCAATCTAGTTGTTATGGACATATGATCAAGACAGGGCTATTCAAAGATCCAGACCAGCAAGAAGGATGGAGACTGACTTTTCTGACACGGGCCAGCAAAGTACAGGAGAGAGCCCCTATCAGTGCTGACTGAGACAGCAACAGGCAGCTTACCGGAGACCGGAAATGGAGCGGAGGCGAACTCCCGGTGAGCAGTGCGTCCAAAGAGGGGCAGAAGCGAGCGCAGAAGCAGCAAAGAAGCTTCTTATTTATTTTTATTTATTTTATTTATTTATATTGCGCACCTTACCCAGAGGTAGCAAGGCACAGAAGCATCATGAGGATTGCAAAGCTTGGTTACATACAGAGGTATGAGGTCCAGCTGTGGTTACAGTGCTGGACGCGTCATAAAGAAACAATGCACGCCAAAGAGGCATAAGTTACAGCGATAAACAATATAAACGATATTGTATACAAGATGCCGGTTGTCTCAACCTAAATGTACATAATTTACAATCATAGTGGTGTGGGGCATCCGGGTAGCAAGAGAGCAGGCGGTTGTTTTGTGTCGTGAGCCTTGAGCCAATGGATGGTCTTCGATCTGAATTAGCGGTAGGGAAAGTCCTCCCTGCAAGTCGGATGAAGAGAGTTCCAGAATTGTGCTGCTTAAACCTAGGCACCATGAGGAGGTTAGAGTTGGCCATTCTAGAGGGGCGAGAGGAAGTTGGTCTGGTGAATCTAGTGATAAGGTATTGAGGGGCTGCTTGGTGGAGGCATTTGTGAGTCGGGGATACCGATTTGAGGAATATTTTGTCTTTAGTGGATAGCCAGTTGACGGATCTTCTAGAGTCAGAAATGTGGGCTTTCTTCGGGATACTGAGGGCCGCTCTTAGGGCATTATTTTGAAGGATCTGTATTTTGTTGGTGATATATTTGTTACAGCCTACATATAGTGCGTTGCAATAGTCCAGCTTGGACAGGATCAACGCCCTGGCTAGTGTGATGCAATTGGATGGAGAGAAAAGGTTTAGCTGCTCTGATGAGTTTGCATGTGTAGGATGTGGCGGAAGCCATAGCATTAACTTGTTTTTTGAAGGTGAAAGTTGAGTCTAGGTAGAAGCCGAGGGTTTTGACCTCCTTGGCTACCGTAATCTTATTGTTGTCAATTATGAAAGAGGAGTAGTTTTGGTCCAGTTTGCTGAGGTTATGTGAGGATCCTAGAATGAGGAGTTCTGTTTTGTCATCATTCAGGCATAGACTGTGTGAGGCCATCCATGCCTGAACGATGAGTTACACTCTATTAACGAAGACCAAATCCTTGTCATAATCCCCCGTCAGCGGGATGAGGATCTGGGTATCATCGGCATAATTAGTATAGGTGATACCCAGACCATCTAGATCATCAAAAAGGGGCTTCGTGAATATGTTGTACAGTGTCGGGGAAACGCATGATCCCTGGGGCACGCCACAGGTGATAGGCGTTGGGTCAGCTGCTGCTAGAAGGGGAGAAGACTCTCATGGTGCGGTTGTTTAGAAAGGATTGATCCAGTCAGTAGCCTCTTGAGAGAAGTGGGCTGCTTTTTTGAAGGTGGTCACATAAGATCTCAGGTCGAAGGCAGCGGAGAGATCAAGAAGTAGCAGTAGTGCAGTCCATACCCTGATGTCTCAGCTCATCTATCTGTGCCTTAAGGTCTGTGAGTGCAGTTTCGGTGCCATGTTGAGGCCTGAAGCCCGACTGTCTGACTCCTAAGAGCTGGAAGTGCTCGAGGTGATGTTGGATTTGTTGGTATGCTATTCTATCGAGGGTTTTAAGAAGGAACGGTACTCTGGTGATGGGGCGGTAATTAGTGGGAGTAGAAGGGTCTAGATTCGGTTTTTTGAGCAGGGGAGGACCCATGATTGTTTCACATTGTTGGGTACGGTGCCTGATGTGAGTGACGCATTTATTAATTTGGTAATAAATGGTGCGAGATCACGAGCCGCATCCTTAATCAGTTGTGCCGGGCATAGGTCCCTATGGGAGTTCGATGGTTTGAGGGTGAGAATGACCTTTTCTACCTCTTTGGTATGTACTTTGTGGAAGTTAAAGTCGGGAATGTGCGCATGGTGGTGCGCCTGCGTAGAGTGAGTCTTTTTAGGGATGAGACTACTAGTGTAACGCTCACCTGATTCCCGTAGAGGCGCCGGTCTTGACTGGGTATATACCGTATCTTCAAAGGTGATGTGTAACACACGGCTGGCTCTTTGGGCTGGACCTCTGTGTACTGTATGTCTGACTCGAAGGGTAAGATGTCTGCAGATAGAAAATATGGGATTAATGAACTGGGTTATTGAATGTCTCTCTCTTCTTCCCTTTCTCTTCTCCTGTAGAACCCCAAAGGTTAACGCTCTCACCTTAGGTAAGTGAACGCCGTGCTCTCCATCTGCCTCGGGGCAGGGTGCTGTAACCAGTTTCTTCACTGGATAAGGGGAGCAGGCCTCTTGACTTCAGAGGACTGCTGTCCGTCGTTTACTGCACGAACGGTAAGTTTCGAGTAATTCTAATGTCTTTAAAGTCTTTAGTAATGATGTCTCTTGTTTTGCAGGGTTCCCGGCGATGGCGGATGACGGGCTGAAGTGAGTGGAAGATGGAGCCCGTGTGATGAATAGAAGCGCCTGGAAGCACGTAAGTAAGCGCTTGTTGCCTGCTTCACGATGCGCTCTAACTGTCTTTTTATTTTACAGGTACAAGTTCGGAGCGGCTGCAGGGTGCCGGAATACCCACTGGGTTAGATGTGGAAAGGAGTAATGGCACGTGAGTATTAAAGTTCCCCAATGTCTTTAAACGCACCTTGTTTTGTCTTTCAGATGCGGGATGCAGCGCCGAAGGCCTCCGGAGCGTGCGAAGAGTTGGTAAGCTTTTGTCTTTCAGATGCCGGAATGCAGTGCGAAGACCTCCGGAGCGCACGAAGAGTAGGTAAGCCTTTGTCTTTCAGATGCCGGAATGCAGCGCGAGGCGTTGGTGACAGCCGATGGACCAGGTAAGTGAAGCGCTGTCACTGAAGACCGTAATGCTAACCTGTTCTTTCTTGTCTTTGTAGGTGTTGCTGAAGACTGGATTCAGGATGGTAAGCCTTTTTCCTTAGGCCCAGGATCAGATGCAGAAGACACGATGAGCGTTCTGCTGCAGAGGATGCAGAATAACGCAAAGCAAGATTCATCCATCGGGTGTGGTTTAAATAGCCTCCTGTAGTGCTTAGGTGTCTCCTTCCACAGCCACGCCTAGGTAAGAAAAGAGTTCCTGCTTTCCAGAAGAGTTCCAGTGTTCTGAACCTAGGGAGTGGCTCCTGCCCCACCCAACAGGAAAAGTAGTTCCAAACAGAAGAGGATCAGAGGCTCAACTGGCAGGCAAGTAAGCAGCATGGTCTGCTGCAGGTAAGTCCACCCAAGCATTATGAGCCCGGCGCTTTCAGCGCTGGGACTGGGCATATTTATGAGCCTGGTGCCACTGGCGCCAGGACTGGGTCCAAAAGGTCCCAATTGGGACTGGTTGGCACTCGGAACCTGAGTTATGGATCTGCTTCCAAGGGAGTTGGGAAAACCCTGACCTTTTGGAAGCAGAGATCATGACAACTAGGTCTAGTAGTAGAGAGAAGGGAGTCTTTTTTTAGTGTTTATCTTTGTCTTGAGGGAGGAGATTTTATTGGCTAAGGCATTTTGTATACCCGTGCACCAATTTTTATCCTTGAGGTATGAGTCAGGAGCTTGGATAGGAGATTCAGCCTCTTTTAGTATAGTAAAGAGCTCTCTGGTGCTAGATTTGGCTTGTAGGATTCGGGTGCTGTAGGACATTTGTTTGGCCAGGATAATTTCTTTTTTGTATTGGGAGGCTAGTTTATTCAGGTTGTTATTATTTTTTTCAGAGGGATGTGATCTCCAGATTTTTTCACAACGTCGCTTTTCCTGTCTGAGGGCTTTAGGATGGGGAGAAAACCAGGAGTTGTGTTTTCTAGGTTTGCTCTTTTTCAGCAGCAATGGGGCTATGGCATCAAGAGATGAGAGCATGACTTTATTGTATATGTCTACCATAATAAAGGGATCTGTGTGGTCCGGTATGGCGTTCAAGGTCGGTGCGATCAATGGGATCAGATTTTCAGGGGTAATGTTCTTTTTATTTCTGGTCTGGACACCTGGAGCTATACTGTCAGTTTGCCCTGGTGTCGCCTCTAGGGTAAACGAGATCAAGTAGTGATCGGTCCAAGGCTGTGGAAGTATAGAAGAGATCAGGACTGGGCAGTTATGCGCAGCTAGCCAGTCCAGAGTTCTACCTTTGGTATGAGTGGGCGCCGTGATCTTCTGGGTAAAACCCAGTTCCTCTAAGGTATTATTAATTGTTATGGCATTAGCATCTGTGGGGTCACTAAAACCCAGGTTAAAGTCTCCTAATAAAATGCTTTGTGAAGAGTTCTTGAGATTGTTGGATAGGATGTTAGTAAGGTCTTCTTCAAATGACCCCAAGGGGCCAGGTGGTCGGTAAATAAGGTTGATGGAGATAGATTGTGTATTAGATATGGTTAGTTTTGCAGTTAAGGATTCACAGGATCCTGCATTGGATGGTGTCTCAATAATCGGGGGAAATTTAGTTTTCGCTATAATGGCAAGACCTCCGTCTCGAGAGGTGGTACGATCAAGTCTTAATAGAGTATAGTCATCTGGAATGGCTAGCATAATTGCAGGGCCTGCTGTTGGGTGTAGCCAGGATTCAGTAACAGCTAACAAGTCCAGGTCTTCATTGTAGAGTAGATCTGCAATGTCTTTTGCGTGGGCTACCATAGAGCGGGCATTTATCAGTGCTCCCTTGGTCCCAGGTTGTACTGGTTTTGAAAGTGGTATAGAGGATTTATGTGTGCTTTTCTGGGCACGAATAGACTCGCAATAGTCTACTGTTTAGTTGAAGAGGGTGCTGGGCCCGGCTATGGGGGCTCGTGGTAGCCTTTCTGTGAGCTACTTTGGTTAAAGGGTCATGGAGCCTTGGGAGCCTTGCACGTAATTTGAGATGCCTCTGGAGGACAGTGCAAGGTGTGGTAATCATGTCAGTACGTTTATGAGGATCAGGTGGGGACTCGTGTGCAAATGAGTTTAGTGACGTGATCGGGTATTGGATATTCATAGTATAGAGAAGTACTCTTAGTAGCACAGTATAGAGTGTGTGGAGATGCATTGTGTGCGTGGGCAGGATAAGATTAGTGTGGGGTAATTGTTGACAGTTGGCATGCAGTCATATAGCACCGAGGTCTGAGGAGGCAGCAGTTCGAATGCAGGGCAGTAGCACACTTAGATTCAGTTATGTCTCTAAGGTCTGATGTACAGCAGTTCAAAACATGGGCATTGGCACATCTAAATTCGACTTATCACTAAGGTCTGATGCTAGGGAGAATTCTCTGTTAAGGCTAATTTCCCAAACCTAGTGAGTCCCCCAGCAGCTTTGTTGGATTTTTGGGGTTTATTTTTTTCTCCTGCTAAGAGTGAGACTCTTTTTCTCCCACTCTTAGGCATGATTTGAGAATTTCCTTTGACTTCATAAGGTGTTTAATGGGCTATGGGGTCTTTTACTCCATAGGGTTTCATGTATTTTTGGTAAGTGTGTTACACAGCACCCTCAGTGCAGTAACACAGGGGTGTCATAATGACCCCTAAACATAGACTCCATACCCTGGGACTGACTACTGTCTCCCAGGGCATGTAAAGTCACCATTGACTTTACTAGTCTTAAATTGGGAACAGAACCAGTATAAACCATCATATTGGGGAAGTACTGGTAGGGGTAATTAGATTGCCCCTGGGTCTGTTTTTTAAGGGGGCACTGTGCAGTCCCCCCTCGTCGAGTTTCTGGCTGGTGGCAGTGGTTACCACGCGAAATATTCGACCGGAATATTTCCTATGGGATTTTACCATTCATTTTAAACGCACCACTTTTTGGTGCAATGTTAAAGATACCGCTGGGTTATTTATTTAATATTTATTCCCCGATTGGGTCTTTTTGCCAGGACTCGGTTTTAAAATGGCGTTTGTGTTCGCCTCTGTAACTCCAACCCAAGTCGAGCCCTTGGTTCCACTTTTTGGCGGGCTTCTCCACAGAAGCCTCCAAAAGTGGTGCCACTCTGTCTGGGTCTACAGGATGTGTGGGAGGGGGGGGGGTTTAGGCACCCTGGACTGAGTTGCCTCGGCAACTCAAGTCGCATTCTTGTGCAATTGGCCCTGGCAGTGCAACGACCTCCAGCTTTCCTCCACGTCGAGATCTCCTCTTACCCTGGACGAAGCACCGACTTGCACCCGCTGCCAGGAACAACTGCCCCCGCTGGAGCTTTCTCACCATTTCAGGTACTGAGTCCCGCCTGGTCGCCATTGCAACAGACTGTTCAAGATGTCCTGTAAATCCTTGACTTTCTATCCTGGGGTGACTTGGGACCTACTAACTAACTTTTCCTGACTTGAGCCAACCCTTTTTGAACTCTTTGCAACGACTCTCTAAAAGTACTATTCAAGTGTGATCTTGGACACATTCCGCCTTGCTCTCTCCAAGAATGGGCCTGGCCTATGACTTTCTTGCTCCTCAGTAGATTCTGCCTTTTCTGACTTGCTCTGGTTCTCCTAAAGTGTTGGTATTGTGTATGTTCCTAAGTCTGCCTTTTTCCCTCCCTTTTTAATTAACTTATTGGAGTGCCATCTTAGGTTAAGCGCCCACCTCAGTCTGAAAATAAGTGGTGTTTTAACTAAGACTTGTTCAATAAGTAATCAGGGATGTATATATATTAATAGTGACTGTGTTTGAACCTGCCTGCCATATTAGTGTTAGTGTATTTTACAAAGTGTGTTTTTAAATAATTTTTTTTTTTTTATAAACTTTATTTTAAGGTTTTAACATAAGCATACAAAGAACCACCTGTGACAACAGGTTTACTTAATACAAAAAAAGGGAAAGAGAAAAAAAAAAAAAAGCCAAACGTTACGTTCATAGCACACACAATACACATCGGATAATTGTAGATCACATGTTCATCGGGCTATTTGTTCTGTCGGAAAGTCCACTCTATGGGTACTCGTGTGAACAGTGGGACCTGGATCTTTATCTGGGTTGTGATTGCTGGGTCTGAGATTGGGAATGTGCAACATCGGTGGTAGTGAGTAAGTATTGAATATAAGGATCCCAAATGTCAGGTGGTCGCGCATGTAGGGGAAGGGTCCGTGTGAACTCAGTGTCCATGTCTTGACAGTAAAGGATATCTTTCTTCCATGCGGTGAGCAAGGGAAGGGGGCCACGTCCCCAGGCCAGGGCTATCCTTCTACGGGCGAGCACTAGGAGCAGAGAGGACATCTTCCGCACCGGGGTCTGCAGGTGTCTTGTCATACCCAAGAGCGCGACTGTTGGGTCAGTGGCCAGCACCTCGCCCAATATGTCGCTCGTGTGTTGTAGAACTGAGGACCAGAATCGGGCTATACCTGGACAGTGCCATGCGAGGTGGACGAAGTCGGCGGAGGGGGTGCCACATCTTTCCCACTGGTCTGAGGCCTCGGGGTGGTGATGTTGTTTCTTTTGGGGAGTATAGTATGTTTGGTGCACGAAATTAAAATGGGTCTGCTTGTAGCGAGTATTTAGCGCTACTTTTTGGGTTTGCCGGAGAATGTAAGTCCAGTCGTCTTCGGGTATCGTGGTATGAAGGGCCGTTTCCCATCTGCGCTTCGCCTTAGCGGCGGTCACAGTTGAGTCAGCGAGCAATGATTTGTAAATTATGGACACTAATCTTCCCTCTCCCTTGGCCTGGATCGCATTGTGCAGCAGGGTCCACGTTGGTGGTTGTTTAGGGAATGTTGGGAAGCGGGCCTGCAGGGTATGACGCAATCCGAAGTAAAGGAAAATGTCGAGTGAAGTGGTGCCGCCCCTCTCCCTGAGCAGTTGTGGGGTAATGAACACGCCGTCTGGGAACAGGTCCCCCATAGAGTTTATGTTGGTTTTATTTAGCCAGATCAGAAAAACTTTTTCGTTGGTTAGGGGAATGCCGGGAATAAACTTGACAGGTAGTAGCGGGGAGTATCTTATCTGTATTCCGTGATTACGGGCCATTTTCCTCCAGATGGCGTATGAGGATAGGACTGTATTCAGCGTGCCATATGGGACCGGGAGATTGGTGAAGTCTGGGGAGGCCAGGGCGCGCTCAACCTGCACATGTGGATGGACATACTCAGAGGCATACCAATGGCTAAGAAATTGAGCCTGAGCGGCCCAGTAGTACTTTTCAATGTCCGGAAGTGCAAGGCCACCGTGTGACACCGGTAACGTCAGTGTTGTGTAGGCGATTCTCGCCGGTTTGCCCACCCAGATTAGTTCCGAAATGAGACTTCTAATTTTCTGCAGGAATGAGCGTGGGAGTATTCGGGGTATATTCGTGAACAGAGAGAGAAGTTTGGGGAGAATCATCATTTTAGTCAGGGAAACCCTCCCCCATAGTGTTAGGGGAAGCGACTTCCATCTCTGGACACGCTCACCGAGGGATTGGAGTACTTGGCCATAGTTCTCTTTAAATATCTCATCATGATTAAGTGACATGAGAATGCCGAGATAGCAAACCCCAGTGCTTTCCCACTTAAATCCGTAGTCGTCTCGGAACTGAGGGGTGGCTGTTGTTAGCGGGAATATTACTGATTTGGAATTATTTATTTTGAGACCAGAGATGCCGCTAAATCGGATCACCTCGCGCATGACCAGATTGAGATTTGTTTGGGGATCTTTGATAAACAGCATTACGTCATCCGCGTAGAGGGAGACGATCAGTCTGTGGGGGCCCAGGGTGAGGCCTCTATCGATTCGGTGCGTTCTTAGCCTGGAGGCAAGTGGTTCCATAATTAAGGCAAATATGAGGGCTGACAGGGGGCATCCCTGCCTAGTTCACCATTCCAATTTAACTCCGGGAGATCTGGTAGAGCCGAGGGTGATGTAGGAGCGGGGGTCATTGTATAGTAATGAGACCATCCTGATAAAGGTTTTCCCCAGACCCATTTGTGTGAGTGTTGCGAAGAGATATGGCCATTCGACGGAGTCGAATGCCTTTTCGGCATCTAATAATACTGCGATGGCCTGCTGTGATGGGTCGAGTGCAGCGATGACTCCAATCAGTCGGCGAATGCCATATGTCGTACTGCGTCCGGGAATAAAGCCGGCTTGGTCACCCAGGACCAGTGCGGGCATGAGGAGAAGGAGACGGTTTGCTAGGATCTTGGCTAGAATCTTGTTGTCGAGGTTGATCAATGAGATCGGCCTATAGGAGGCACAGTCGTCTCGGGGTTTGCCTGGTTTGTGAATGAGAGTGACATTGGCTTCACGGAGGGTGGGCGGAAGAATCCCTTGCTCTAAGGCTTCTTCGTATACTTGAAGGAGTAGTGGGGCTAGCGTGAGTGCGTGAGCTTTATAGAATTCGCCGGTGAGACCGTCGGGGCCAGGTGCTTTAGTGTTTGGGAGAGATTTTATTGCCTCGGTGATTTCCCCCTGTGTGATGGGCTCGTTCAAAGGTTCGCGAAGGTCATGGATAACCCAGTATAGTTCAGTATCATTAAGGTAGTTCCGGAGCTCCTCCGGGTTACTAGTGATTTGGGAGCTGTACAGGTCTTGGTAAAATGTATGAAATGTGTTCACAATGTCTTCTTCAGTGTATGTTAGGTTCCCGTTCGTGTCTCGGATGCATTCCACCTGGGGGGGTGTCTGATCAAGTCTCAAAAGGCGGGCCAGGAGCGCCCCGGGTTTCTGCCCCTCGCCGTACTGTCTGATCTTATGTCTGCGGCCCAAGAATTTCATTTCACGTTCGGCTGCTGTTTGGAATTTTACTAATTCCATCTTTAGGTCGGCCCGGGTCTGCGCGTCTGGGGATGTTTGCTTATTTTCCAGGTCTTTCAGACGTCGTTCACTATCTGTTAACTCTCGCCTGATCAGCTCCAGGATGCCATTTTCTTTAGCCATGCATACGCCCCTCACGTAGCATTTTAATGTTTCCCATAGCGTGCCGGGTGAGTCGACTGAGCCTTGGTTCGTCTTGAGGAAGGTGGTGATGTCCTGCCGGAGTTCATCTGCGAAGATGGGGTCTAAAAGCGCACCCGATTTGAATCTCCAATTCACGGGGGTTTTCGGGATTTCGGATAGCGTAAATTCGAGTATGACCATGGAATGGTCGGATAGGGATCGTGATAGAATTTGGCAGGGGCCCCAGCTGAACGGACTCCGGGACGATACCAGTAGATAGTCAATGCGGGAGCTGGTGTTATGGACTGCTGAGTGAAAGGTGTAGTCCTGGGAGTTTGGATGGGAGTGTCTCCAAATGTCGGATAACTCAAAGGCCTGGCAGATCTCTGTAACTTGGCGACTGGCCTTGGAGATTCTGTTGCTCGGACCATGCAATTTGTCGATATGGGGGTTTAGGGGGGTGTTGAGATCTGCTCCCCAGATGATAGTTGCTGAGGTGTGTGTTTCCAGGTTTGACATGATCCAATTGAAGTTATTCGGTCCGTCGACATTGGGGGCGTAGGTGTTCACCAGAACTATTTCCTTCCCCGCAAGTAGACCCCTTACCAGCAGGAACCTGCCCTCTTCATCCTTCCTAAAACCGATCAGACTGAAACTGGCCTTCTTGTCGATCAGTATTGCAACGCCCCTCGCGTACGAGGAATACGAAGAGAAGTATCTATGGCAACCCCATGAGTGGGCCCAGTGCTGCTCTGCCGATGGTGTAAGGTGGGTCTCCTGCAGCATAGCGATAGTGATCTTGTGTCTCCGTAAGTATTGAAGAACTTTCCTGAGTTTGGAGGATTGGTTGCCACCTCTGATGTTCCAGGTAGCGGTTTTAATTAGACCCATCTTGTGACGACGAAAGGGAGGGGGCTGATGCCACCTCTGTCATGCGGATCCGGAAGTACTTGAAGGTGCGGAGGGGCCTGTCGCTCATTGCAGGCTCCGGGTTGATGATCTGTGGTTGTTGTGTGCTTGAACGCAATTGGTTGGACGAGAACAATTTGGTAACTTTTGGATCCCTCCCTTGTGCGGGCAACCCCCAACAGGCCCACGGTATACCCACCCTCCCGTGCACGGGCAACTCCCAACTGGCCCGTGGTGAACAGTCCCCGGTAAAGCAAACAGTTAGCATTGCTGTGCTAGGGGTGCTAGTGGCCCTCCAAGAGGAGGCTGGCTCCCAATCGCATTGTGAGTTTGTTCCATGGTGGTGATGTTGTTGCCTTTATGATAACAAGATATTTCCTATCTGTGACAGCTGCGGGGTGGGTCTTTATGGCGGCTCTCTTCTAGGTCTGTTTCCTCTTTGGGGGTTTGCATCGTTCGGAGCGGATCTGCAGCCATTGCGGTCTAGGTATTCATTGATCTCCTCAGGCGTGTTGAAGAACTGAGTTTTGCCTCCGTATTGTATACAGAGTTTCGCAGGAAAAAGCATGGAATACTGGATTTGGTTCTCTTGCAATCTACGTTTCACTGCTGTGAATGAACGCCTTTGCGCCTGAACTGCTTGGGAGAAATCCGGGAAGAATTGAATCTTGTCTCCGTCATGTTGAAGCACCCCCTTGTCCCTGGCGGCTCTCAGAATGGCGTCACGATCCCTGTTATTGAGCAGTTTTGCTATGATGGGTCGAGGATTTGCTCCTGGAACGGGTCTTGTATTGGGAACTCTATGGGCCCGCTCAACCACGAAGAGCTTCGATAGGATCTCTTTCCCGAACAGGTCCGTGCAGATCTTCTCTATGTATTCTTCCATTCTTTGGGTAGGCTGATGTTCCCTAAAGCCGACAATCCTTAGGTTATTTCGCCGGGAGCGTCCTTCTAGATCTTCGTTCTTGGCACTCACCGCCTTCACTTGCGCCTCCAATAAGGATACTCTGGTAGTTAAGGTCGATGTACCGTCATCAAGGTCGGAGACCCTCTGTTCAACGGTATCTAGTCTGTTGGCGTGCTTGTCTAGTCTATGCTGGAGTTGGTCGACTTTGGAAGAAAGGGAGTCTAGTTTGCGCCTTAGGCCTCCTATTCCAGCCTTGAGATCCAGCAGGATTTCCCTAATATCAAGTTCTTGTGGCTCTCCGACTTCATGGGGATGTTCTTGATCGGGTGATTGTGGTCTGCTGGTTGGGGCAGTTGTTTTGGCGGGGACGCAGCCTTCAAAGTTTAATTTCCTCTGTGACCTATCATTTTTCCCCATCCTTGAGGTGAATATGGATGGCGGGATGCCAGGAGGGTGACGTGCAATGCGCCTGAAGTGTTGAGCTGTATGCACGCCGAGTGTACTGGTCGCTAGAAGGCTGGGGGGGCCTCTGGCCTGCGGTGCGGTCCTCGGGTCGCAGATTCGTTTTTGCACTGTTGCCTCAGGCTGGGGTAGAGAGGCAGTGAACGCCCGTAAATTCAGAGTAGATGTGTCGATTAGATTATGTTTAGGCCGTCCTTAGATAGCGCTCTGTTCTGGGCTTCTGGGCTCTGTTCTGGGCTAGGCTGCAGTTCGGTGCTGGGGGTGCGGCTGTACCGAATGTCTGATTTGGACTTCCGATATTAGGCGCGAGATCTTAGATGTCTTGGGCCTGGTGAGATGACTACTTGCAGGTCCCACGCTTTATAGATGTAATATCACGGATCTCCGCCGCGCTCCCCAGTCCCCCCTCAGCCCCAGGGCCCGTGGGGCTTCGGAAATCGCCAGCCTATGGTCACGGGGGCTCCGGATGCCAGACAGGCCTGTCGCGGGCTCTCGCGGCCGCAGCGGGGGCGCAGGGCACTCGTACCTGGCTTTCCGCTGCACTTCCTCCGCGCTCTCCGCTGCGTCGACCACGCCACCAGCGAAGCCCGCCGGCTCCCCTGACACTCGTCGGTCGCGGCCGCTCTCCCGCCGGCCCTCTCCGATCTACTGGGAGCTCCGGTGGCGTGTGATGGATGGTTTGGCTGTCCTCGACGAGCACCGCGGGGACACGATCATCCGCTCCACCCCGCGGATCAGGTTTTCCGTGCGTATCAGTACGCTGCGGCCCCAGCGGGGTCGCGTTCACCGGGCAGCCGAAGGGAGGAGGGGGGTGGAGGCCTCACAATCCGTCGCCCACGGGCGAAACCACGGCGGTCAGAGGAAATAAAGGCAGGAGCTTAAGTAGAAACTCCACAGCTGTCAATAACTGAGGATTGAAAACTGTGTAGATGCCACGGAACACACGATTCTTCAGGATCTTTTAGGGAGCTCCGCGGAGCTCACAGGGAGGCCGCCATCTTGGATGGCTCTCTAGCGCCCTCTCATGTTTTTAAATAAATAATTATATACTTTTATACCCAAGCTCTGGTCAGTGTTTGCTTGTGCTACTGTATTTTGGTACCAATCTTGTATGCTCTATATACTGTCTAACTCTTCTTGAGAGAAGTCTGGCTGCTCAGCCACAGCTACCGGGTAAATCTGGGTGTTACAGACTGCTACCAATTGGGTTTACTGCCAACACCTGTAGTCCTAAGCCTTTTGCAGTGGTCCCTAAGGGAACTGCACAGGTCTCTGCTTAACATCTGATAATCAGCAATTCGAAACATGGGCATTGGCACAACTAAATTCGACGTATCACTAAAGTCTGATAATCAGCAATTCGAAACATGGGCATTGGCACAACTAAATTCGACGTATCACTAAAGTCTGATAAACAGCAGTTCAAAACATGGGCATTGGCACATCTAAATTTGACTTATCACTAGGGTCTAACAAGCAGCAGTTCAGATACCATGGCAGTAGCACTCCTAAATTCAGTTTTAGCATTAAGGTCTAACAGGCCGTATAGGATGGCTAAATCGACTATACTAGTGGAGTGTGTCAGTAGGTGGGTTCCGTTTTGCCGATAAGACATTAATACACTATCAGGAGTGGCATCTGAGTGCACTTTCGTAGGCAATCTAAATGCAATTTTTTTAAAAGTGGGTAAAAAAATGCAACTTTTAGTGGTAGGCTAAGTACCGTTATCATAGGTGGAGTAAAGGCAGCTTTTTTAAGAGATAGGCTACAAGCACTTTCAGAGGTAGGCTAGTTATCTTGGCAATCAAAGTGCTAGCATGCAGGTCAGCAGGCATATGTTAGGGATCTACATAGATACATTAATACACGTTTAACGTACAGTGCATCAAAGGTATATTTGGCGACATCAAGAATACATTTTAGGGAGTCTGGACCAAATACATACGAAGTACCGAAGTTAGTTAATACAGGGAGCCATTTTGGCTCAAAGAGAGCGCATGCAGATGGGCAGGAGTAACGTGAATAGGGTTTAAATTGCCTGGGACAAGTTCGGGCCTGTCCATCAGCAGTAACATATGACTGAGCGATAGTGTCAACAGTGGATGGCTGTTTGAGAATAGAGAGATAGGAAGGTCGGTAATTTCATGCATGGTTGTCGCTTACCCCTAGCAAGATCGACGGCATGAGGCGGGAGTTCCCTTGCGGCCCCGAAGCGGCAGTGGATAGGCAGGTGATAGGCGACGGCCTTACTAGGAGGGCCTTAGGCAGGAAGGGCCGGCTCTCGTCATCCGGTGCTGGAGCCTGGATGAAGAGGGTGTGCAGGGCCAATCACGGGCCGGAGCTCCTTGTACTGTTGCTAGGCAACGGTGTGAGCAATAATACGGGCGGCCATTTTCAGGGGCCAAACTCGTGTCTCTCAATGGCGACAGCCTCATCAAAGAGATTGGGTGCACTGGATAAGAATCAGTTGGGTAGTAAAGCCAATAGCTTCACTTAACGTGCCTTCTCCGGTCAAATGATGAGAGAGGCAGGAAGAATGCAAGGTCGGCGGCGCTGCACAGGCACATCAGCGATGTGTGCAGTTGGTGGCTGCGAGAGCTCCTGCCCTCCCAGGACGACGGTGATGGGGGAAACTAACCCGTGAAACTCGAGCACTATGGAGATGCCAGCTGCCTGTCGGGCAATGCTGCAGAGCTGCAGGGAAAGCAACAAGGGATCCCAAAGACACTGAAAAAATCCACTTTTGGGGGAGTCGCAAACCTATGAAAACAGGGTCCGAGACCCAATGTGAATCAGCATTAATTAGACATCTCTCTCGTCGTAGTACTGATTGGGAATGGAACAGTAAATGAATAAAGGAACAAGCAAAATGATGATGAAATACTAAAATGGATGATTAAGACACTCAAACTGAAGATAAAAAGTCTTGGCAGGGGAATAAACCAGGCATTGGAGGAAAAGGGGAATAGTCCCCCGCATGTAAACTGTTCATCTGACGGTGAAAATATCAAAGGGAAGAACAATACCCCTTTGGAGTGTGATAATTTTTGAACTGTGAAACTGAAGTGAACTTGGGGGGAGGTGGGGGAGGATCACCCCTACCCAACCCCCCTTGAGAATGTGGAGTATATTAAATTCACATTGAAAAGCCAGAGAAATCTTTGGGAAGGGAAGCACCATTTCTGGCAGAACTTTATGGGTCTTCTTTTCTTCAATTTAGGAACTTTGTGTTTTGAACTTTGTAAAACAGCTGCAAGTCTTCAGCTAAAAGACATCCCATTGGTCATGCTATATTGAGTTTAGTGTGTGAGGGTCAGCTTAGGATTTTGGACGCACGACCAAGAACTTTATTGATTTGGACATTCTGACACAGACGTTCCTTAGGTTTGTTGAGGCAGAGAAACCCCTGCTAGAATTAGGTGTATGTAGGATTTCCCCAAACACCATTTATTTTATTAATTAAAAGTCTTTAACCAGCACCAAAAAATGCCACTGTGTTTGAGTCTTATTCTTGATCCCTTACAGTTTACACATAAGCTAGGAATGATTCGAAAGTCGGACAGGCTGTGTTAAAAAAATGCGTTTGTTCCTTCAATTAACCAACCACCTTCTTCGGGTACTGCTTGCTATCATACGCAAAACTTGTGATTCTAAGCAGATCCACAAGCCACAGAAGACAAAACGGTACCCTTCAGTACTTGTCTTTTTGTTTCTTGTAATTGCTTGGATTGATGTGCGCCCCTCACTGGGAGTTGAAGTTATCACAAACAACCTGTTGCGTGGGATTTAATCATAGTTTATTTATTTTTGCATTTATAGCAGCACACAAAGCCCTGAGGCATATATGCGTTAGTTGGCAACAAGCAGTTTGAGTTACACGGTTGCCAAACAGTTACACTGTAGGGTAATACGTTACATGACAGATATACAGTGACTTTATAAATTAAACAGATGTCTGAAAATTACAAGGTAAATGGTGTAAGAGCAGTTACAATGTGGTACACCGACATTACGATATGAGTCTGCAGGACAAGAAACTTTGGGATATGCCCCATTACTGGATCCTGATTAAAGCATGGTGGGTGATGCTGGATCACAGCAAGCATATATTTTGGCAACAGTAAGTCAATGGGTCACATGCCGGCGGTGCCGCTCTCAGTGGGGTTGTCACTTACATCAAATTGCCAGGCATTGGAGTCAAGAGTGGATGGAGTATGAAAGTCACAAAAGTGATTCCTGTTGCAGGATTGGCATATTGGGTGCATTGGCGGAAAGTCATGAAAATGGTACCTGGGGCAGCCTCTGGGTAGCGGGTGTAGTTGTCGGCTGATTAGCAATTGAGAGACGGAAAGCTGTGTGTTTGGGAAGACCACGGATAGGCATGTGTTGTAGAGCAAAGCGCAATGCCAGAATAGAGTGGGAGGAAGTAGTGAGCAGCGAGGATTATCAAGGGCATGACGGTTCCAGGCTGTATGGACTGTCTTACCCTGCTGGCAGCTTGCAGATCTGCCCTGTGATTGGGACATGCAGCGTTTTTAAAATTCTGTGTGTACTGCAGCAGGAGTATGGAGGATGTAGAGATTTAGAGGGCCCGAGGTATGCTTATGATTGTACTGATGTGCTTCGAGGGGGGTGTCTGCTTCGCATGATTGGAAGGCATGGGTCTACAACCGAGCTAGCTCATAGTCACAGCAGTAGGAAGTAGGGTGGGAGCGGGCAAAGACGGCTGTTTGCGAGAAAGGCGGGTCATTTAGTGGATTGCATGAGGCATCAGAAGCCTTACCGTGTGTTTCTGTAGGATGTGCATGCTCCTGATGGGATTTGGAGTCCAGCGATGACGAAACAGAACCATATGGACAGAGACAGCCCGGCTAGTTAACTTTCTATACTTTGATAGTTGTCACAGTCCACTATAGACTTCATTCATCCTCTGGTCAGGAAAAATAACAATCTGAGGGCCTCGACTCATGAAGGATCATGGGTACTGTACACTTCACAGTAGTATAATATTACGGGAATGCCCAGTCGATGTCCTATTTTCAGCTTTGAAAAGAAATAATGTGATACTTTGCACCAACCACCAGATACGGCCTATGCAAAGCATGTGAATCTAAGCAGATACAAGGAGCAGAAAGAATAATTCAAGGGGATTGTGTCCTCCGACGTATTCCACATCTATGACAGGTAATGTCCACAGCTGTGCTGCTTTGGAACATTTTCGGCACAGTGCGTCCTGCGTCGATCCGTTGTCCCTCGAGGGCCTGAGTCGAGGGTCGACGTCACCGGATGTTATATATAGGACAGTATAGCCCATAGCCCTAGTTCTGTTTTTTCCACAAACGTGTTTGCTTCTGAATCTCGGGGCGCTCGATTCTTTCTTCGTGTACAATGCCTTCCTCCTCTTCTACTACCCCGAAGTCGGGCTTTAAAAAATGTCGGGACTGCGGTTCGAAGATGTCCATCACGGACCCGCATGACATCTGCCTCTGGTGCCTCTGCAAAAGCCACGCCACCGATGACTGCGAGGATTGCCAGTCCCTGACGTCTAAGGCCGTGCAGGAACGGAAGGGGAAATTGAAGGTAGGTAGGGTGTCTAAGCCTTGTAAATCGAAGTCCGCTGGGCTTTCGATCGATGACTCGAGGGGCGACTCTCCATGTCAGCGAAAGTCCAGGGGTCTCGGTCTACGAGTGGGTTCCGCCATTCCTCTGCCTCGTCGAGGAATTCTAGGAAGCACCGTCACCGGTCGCCTTCCCCGTCCTTGTCAGAGGAGGACTCTGCCAGACGGTTGACTTGTCCCACCAAGTCTTCGTCGCCGGCCGAATGGGATGGATTCCGCCAGCAGATGATGGTGATTTTCGAATCGCAAGGCACAGTTCCGTTCGCGCCTTCGAAAGAAGCCAGCAAGGAACGGTCTCGGTCCACCACTCGCACGCCTTCGGGCTCGGGCGGTCGGCGCGATCATCGTGCGCTGTCGAGATCCCGCTCGGACAGGGGAGATCGCCATACCCGTGCCAGATCCAGGTCCCGGTCCTCGATGCCATTGAGACCGTCAAACTGTGAAGCCTTCGAAGAAGGCGTGAACGCCATCTGCGCCGTGTCCGGTGGAGGACGTTCTCGAGGCTCCGGTCTCGAAGAAGTAGTTTGCGCCTCGGTTGACATCGATTCCATCGACGCCGTTTGTGGAGGTTTTGCCAGAGGTGCCCCTGAGGGCTGTGGAACCTCTGAGGAAGGCTCTCAGTAAGTGTGAGGCCTGTTTTTCAGCCCTATTCTGTTCCTACTCCTAGATTGGATTTTTTCCAACCTTTACAGTACATTTCAGAGGTTGAGGAACTGTCTGATGAGGAAATGGCCTTGCCTGTGCTTTCTGATGTCCCTGATGACCTTTTGTCTGGGCACAGTCAGATGGAGGAACTCTGTCAGTCATTGCATGACGCCAGTGGTCTTGACACCTCTCCGGAGGTGGAATTTGGCAGGCCTGAGCCTGGAGCGCATGCCGATTCCTCCTATAGGCGTCTCATGTCAAAGGTAACAGAATACTTGGGGTGGTCTGCTCTACCTGTTGATTTTGCTCAGGATGATTTGACGGACATCCTAGATCAAGGTCTGCCCACTGACCCGGTGTTGCCATTTCACATGGCTTTGCAAAGGAGGGTGGCAGCGGCTTGGACTGCTCCGGAGAGTCTAACGGCAGTTAATATGTCGCTTCCGAAGAAATACCGCCCGGCCAGTAGTGAACCCTGCTACTTATCGACGCACCCTACTCTGGAGAGTTTGGTGGTGCAGGCGGCTATGGCCCCTCGAAGCAGGCTGCGTACCCTACCATCCCTCCTGATAGGGACGATGAGCGCTTTGATGGTTGGGCGAAGAAGGTATTTTCGGCTGGGGGTATGGCATTGAAGTCGGCCAACTCCATTTGTGCCTTAGCGAGATTTACACACACTCTGTGGAACTGTGCGTCTTTGGCGGCTGAGCATATTCCCGAAGGGGAAGAAAGGGATGGTTTTCTAGCCCTCGTGCAAGACGGCAAGGATGCCATGTGCAAATCCCTTCATTGGGGTTTGGACACAGCAGATTGTGTCAGCCGTTCCATGGCTGCGAGCTCCGTGATACGCAGGTTTATGTGGTTGCGGATGTTGGGGAGAATTCTCATTCGATGGCTAATTTACCTTACCTATAGAGTCCCCCAGCAGCTTTGCTGGATTTGGAGGGTTTTGTTTCTTTTTACTTGCTAAGAGTGAGGCTTTTTTTCCCACTCTTAGGCATTTTTGCTATGTGTGTTCTAGGCTATTTTTGTGTTTAATGCCTATGGGATTTTCTCTCCCCCATAGGAACCATCTTTATTCACATGTGTTACACAGCACCCTCACTGCAGTGACACAGGGGTGTCGCGGTGACCCCCAAACATAGTCCATACACTGGGACTGATTAATGTGCCCCAGGGCATGTAAAGTCCCCATTGACATTACTAGTCAAATCCTATGAACTAAACCAGTACAACCCATCTTACTATGGAGGTACTGGAAGGGGTTAATAGTTTTCCCCCTATGTTCATTTTCAAGAGTGTACCCTACAGTACCCCTCTCAAAAGTTTCTGGCTGGTGGCAGTGGTTACTACCATAAATATTAGACCGCAAATATTTCCCTATGGGATTTTCACATTGTTCGAGGCTACCAATTTTTCTGACAGCCTCTAACATACCGCCGGTGCATTTTAATATTAACTTTGCTCCGGTAGGTTTTATTTGCCAGAACTTACATAAAACTTCTTTCTCGTGTCTTTCTCTACAATCCTAAACCAGGTCGGGGATCCTTTGTTCGTCTGTTTGGCGGGCTTCTGCCCAGAAACACTCCTTCCGGCGCTACTGAGTCTGGGGTGGGTCCATTGTGTGGGAGGGGGGGGAGTAGGATCCCTGGACAGGGTTGCTTCAGCAACCCATGTCGCACTCTATCCTGATAGGCTGGAGGGTCTCCCGCCAAGATGACCACTCCACTGTGTGAGTGACAGCTAGGCTGTATGAATGGGGTTATTTTTGCATAAAAGCAGGGTCCTGAGGACTGGAAGAGCAAGACGTCGCCACTGGAACTAAGAAGCCGAAGAGGAGAGAAGCCAAAGACATCTGCAACAACTGAACCACTGGTGAAGCCCTGCTGCAGCGTCTCGCCACTTTTCTCCACACAACGAGAGAAGATCTTCACCTGCAAGAGCCTTCTTCCCTTGAGCTGGTGGGGCCAACCAGTTTGCCAATCGCCTAGCTGGACCTGCCTTGGTCGAATCGCCAGTACCCTGCACTCGGAGGCTGGATAGCCAGGCACCAGTCCACCCGGACCGCGATTTAAAGGAGCGTACCTTTTATTCATCAGGCAGCACCGCGGCTGCTTTCATCCCTGGGTAGTGCATTAACTCGAACCCTCCTCCACGACGAGAGCCTCTCTTCCTCTGCTGGATCACCCGAAGTACAGGAACTACCAGGAACAACCGCCACCGCAGGAGCCACTTCTTCATACTAAGGTACATTGTTCCGCCAGGCTGCCCTTTCTTCGCGGTAGTGCTAAAGGTGTTTTAAATCCTTTCCCTACCTGTTGGGTTGGCCGTCCCTCTCTCAACATTGTCTTTTCAACCTTTCCAACCACCTTTTCAACTATCGTTAACCAAAGACTTGACTGCAGTTCAAGAACATTTTGCTCCTGGGCCCTTGCCCTGTACCACTAACTCTGGCACAGGCCTACTGACTCTGGTCACATTTGTTAGATCTGCCTTCTCGAGATTGATTCTCCATTCGAACTGTGTGGTGTACCCCTTTCTTATAACCACTCTTTCTCCAGCATGGGGTCTGGCATGGATTCACATGCTCATGAATATTCCCCGTCATCAGGCTGGGAATCCTCGGTAAAGAAAAAATCAGTATCAGTATCGGTTTCGTTTCTGATCTGTCTTTCTTAGTAGTAACCAATCACTGGTCTATGGGTCATACTGCCCCCAGCCAATGACTGCCCTCTCCCTAAGCCCTGCCCCTGGCAGCCGTCCTCAGATTTTTACCGCACGTTCAAGTGTTGGGAGTCCTCGTGCTATAGCGCTCGAGCTTTTACTGCGTTTTGCGTTTTTTTTTTTTTTTTTTTTTTTTTTTCCCAAAGAGTTTAATATCATTTTTTCGGTCAATCGAGCATCAAGCTCCAACGTTTCTACTTCCGAGCAACAGGGACCCGTTTCGGAATTTTCTACGCCCCTCGAGGGTGAAGTTTCCATCGAGTTACGCTTCTTGGAGGATTCCAGAAGTTTGAGGCCTACCCCGCAGACATGGCCCAGGAGAAAGGAAGCTTGACACCCAAATCCAAGCTGTTTAGGAACTGTCCTGGATGCGGATTACAGAATGGGCCTCATTACGACCCAGGCGGTAAGGGGTTTACGGCAGCGTAAACAGCGCCGACCCTTACCGCCTGATTCTGAGGTCCCTTAGCGCCATGGAGGATTTAACACCTGCTTTTAGCAGGTGTTAAAATCCATGGCGCTAAGGGACCTTGTTGTTAATTACGCCACCGTAATTTACGGTGGCATAATTAACGCCTTCCCCACTCCCATTAAGCCCTATGGGGCAAAAATGGGAATGGGGAAGGGTAAATGTGGATTGGGGACTTACGCCATGGTGGTAAAGGTACGACCCAGGCGGTAACTTACCGCCTGGGTCGTAATGAGGCCCAATGTGTTCAAGGAGGACGAGCACTCGAGGTGCCTCTACTGTCTTCACGAGGACAAAACGCATGTGGAGAAGGACTGTGCGTTTTGCATGAACATTTCGGATCAGACTATGAGGGATCGTCAGACTCGTCTCGCCTACTGGCTGGAAGGCAAGAGCCCAGCAGGTGAGAAGTAGTCTGAGCAGTCTTCTAAGTCCTGTGAGGGTGCCCCGGCGATGGGGGCCCAACAGAAGGCAAAGTACTGCGAGTCCGTGGGCACCGGGAGTGTTGAACAGTCGGGCTCCTCGGCTGCCAGGCAGGGCGCCCCTTCACCGACGCCATCAACCACGAGCCAACGCTCTGGCTCAGGGAAGAGAAAATCCAAGAACCCGGCTAAGCTTCTGGAGAGGCACCGGTCGATCTCGAAGGAACCGGCCGAAGTGGAGCGAGGCGGTGACCCTCCCCCTAAGGTGAAGGCCTCAAGGGCACCTAAGGTGGTGAAGGCCTTGATTCAACCGGCCAAGGCCTCTATCGAGGGAGTCGCTGCGGCCCTGGCGAAGCCTGTGGAGGCGACGTCGGGGCCCAGAGTTTCCCTGCCTCCACGGAAGGAATCCTCGTTTAAGCCCATCGAGAAGAACCCCGTGAAGACCCCGGTGGAAAATGAGGGTGGGGGGCAGTGGCCGTTATGGACACAGACACAGCCTCTGAGAAGGAGCTGGTCAAAGTCGATGAGGGACTCGACAAGAATTTGGAAGAGGCCCGGTCCCACGGGAGGGATCCCGACAAGGGGGACAATGAGCAAGGGTGGCGATGATGAGGCTCCTGTGGAGGAGGAGCTACCGTCGCACCCGTCGCAGCCCGAGCCACAGGACAACTCGGTGGCCATTTTGACGGCGATCCAAGCCTTATGCACAGAGATAAGGACGAGATTGCCCCTACCCCCGACGGACGACCCAACTGAACCGGGTCCGTCGGGGAGCCCTCCAAACAAGAGGAGGATTCATCCAGCCCCGCTCTTTCAGCCCTCACATCCCTCTCAGCCTTTGTCTCCTTCCCCGGTCCCGAGGGATGACACGGGAACAGATACGGCCACGACAGGGACGGGTGACGACGGTGGTGATGACGGAAATGACCTCCCGTCGCCGATTCCTCGGGCATCCCTGCCCGACTAAATTGGCTCCTTCCACGCCGTGATTGCCAGGGCATCCGAGCTTTTCCAGCTCTGCCCCGAAGAAAAGAAGGAAGGCGTCCTCTACCAACCGCGCGAGGCCAAGAGGAAGACGGTCCTCACGGTGCCGTTGCTGGATGGCATCTGGGACGAGGGACCTGCTCTCCTGAAGAACCCGTCCACGACGCCTGCCAAGAGGGACCGGTACGAGAAGTAGTACCGGGTCCCCGGCGGTGCCCCTTTGTGCCTTAGAGCACAACCGACCCCGGATTTGGTTGTCTCGGCAGCGACCAAGAAGAAAGCGGGGGGGCATCGGCTTCAACTTCCCCGCCGGATGGCGAGAAAAAGAAAATAGATGCCATGGGACGATGAGTCATCTCGTCTGCGGGGACCACAATTAAGGCGGCCAACGCCCTGGCAATTGTGCGCCACTACAACAGGGAGTTGTGGTACAAGATCATCCCCCTGTTGGACTTCTCCCGGACGACAAGAGGGCAGAAGCCCTGGCGATCCTACAGGAGGGTAAGGTGGCGTCGGACCACGCCATAACGGTGGCCACGGACATTGCCGACACCAGTTTCCGCCAGTTGGGCAAGAGCGTGTGCCTTCGGGGGTGGCTCAAGGTGACGGATTTCCGCCAAGACGTACAAGCCAAAGTTTTGGACATGCCCTTCATCGGGAACAATCTGTTTGGGAAGACAGTGGATGAGTCCCTTCAGGCCATCAAGGCCGACAAGGAGACGGCTCGGGCCTTGGGAGTTCTGCAGCAACGACGGCCGCCCTTTCGGAACTCCGGAGGCAAGCAAGGTGCCACCAAAGGGTCCGGCAGCGGCTCCTCGACATACCGTCAGGCGGCCCGTTCCTCGTCGCAAGAAGCCTACAGGGTACGAGGCAAGTCATGGGGGGATCTCGTCGTCGTCGCCAGGGAGGTCTAGGCAGCAAGGCCGCCTCCAAGCAAGACTGAACCGGCTGTTGTTTTGGGCCCCCACCGAAGCACCCCAGTGGGAGGCCGGCTGACGAAGTTCATTAGCGTGTGGGAGTCCTTCTCCACCGACCGTTGGGTGCTGGATGCCCTGGCCCACGGGCACACTCTGGAATTTCTAAAGAAGTGCCCCTGCATTCCTCCCGTGGCCAGGAAGGAAAATCATGTCCCTCAACTGCTGTTGGAGGTAAGGGCGATGCTCAAGAAGGGAGCCATCGAGCTCGTCCCAAAGAGGCTCTGGGGCTCGGGAGTATACTCAAGATACTTCCACGTCAGAAAGAAGACAGGAGGTTGGCGCCCCATCCTGGACTTGCGTCGGCTAAATAAATGCTTCAAGGCACAGAATTTCCAGATGGTCACCCTCCAGCACGTGCTGGGCCAGCTGCAGGAAGGAGACTTCCTATCGTCGTTGGATTTGGAGGATGCATACTTTCACATCCCCATCCTAAAGACACCAAAAGTTTCTCATGTTCATAGTCCAAGGCGGCACTACCAGTTCAAGGCTCTCCCATTCGGATTGAAGTCGGCGCCCAGGGTATTCACCAAGGGCCTAGCTCCAGTGGCGGCGCGGCTGCGCCTGCAGGGGGATCCACGTCTACCCCTACCTGGACGATTGGCTCATCCGAGCAGGAACAAGGGAACTCGCCGTCAAAAGCACAGCGAAGAACGTCCGGCTGCTCACGAACCTGGGATTCGCCATCAACTTCCCCAAATCCCACCTGGTTCCGTCGCAGGTCGCACTGGGAGCCAAGCTCGATACAGTAGCGCGACTGCCCTCGCTGTCGGAGGAAAGGACGAAGGCCATCCTGGGCAAGGTGCAGCGTCTGCTGGCCACGGACTTGGCCAGGGTGAGGGCCATCAAGTCCCTTCTCGGGATGATGTCCTCTTGCATCTATCTGGTGCGCCTGTGCAGGCTTCGGATGTGTCCTCTGCAGGAGTTCCTCGATGCCCGTTGGATACAAGCGGCGGGCAGTTTCGAGGACAAGATCTCGCTCGACGAGTGCTTCCGCCAAGCAATTCGGTGGTGGGGCACCCGCACGCATCTCGCAGCGGGCACAGACTTTCAGACCCCAGTACACGGTGACGACGGATGCCTCCCTGGAGAGGTGGGGAGCGCACACCGGAGATCTTCACGCGAGAGGCCTTTGGCTCCTGGAGGAGAGGCCGCTCCACATCAACATACTGGAGCTACGGGTGGTGTTCTGGGCCCTCAGGTCGTTCCTCCCGTCCCTCAAGGGCAAGGTGGTGAGGATCTTCACCGACAACACCATCACGATGTTCTACATCCGGAAGCAGGGAGGAACCAGATCCCCAGCCCTATCCAAGGAGGCCCAGGATCTGTGGCACTGGGCCGTCGCCCAGGGGATGTTTCTGGTACCCTTCCACCTGGCAGGAATAAAAAACACCATCGCCGACTCGCTCAGCAGGGAGCTGCGCTCGTGCCACGAGTGGAAACTACGCCAGGATCAAGTGGATTGACTCTTCCAGCGATGGGGCAAACCCCAGATCGACATGTTTGCGACGGCGACCAACTCCAAGTGCCAGAGGTTGGCCAGCAGGTTTCCCCAGCCGACGAGCCTGGGCGATGCTTTCTCGTTCCCCTGGGACGGCCAGTTCCTGTATGCGTTCCCTCCTTTGTCGTTGCTGCTTCGACTCATCAATCAACTCAAGAGGTCCCGGTGCAGGATGATCCTCGTCTCACCGGCGTGGCTGAGAAAGATCTGGTTCCTGGACCTTCTGGATTTGTCAGCGTCCCCACCAATCAAACTGTCGACGGACGCAGATCTTCTCTCCAGAGAAGGAGGCGCCATCCTTCATCACGACCTGGGGTCGCTGAACTTGCAGACCTGGCTCCTGCAGCACTAGAGTTTGGAGGGTACGATATCCCGGTGGACTGCAAAGTGGTCCTTGCAAAGGCCAGGGCGTCCTCAACTCTCAAGTGCTACGGGCACAAGTGGAAGAGGTTCTCTGTCTGGTGCCGTGCACAGAAGATTAACCCTCTACGGATTACGGCCCCTCAAGTGCTACCGTACCTACTGTCGCTGGCCAAGGCGGGACTGGCACATGCTTCCATCAAGATACACCTGGCAGCGATTTTCCGATACACCAGAACTACAGGACGTCCATCCCTGTGGTCTCATCGGCTGGTGAAGGAATATATGAGAGGAACTGCCAGTCAGAGGGGCCACCAGGGGTGGAAAGCAAGGTACTCGGGGTGCCAAAGCCACTCGGGCAGTTGTCTCTTTGCCCTCAGGCACTGCCGCAGCCGCGTCCGCTCAATCATGAGGCCATGTCCCATGGTTCGCCGGTTGGGGGCAGACTTGCGCTGCATCTTGGAGATTGGGGTGCCATTACTTCAGTCGTGTGGGTTCCGGAGATCATAGCCCACAGGTGCTGTCTTCCCTTCCAGCAGAGGCCTCACGACAATCCACCGGGGAAGCTCTCTTTGAAGCGTCCGGATCTGCTCTTTGCGCCGGAAATCCTATCCCTGCTGGAGAAAGGCGCCATAGAACTGGTGCCTGTGGCGGAGAGGAACAAGGGATGGTACTCCCCTTATTTTTTGATTCCGAAAAAGGACTGGGGATTGAGACCCATCATGGACTTGTGTTGGTTGAACAAGCTCCTCAGGAAGGGCTAGTTCAAGATTGTAACTCTTTTTCAAGTCCTCCAGGCCCTTCAACTTCAGGATTGGTTTGTGTCTCTGGATCTCAAGGATGCTTACTTTCATGTGCCGATTCATCCCAAGCACAGGAATTACCTGAGCTGCGCGGTTGGTGACTCGCATTTTCAGTTTCAGTTGCTGCCGTTCGGATTGACCTCCGCCCGAGTGTCTTCACCAAGCTGATGATGGTGGTGGCAGCGTATCTCAGGAAAGGGGGGGATTCACGTCTTAAAGAAGTCACATTTGACACCTTCCCAGCGGCTCCAATACATTGGAGCAGTGCTCGACACATCCCTGGGGCAGTGTTCGCCTCCCGAGGTGAGGGCTCATCACATTCTGCAGATGGTGGACAAGTTTGAACGTGCCCAGAGTCTCCCGGCATTTGAGTTCTTGAGGTTGCTCGGCCTCATGCATTTTCCTGGTGGCAGAGGCCAGGCTGCGGATGAGATCTCTGCAGTGGGCTTTCAAGATGCAGTGGTCGCAGTTCTCCGGCAGGATGTCGATCATTTTCAGATTCCGACCTCGGTCGCCCAGGATCTTCTATGGTGGGACGTCGAAGGCAATCTGATGAAGGGAACACCATTTTGGGAACCATTGCCGGAGGTGATGATCGTGACGTACGCATCCCTCACAGGTTGGGGAGCTCATGCCAACGAGTTGAGTTGGGGAGCTCATGCCAACGAGTTGACAGCCAGCAGACGTTGGTCTCTGTCGGAGTCCAGACTCCACATCAATCTGTTAGGGCTGAGGGGCATCAGGCTAGCCCTGAAGGCTTTTCTGCCATCTGTGCGGGGGAAGAAAGTCCTGATTATGATGGACAATACAGTGGCCATGCACTACCTCAACAAAAAAGGGGGGGCAGGTTCACTCCCGTTGTGCAGGGAGGCAATGCAGCTCTGGTTCTGGGCCATCCATCAGGAAATTTCGATCTCGGTAGTTCATCTGGCCGGAGACGAAAACGCGGTGGCGGACGCTCTGAGCAGGCAGAGCACGGTCTCCCACGAGTGGGAGCTGGCTCAGGAAGTTCTTTTGGAGATCTTCGCCCTTTGGGGAACCCAACAAGTGGATCTCTTCGCCACCAGTGTCAACCGGAAGTGCGAGAGATTCTGCTCACACGAATTTCCCCCAAGAAGAGCCTTAGGGGACGTGTTTGTAGTGGAATGGTCCTTCCCACTGTTGTATGCGTTTCCTCCAGTCCCCGTCCTTCCTCAAGTGTGCCGGAAATTTCCAGAAGCAGCACAGCTGTGG
Source organism: Ambystoma mexicanum (assembly GCF_040938575.1). NCBI lineage: Eukaryota > Metazoa > Chordata > Amphibia > Caudata > Ambystomatidae > Ambystoma > Ambystoma mexicanum. The sequence continues at coordinate 347,574,367 of NC_090923.1, read as the reverse complement.
ACATTACCTGTCATAGATGTGGAATTTGTCGGAGGAACATCCCATCGAAAGAACATTACCAGCTATGGTAAGTAACTCGTTCTACTGGAAGAGAATGTTTGCCATGTATATACTGTGACAAATCCCTAGATGTCACTTTTCCCCTAGGGGGAGCCCGTTCCCATGAGGCCTGGGAGGTGAGGCTGCTACCGGATAGTCCCCCTGGGGACGGTTAATAGCGGAAGGTTCTCGTGGGGGGAAGACTCTCCCCTAAGGGGACGGGGACAGACCTCTGGGGAAGGGACAACACAGTACAAGACCCCCTGTAAAGACCGAAGGGGGTTTATCTGTATTTATGCCCTCTGTATGGTTGAGCCAGTAGCACAGATTACCCCAGCCAAGGCTCTCAATTGGTAACGTTGGACGAGCAGTCTGGCTTATGCTCTCAGGAGGTGATGCAGGCTTGTTCTTCTCCAAGCCGCCACAAAGGAATGTCCCCACACTCTTGGGTGATAACACGGCTACTTAATATAAAATTGGGTTCAGATGAATATATAAATATAAATAATAACACTTAGTAATTTGGTGATACTCTTCTAATAATGGCAACAATATATTTTCTATGTGGTACCACACAGTACTTTCGATTCATTGTTAAAATGGACCCATTGCTGGCAATTTAAAAAGCATAGTAGTTCTAAGCAAGGTGTAACTTCATAGATTAAAGAGGAAAGGCAGGGTAGTTTCAGAACATTGGCAGTATACTCTCTTTAGACTTAAATAGTGATACTGTGTGATGGTCCCCTCACCTCGGCAACCTGTAAGGGAAAAGTTAGGGTGTACCTTACTTTGTCTTCTGTAGCCCAGTCCATAAATGTTCAATAATGTTCTTCTTTACTCCTGCAGGTTCCACCACCCCTAAAGTACTTGAGATGCCACAGGAGAACAGGATCCAGGACCCTTGGATAATTACTGAGGCTGGAGGATGCTCTTCCTCATCACAGTACCTTTGGTGCCTTGGCAGGTGAAGATGGACACTATTGGCTTCACTCGACAGGACCCCTTGAGGATGGACCACCACTTTGCAAGGAGGAGTGTAGTAATCTAGCTTTAGCGCGTGGTGTATCTTCAGCGCGTGAGCTGGTGCGTGTGGGGACTGCGTGACGTGAGCGCGTGTGAGGGTTCTAAGAGACGGTTGAGAGTTCAGGACTGCCAGGTGGGATGTCCAGTGTCACTCCTATAAAGACTATGCTTGCTATGTGACTCGTGTACATTCAGGAATAAATACACGTGAACAACCTACGTGAATATCGGTGTATCTTACCCGACGAGATTGTTACAAGGAGTCTCTGGGATAACGAAAGCCAAGAGAAAAAGAGGAACCAAACACTGTCGGAAAGGCAACACTTTTGGTCTTTGCAGTGGTCTTAGTTAGCGGGTCGTACCTCAGGCTGTGGATGTCCCACGAAGGTGAAACTTGCTGTGGACTCAGAAACAGCTTGGCTGAAGAGGGTAAGCCCATTGGGGACCTTGGATGACTTCCGGTGGCGATGGGTGCAGTGGCAGACATAGGTGTCTGGTTTCAGGATTTTGCTGTTTACTGGCTTTTGGTTCTTGGGTAATGCAGCCGCAGCATGGACCTCTGGATGGCTTCTGGCGACCTGGACTCGACCACTGGACTAGACTACAGACCCTCACCAAGGCTGGATAAACTGGGATCTTCAACGGAAAAAAGGGTTCAGATGTCATATCGGGGATGTCCCATAAAATATTCTTGATCTGGTTTCAATTTCACAGCTCTGGCTCCTGCGTCAAACAGAACTATACCAGGGTACCCCCTCTGGCAAACTTGCTCCTAGCGATCACAGACACTCTTCTGGGACCTGGCTGACACAACTGGACTTCTTAGGATTGAGACTCACGAAGACACCTTTTCCAGATGGCAGGCACACACGTCTGGCTTTCAGGGTACTTCTGATGAAGAGTAGCAGGTGAATGATGGTCCCTCGTAGCTCCGGAAGAGGTCGCCTAACCAGGTCCTCTCTTCATTCCGACCCTTGGTCTGCTCAGCAGTCTTGAGATTCCTTGAAGAAATGCATCTGCAGACTCCTTCCTGCGACTGGACCCATGATTCAAGCTTCAGGTTTCAGCTTCAAAACAAATTGGTGAATGAAGGGTCCCTAGCTATATACATTTGTTCCCCATGCGCTCGTGCTGAGCCAGGCTCAGTCAGCCAATCATACAAAAGTGCTTTTATGCAGGCAGGTAGCCAATCAGGCTCACAGGCATTCAGACCATTCACCCAAACCAGATACCCACAACACAGAATGTGAGTTGAATTTATACTCCATTCATACAGGTCCCACCCCAAGTGTATAACCACAACATACAGCGCAGTATGGCAGAAGCCAGCCCTAGATATATGGTATGTCCCACTAACAGCCAGTGTGGGAGAAAGGGACAGTCAGGGCTTCCGAGGACTTTGGGAAACAAGAGTTAAAGGGAATAGAAACCAATAGGCTATAGTGGCCATCTTGCCTTTGCCCAGGAATTCATGTATTCCTATGGCAGGGCCTCAGTGCCCCAAAAATAGATGACACTCGGAGCCACTGTCAAGTTAGCATGTAGCTGCCACCAGCCCATACCCTGCTCTGTGGGCAACACATAGGTGCCCAGAAACCCACACGAGGTGTACAAGGGTACCTCAACCAATGGGTGCCATAAGGGTATCCCATGGGTGTTCGCCAAATGAAAAATGAAGAGCTACACTGCCAGAAGTCCAGGCTGGACAGCAGAGGCAGAAAACATACAAAAAATAAACAGAGTAGTAGTAGTACAATGACCAGGAGGCCCTGTCCCTCCAAAAGGTATTTCCAGAACCACACCCCCCTCCCTATTACCTCTTAAACCTGCAACTATGGTACACGCCAGTAATATACCCAAGCACCCCTTGTACCAGTATAGGGCCAGTGGCATAAAATCCACTGAGACTTAGAAGAGCCCAGACCTCCCAAAAATGATTTACATCAGAAGACTGGGAAGAAGAGGAGGTGCCGAACTATGAAGATCACTACTAAAAGTAGGTATGAGTATTCTACTTCTTCACTAAGGGACACTGCCAACACCACAATATAACCAGAAGGAGTGTGCCAAGCCCTCCCTTGAGGACCCATCAGCGAGAAAGCAGTTCGGCGTGGAAGCAAGAAGGGGTTTCTAACTGGACGCTGGCGGGAAGGCGGAGCAATCCTCGACCGACCTGGAAGCTAGCAAAACAGAGGTGCAGAACCGCAGAGAAGCAGGACAGTATGGTCAGGTCCAGACTCGCCGTCTTCTAGGGACTAGAGACGCTGGAGATGCTTTATTACATCAGAAGACGAAGAAAGCCACTAGATTATAGAAGGAAGAGCCCGAGGCTGACTGGAGCATGCCAGCGGGAACCCTGAAGGTACCTGGATTGCTGGGACCATTGGTGGGGTCACAATGGTGTTGTGGAAGACTCAGAAGAAGTTGATAGAGCAAGATCCACAGAGCAGGGACAAGAAGGGAACCCTTGGGGTAAAGAACCACCTTAAATATCTGAGGGAAGTACGGATCTAGGACCTGCACCCACGAGAAGTATAAGTCCTCATCGTGGCAGTACTTTGCAGGTGAGTGAACCAGTTCTGCCCAAGTCTAGAGACTAGGAAACCTGGCCCTACTACCCATGATCTGAAAAGGCTGCAGAGAGTGAACCTCTCCCTCATGGCTGTACTTGGCAAGCTAGAAGACCATTTGGGGTATAATTGAGAACGAAGGAAAACAGTGAAACAAGGATCATTGGTTGACTGGAGTCATTTCCCCTGACAAGATTGCTTATGGTTGGGCTTGACCATAAGCCCCTTAACTCCACCTTGTTTGTGAAAATAGACATGTGGTCATTGGTCGTTTTCGTGCCAATATTTACCCCAAGCTGTGTCTTAGTGCTAGAAGACAGGCCTCCCTAGGTTTGTGCGTTTACCAACATGATTTTACCACATACAGCCAGGAATTTGTGAAGTTTTTGAACTGAAATACGTTTGACACATTACTCTGAATTATACACTTGACACAGGAGTTATCAGGTGAATATATTTAATATTACACCCTATCTTCTAAGGGCTCTTATATGCATTACACAAGCCAAAGCAGAAGCAAATATAATTTAACATCACACCAAGGAACAAGATTGCTATGTGAGCAAAGAGCATGTTTTGAATAAATGAGAAACAGCACAAGTTGTAGTTTTAGTTTAACAGCATGAGTAACCTAGGAGCTTTGCTATGCTAAACTGTATTACGCTACACGCCTTCAGTCCAAATGCACCCAGCAAGTCCCCACCTTTCACTCAAGTTTTAGATTAGAATGTGCTGCAAATGAAACTGCTCCTTCTGAGGTTTTACAAGTTCTTCTCAGCTGGGTCTGGCTATCTCCTTCCCGATACTGCTTTGGATTCTTCCCTGGACTCTTCCTCAGCCCCGCTGGCCTCTGAGTCTGCTTCTCGATGGGCAAATTCCCTTCCCCCTCTTTCTTCTTGTGCCCTAGATGTAAGAAGGGACATGGTTTGCCTGCCCGTCTGTGCGTTATATCCGCTATCTGGAAGTTTAAGGCCTGACTCTGTGTCACTGTGCTCGTTGGAATACGATCTCCTATGTACAAAACATTAAAGTGTTTTTTTGTATGTGTTCAGTGACTGCCCCCCTTGCATTTCATGGGATTTGGCTGTAGCGAAGAGCTAGATATGTTACTTGTTTCTTAAATCTTGCAGAGCGCGGACATGCTATTTCGCGTTTGCCTACTGTTGGGGAGAATTCTCTGAAAGGCTAATTTCCCAAACCTAGTGATTGCCCAGCAGCTTTGCTGGATTTTTGGGATTTCTTTTTTTCTCTCCTGCTAAGAGAGATTCTTTTACTCCCACTCTTAGACATGATTTGAGGTGTTCCTTTATCTTTCAATGTGTTTTATGGGCTATGGGGTCTTTTACTCCATAGGGTCTCATGTGTTTTTGATGTGGGTTACACAGCACCCTCCGTGCCGTAACCCAGGGGTGTCGTAGCGACCCCCCAACATAGACTCCATACCCTGGGACTGACTACTGTCTCCGAGGGCATGTAAAGTCACCATTGGCTTTACTAGTCCCAAATTATGAACAGAAACCAGTACAAACCATCATATTGTGGATGTACTGGTCGGGGCAATTCGATTGCCCCGGGGTTTGTTGTTTGAGGGGGCACGTCTCCGTCCCCCCTGATCGAGTTTTGGCTGGTGGCAGTGGATACTACTTTTTATATTCGACCGCAAATATATCTCTATGGGATTTTCCCATTGTTCGAGGCTACCAACTTTAATTATTTAATTCTTATAGCCTCGAACATACCGCTGGTTTATTTATTTAATATTAATTCACCGGTTGGTATTTTTTGCCAGAACTCGATTCTAAAATGGCGTTTGTGTTCTCTTCTGTGACTCCAACCCAAGTCGAGCCCTTTGTTCCAATTTTTGGCGGGTTTCTCCACAGAAGCCTCCAAAAGTGGTGCCACTCTGTCTGGGTACCACAGGCGGTGTGGGAGGGGGGTTTAGGCACCCTGGACTGAGTTACCTTGGTAACTCAAGTCACACTCTTGTGTGATTGGCCCAAGTGGTGAGCCGGCCGGCTCCCACCTTGTTGCTGCTGCTGCTGTGCCGCTGCCCGTGCCTTGGCTCCTGCTGCCTGCACATCCTCCTCCAGCTGGGGTGCAGTTGTTGAGGTGCCCACCCCTGCTGGACATCCGACTCCCGACTGTGGCAGGGATGTGTCCTCCACCAGCCTGGCCTCAGGGTCAGAGGCAGCTCCACAGGGCACCCAGGTGACAAATGGGTGGGAAGATGGCACAGAGGTTGACTGGCGCATAGGGGGTTCAGTTGAGGAGGCGGTCGGAACAAGGTCCACAAAACGAGGGAATCCGGCCGTGGTGAGCTGTCCCAGTGGCTCAACGCGGTCAACGAGCCATGCGAGAAGATGTGCAGTCTCCTCATGAAAAGACTGCAGGTCAGCTCGCATGGCACGTTGACACAAAGCCACCCCACCCAGGACAGGCTCAACCCGGTGCCGGATAGCCACATCCGCAGGGAGAGGAAGGCCAGTTGGTGTAAGCCAATCCCCTCCCTGAGAACAGGTCTGAACGTAGGTATCCCTGCTGGTGCAAGATGATGCAGTGACAGGATCGGGGACAGGATTACACACAGGCACCTCTGTGGCGGCCTGTGCTGCCTCCTGTCCCTGCCCCTGCACTGCACCACTAGCACCAGTGGAATCCCCACCTCCAGACCTCGTCTCTGTCCCTTGCACGGCCTCCTTCTTCACCAAACCCCCCACCAACCTGGATGACTCCGTGCCATCTTCCTCCGTCGGGCCCTGTGGGGTCTCAGCTGCCCCTTCGGCTGCCGAGGAGTCCAACTCCAAACTCCGCCTCCTGGACCTCCCCTCGGCAGCTGCAACCTGGGACGCGGCACCTGACTCCTCATTCCTCACTCCCCGACGAGATGACAACCTGGGAGGGGAGCCAGGCCTTGCGTCTCCGGCTGGCGGTGCGATCCCTGCCGCTGTGCTCCACAGCACCTTCTCCGCCTTCTTCATCAGTTGACGCTGCAGACAGGGAGAGATAGGAGACAGGCATCAGGGCACTGTACAATGGACTCATACACACATGACAGTTGTACATGAGTGGCATTTTCAAACTTCAGACATGGCATCACAATCCCCAACACAGGTCATTGCAACTCACACACATGAGCTATTCCACAGCCATATTGCAACAGCCAGCACCATCCATACACATACAAACAGCATGAGCAGCCAAAGGTGAGCCAGACATCACATGAAACACAGGGAGTGCACTAGACATGCACACATGCCACCACAATTAAATGCATGTGTACACCTCCGCCAACTGTCGCAGTGTTCAGATGGGCATCCATGTCACATCTGCCAATCAGGCTTCCACATCCCGCTGTCACATGCATCCATGTTGCATCACTGTTGCACCCTTGTCAAATACATGCACATGTACACAGTGCTGATACATGCAGCTGGAACCAACATCCATGTGTGACACCACAACCATGCCAACTTACATACACAGTAATCCAAACATGTGTGCTCACACATCTGCATTTGGCCTGCATGCTTACCCACACATCCATGTGTCTCACACATGAAAGGACTTGCATGTGTCAGCCTCACAGCCCTGTACATACACATCCATACATGGCCCTACAAAACCACATGTACAACCTGCACACTACTGGCACACCACCACACGCACACCTTCAAATCAGTATGCATGTACACTTACCGCTCGACTCCAGACGGGTCTGCCTCTCAAGGATCTGGACGTGGAGCGCTGGGCGTATGCGTTCCAGGACCCTCATCTGATGTTCCGACAGGTGGCCCTGGAGCCCCTTAGCATCCACTGCCTTCAAGAGGCGCCGGGCCTTGTTGAGGGTCCTGGAACTGAAGTCCTCCCAGCGCTTCTTGACATGTTGGAAGTCGCGGACTGCCACCCCCTCCGCGTTGATGGCAGTCACGATGTCCGTCCGGATCCGAGTCCATCCTTCCTTGTCGGCAGCCGACCTTCTGAAGAGGGCATTGTACTGCCCCAGGACTTGGCTGGGGAGGCAGAGGTGCCAGATGGTGTAGTGCCCGACATGGCAACCCCAGAGGCAGGTGTGGGTGGGCAACTGGGTCCTGGGGCTGGGCTGTGGAGCGATGGAATAGCAGTAGGGAGTCTTCTGTTCCAGCAGGGGTGGTCACAGCAACAGCACCCCGGGCTGATGTGCACGCAGCAAATGGCAGGGCACGTGGGCAGCAGGCAATCGGGCAGCAGCAGATGGCAGGTGGGAGCGTGCTCGTGACTCTGGGGGGCAGCAATTCGGCCTTCTGGGCAGGAGCATGGTCTTCCGTGTGTGAACGCGTGGCCAGCTTGATACGGAGTGATTTGGCACGTGAAAATTGAGCACGTCAGCGTGTATTTCGAGGAAAGGCCCTTACGTGATTTCATTGGACCAAAGGCCCTTAGGCACGTGCACGCACAGGCGTTTCCATGAACACGGGTGCATGTTACACGTCCAAGAACTGCACGTCCGAGTGTCAGCTCGTGTAATTGGAGGTTAGGGCCTTGGCGCGTATACGCAGAAGTGACTTTGGACATGTGGGCTGGTTCAAAAGGCACGTATAGGACATCATTTCCTTGTACGTGCTTTTCGTGGAGAGCGAGTGGGTGAATTCTGTACTTCTTGTCGGTTCACACGCAATTTACTTCACAGCATTTCTAGTTCGTACTCCCTGTTACCTCTGACAGCTTTTTTCTGATTTTCTGTTGGGCCTGTTTCCTCAAACAGCATTCACTTCTTCTTTTGTCCTGTCTCCTCAGACAGTGTACAATTCTACTGTTGGCGGGGGTGTTGCCAACGCGCACACGCGGGTATTTTTCACGCTCATTTTCCAGGCAGACGGTGAGTCGCGCACGTATTTACCAACTGTGCTTGCCCCGTGTGTCGCGTACCCCTTCAGAGGTCATTGTAGGCTGCGTGTAACACGCGTACGTTCATTTTTGTGTTTCTCGGTGCCACAGCATAGTGCGGGTTCATTTTTCCACACACGTGGTCTACGAGGGGTTGCGTGCACATTATATTCTGTTTTTGGGGTGCCTGTGCGTTGCGTGACCCGTCATCTTTCCCCAGGGGTCACATACAGCCTTGCTAGAGCACTAGGGTATGAATTCCATGTAGTACCCTACCCCTTTGACACCCAATTGCCCAGGACAATAGTTTACTGCAACTCCCATACGCACAACAACATCAGTGCCATGGTTGGGAGGCGACCAAGCGATAAGGGTGGCCAAGGTGGCCGAGCCTCAAGAGGTGGCCGTGGTGGGAGCGGTAGGGGACGTGGGCGAGATTTGCAGGGTACCCCTAGCCCCCCATGTGTGGAGGACCAGTCAGGGACACCCATGCCCCCCCCCATAGTTGAGGGAAACGTGGCTGACACCATCTCTGATCAGCCCTTGTTGGACCGGCCCATTGTGGCACCTGACCTGGCAGAGGGTGACTCCCAGGTCGCCAAGTCTAGGCCACGTGTGGCGGTGCACGTTGGTGTCACCAGGCCACGTGGATCAGGGGCAGCTATGTCATCTGCTGCCCCGAGTAGGCAGGGTGGGGAGGCTGCAGGGGCAGCTGCAACTCCATCCACCCCAGCTCTGACTCTCCCAGCCAGGGCAGTGTTGGTCCCAGTCCATCTTGCTAACGTTCCCCCTGACTACATAACACTTCAGCCAATGCCTGCACCAAGTCCCATGCTCAGTGTGCATTCCAACACTCCAACTACCCAGTCCACCGGTGCTCCTGCCCCTAGTGGCCAGAGCGGCTTAGGCCACTCAGTATCCCCACTACCTTCCAAAAGAAAGAGGAAGAGTGCTCGTCCACTACAGGCTGATACCCCAGACCCGGCTACGCAGTCCGGCACGCAAAGGAAGCCTAGCTTCAATGAAGCCGAACGTGATGCACTTGTGCAGTATGTGTCCGCACACGACAGCGAAATGTTGATAACTGCAGGGTGCAAGACCACACCTGCTCAATGTCGGGCACACTGGCAGACCGTCGCAGACATCATAAGTGCCCTTGGATCAGTGAGGCGCACAGCTGGTGAGTGCTACAAGCGCTGGAATGACCTTAAGCGCAGGGCAAAGTAAAAGCTTTCCTCAAGTCATGCCGCTACTCTGGTGACTGGAGGTGGGTCTCCACAAGAGGACATTGAACTCACTGTACATGAGTCTGTTGCTGGGACCTACGTCACAAAGGAACAGATCCAAGGTGTGGGAGATCTGCCAGATTACGAGGCATTGTCCGGTGAGTGCACATGCATGTGTGTGAGATCCATGTGTATGTTGTGTGTGTGAGGGGTTCTGATTGAGTGCCAGGTGAGGGTGTGTGTGTGCCTGAGTGGTTTGGGTCACCCATGTGCTTCATCCATAACATTCTGCGCCCCTGGATTTGGGTATTACAGTATCCCTTCTGCCCACAGTAGACTTTTTGTGCAACATCACGCCAGTTGCCCTTGAAGTGGCATCTTGCAACAACATTGTTCCGTATTTCTCATTGTTCATTCAGGCTGATTGTTTCGATCCCCCCACTTTCACTACGCATATCTCAGCCCTATTGTCAAACGATATGTGACATGCCTATGGTACATGCCATCTGTGTGATGGCATGTGTCATGTATGGATTGGACATGCCACTCACAGGCCAATGTGTGATGGCTCTGCTAGCCAGCATGCAGCTAATGTGTTGCTCTTCCATCTTGGTGTCATCAGTGTCTGACATTTTCCTCCCCTTCAAACTCAGTGACAGTGCATGCATGGGAGGGTTATAGTCATGTGGGACATGTGTCAATCAAGTACTGGTTCTGTACCTCGTGAGGCCTAATTGTGTGCCATGGTGCTAATGCCTGTTTCCATTTTTTGTCTTTCATGGTTCTGCAGGAGATGATGCACTTGATGCTGTTGAGGGTGAGGAGATGGTGCAGACCCAGGAGGGATCTCAGGCACGACCGGGCACCAGTGTGGGACGGGGTGTGGTGGTGGGTGAGAACCCACTCTTGCTGCAGACCGTTCTCTCCAGGGGTGTCTCTGGGTGCACCTCACCAGACCTCTTTTCGGGTGTTGATTCGGATGATGAGATCTATGTGGCTTCGCAGGTAGGTGTTTCTGGGAGGGATTCTGTTCTGTCCGACCCACCTGCACCAGGGGTACAGCCCACTATGGGGTTGGTAGGTCCGCCTTTGGTGGTTACGGATGCAGGGCCACACTCCGCAACATCTGATCCTGTTTCTGGGCCAGCAGATCAGAGGGGGAATGCATTCCTGCAGCCTCAGGCAGTGGCGACACAGCAAGGCACAGTTCGCCTTGCCCCAGACAGGTGTGGTGCCTGCCAACGCGGTGGCTGTACGCCACCAGGCAATACCGCATGGGAGAGATCCATATACGGTATGGCAAACCAACAGGCAGCAGCATCTGAGATGATGGCTCAAGCTATGGATAGGGTGGCCACTTCCATTGTTCCCCCAGAGAGGCAGATGGAGCAACTACAGCAGGCAGCAGACTCCATTTGCCAATCACTCAGGGAGGACATGTTGGCGCCCAACAGGGACAGATGGGCGGCCCTGGACACTCTGCGGGAAGCCATTTCTTTAGAGTCCCAGGGCTAGAGGGAAGCCCTGAGGGTAGAAGTCTGTCACCTCAGGCAGACTCTTGTGGAGCTTGAGGCTTCCACTGTCACGAGGACAGAACAGCTGCTGGAGCGTGTCACACGTACGCTCTCAGCAGAGATGCAGGCAACTCGGGAGGAGGTCCGGGCATCACGTCACGTGGTGCATGGGGATCTCCGCACCATAATCCTCCAGAACAAGACCTTCCACACCCGCATGCTTGCTGCCATGGAGGACAAGACTAGAGCTTTGCGTGGGCTGCCTCCCATAGCACCACCACCTCATGTGGCGGCAGCAGCACAGGGTGATGAGAGCGACCACAGCGATTCAGAATCTCTGCATCCATGTCTCCCTCCTAATTTGCAGGTTCATTCTACATGTCTTCACAAGGCCGTCTACTTTGGAGATGGAGTTCATGTTGTAAGCAGTGCACTTCCAGATTTGCGTGGCACCAACACTGTACAGTCGGGGGTGGTCGATGTTCTAGCATCACCAGGTTGTAAGTCTACGTATCCTTTGACTTAGTACTGTCATGTGAATGCTATGTTTGGGGTGGCTAATTGCATTGTATTGTGGAAAGTCTTTGGTCTTTTGTGTTATCAGTTCTACATTAATGGGAGCATATTGTGTGTGGCCATTTTCCAATCGGGACACTGTACTTTGTGACACTTGTGTCATGTTTTTGGGATTCCTTTGTTTGCTCTCACATAGCATGACATGCCATGGTGTGTTGGGGGCGGTGCTGGGGAGGTGTTGGGTGACATGGCACTGTTGTCATGTTGTATCTTGCAAAGGGGTAATGATTTTAGTAGCATAGAAGTGTCTTTTGATGACACAGTATTGGTGGCGTTTGTGTAGGTAGGGATGCACACAATGGAACACTACAAGGTGAACAATCTCAGGCTGGTATAGTTGTGACAGTTGACTGTCAGTTGACTCATCATCATTGATAGTCAGCTGGTATATGCCAGGGCTGTGTGCACTCCACAGGGGTGTGATTTTAGGTGAAGTAATTAGCCACCAGCTGCGTACGGGCTGCCTCACCCCGTGCCCTTTCCCCTCCCATGCGCAGCGGGCGTGCATGTGGTTGGGGATGTGGGGGCACCACCATGTCCACTGGCAGGCCCCTGCGTGTTGCAACGTTGTGCAGGACACATGCTGCCACTATGATCCTGCACACTACTGGGGGAGCGTATAACAGCTGCCCGCCAGAACGGTCAAGGGAGCGAAAGCGTGACTTGAGCACTCCGAATGTGCGCTCCCCTATGCCCCGGGTTGCAATATGGGCTGTGTTGTATCTTACCTCGGGTGGCGAATTGGCGTCATCATGTGGGTGCTCAGAGGGTAGGCACTGTCCCCTGGGGAGGTGGTGATGGGTGTCATTAGTGGGTTTGTGACATTACTCAGTATCTGACATGCATGCATGTGCTGTGGCATTTATACTCGCCAATCAGCCATGTATTGCCATGCCGACCAGCTTCTAGGTCCCGGTTTAGGGTTGACATTCTGTAAATGAAACTGTCTTGGGTGGACCCTTGATAGTTGGCATATACTGAGGTGATGATTCCCTTGGCATCACATACTACCTGGACGTTGAGGGAATGCCAGTGCTTGCGGTTTCTATAGATGTGCTCAGATGCCCTGGGGGGGACGTAGAGCCACATGGGTGCAGTCAATGGCACCTAGATCTTTGGGGAAGTGTGCCACCCTGTAAAAATCCTGGACAACAGCCTGCCTTTCTGCAGGTGTTCTGTGCAGGTATATGTGCCTGCGTACTGATGGGCGTGCAGTCATGATGGCCAAGTCCTGGTGTAGGCAGCCTGACTGCGTGGCCTGTGACACTCCCCCCACTATGGCACTTGTCCGCTGAAATGATCCAGTGGCCAAGAAGTGCAGTAAATTAAGGACCTTCACCAGGGGGCTGAGTGCTTGGGTGCAGAGGGTGGGTGATGTGAGGTCATCCTCCCACTCACTGACCAGGTCGAGTATTATGTGAGGTGGAAACCTGTACCTCCCATACACGTGGTTATCAGGCATCCCAAAAAGGCTGGTTCTGGGTGTAAAAATTCGGGCCCTGGCTATCCTCCTCCTCCTCCTCCTGCGGTATCCCACGCCCACTGCTGCTAGGAACGGTATATTCATCCTAGCGTCTGAGCTTGTTTGTTGTTTGCGCGCACTTTTATGCTGCGCGGGTCGACGTACGCCTGCTTCCTGCTTGCGTATGTGTTTCCGGATTAGCGCGACTTTTTTGCGTGTTGGCGTTCGGCGCATTTCCCTCCTGTACTTCCACGCCCACCACAGTGATACACATACCCCGCTCCCCCAGGCCCAATCGCGTGTGAAACTTCCCGCGAGCCCCCGAAATACACGCTATTTTTGACACAGCGGGTGTCCGTGTTTGTTGCGTACCCCTTTGCACGTCATTTGTCCTAGAGGGCCACAGTATGGGACATTCATTGGAGCTGTATATACGGCTTTTTGTTAGCGCACATTTTTTTAATGCGCAGGTACGCTACCGCCTGCCTTCATGTGGCAGACATGTGTTGATGTACATAGTTGACTTTTGGTTTGTGTCGTGGGATCGCCATTTCACTGGTGGGGGTGCAGGGGGACATGAGTGGGGGCCTGCTGGCAGGTGCCCCGCACTGGTGGGCGGTGGGTGTGCAAGGGGGCATGAGTGGGGGCCTGCTGGCAGGTGCCCCGCACTGGTGGGGGGTGGGGGTGCAGGGGTACATGAGTGGGACATGAGTGGGGGCCTGCTGGCAGGTGCCCCGCACTGGTGGGGGGTGCAGGGGGACATGAGTGGGACATGAGTGGGGGCCTGCTGGCAGGTGCCCCGCACTGGTGGGGGGTGGGTGTGCAAGGGGACATGAGTGGGGGCCTGCTGTGCCCCGCACTGGTGGGGGGTGGGGGTGCAGGGGGACATGAGTGGAACATGAGTGGGGGCCTGCTGGCAGGTGCCCCGCACTGGTGGGGGTGCAGGGGGACATGAGTGGGAGCCTGCTGGCAGGTGCCCCGCACTGCTGGGGGGTGGTGGTGCAAGGGGACATGAGTGGAGGCCTGCTGGCAGGTGCCCCGCACTGCTGGGGGGTGGGTATGCAAGGGGACATGAGTGGGGGCCTGCTGGCAGGTGCCCCGCACTGCTGGGGGGGTGGGTGTGCAAGGGGACATGAGTGGGGGCCTGCTGGCAAGTGCCCCACACTGGTGGGGGGTGGGGGTGCAGGGGGACATGAGTTGGGGCCTGCTGGCAGGTGCCCCGCACTGCTGGGGGGTGGGGGTGCAAGGGGACATGAGTGGGGGCCTGCTAACAGGTGCCCTGCACTGCTGGGGGGTGGGGGTGCAAGGGGACATGAGTGGGGGCCTGCTGGCAGGTGTCCTGCACTGCTGGGGGGTGGGTGTGCAAGGGGACATGAGTGGGGGCCTGCTGGCAGGTGCCCCACACTGCTGTGGGGTGGGTGTGCAAGGGGACATGAGTGGGGGGCCTGCTGGCAGGAGCCCCGCACTGGTGAGGGGTGGGGGTGCAGGGGGACATGAGTGGGGGGGCCTGCTGGCAGGTTCGCCGCACTGCTGGGGAGTGGGGGTGCAGGGGGTTATGCGTTGGTGATCAGTAGTAGTAGTGGTGCAAGCTGACATGTGGCTTGCCTGGGGGGCATGCCCATGGTGGATGGGCTGCCTGCAGGGGCTGTGGAGGGTGTAGAGGGAACACCTGGGAGGACCCACACTGCCAATTCACGTGTAGGACTCCCCTGCACCCCAGATATACACGTACCCCACTCGCACAGGGCCTGTCGCGTGTGATAATTCCCGCGCACCCCCGAAATACACCTTCTCCGCTCGACCAAGGCCAATCGCGTGTGAAACTTCCCGTGCACCCCAGATTTACACGTACCCAGCCCAATCGCATATGAAACTTCACGCGAACCCCAGGAATACATGCACCCCACTCACACAGGGTCTATCGCGTTTGAAACTTCCCGCGAACCCCTGGAATACACGTATCCCGCTCCCCCTGGCACGATCACGTGTGGAACTTCACGCGCACCCCTGAAATACACGTACCCCGCTCCCCCATGCCCGATCGCGTGTGAAACTTCACGCGCACACACGAAATACACGCACAAGCTAATTTTTCACACAGCGGGTGTCGCTGTTTGTCGCGTACCCCTTTTTACGTCATTTGTCCTAGGGGGCCACAGTATGGGACATTCATCAGAGCTGTTTATTCGTGCTTTTTGTTAGTGCACATTTTTTTCCAGCGCAGGGACACTACTGCCTGCCTTCGTGTGGCGGACGGGTTTGGGTCAGTGTGCTTCTTTGCCCGTGCGCTGGTTTGCCCTATTGGATTCCATGAATACGTGTTGTAGGCGAGCGTGTGGGCATTCCGCGCACTTGCCTCCTGTACTTCACCCGTGAAGCCCACATTTTTTACGAGTTGTTCCCCATTCCGAGTGTTCCACCTACTTTTGTTATGTGCGCCGCGCTATGTGCGCTTTCGCTGTGGCCTGTGCGCCGGCGTGTGCCACGCACTTTTTCAGCGCACATCCCTGATTTTACTCACGCACGGACTTCCATGAATAGATGTGCGATGGTTTCCCTGCGATATTCGCACTTGCACTGCGATTTTTGCTCTTTCACTGCGAATCGCACGTTTTCGCACACTTGCGCCGAAATTTTCGGCGCACATTAATTCCATGAATCGGCCTGATAATCAGTGACTCACCCCCTAAAGTGAGCCTGAAATAAACCTTTAATGAGTCTAGCAAATAATGTGTAGAATTCTAGAAAAACAAATTATTTGTTATTCCTATTCTTTCTCTTTTGGGGTCACTGCTCAAAATGTTGCACATGTGGAACCCCTTTGCTTTTAAGGGGCCTGAACAAGAAAAAACAGCCACTCCATAAACAAAGAGCCACATGGCACTGGCCACAGCCGAAGAGCTTCCATTTGTGTAAAAAAAAGTATATATATATTTTAGGGGTTGCCAGGGAGACCTCAGACCCAAATGACGTCCATGAGATTGGGCAAAGAGAGTAAGATTACTGAGTAGGTTAATGCAGGGTAAGTGGCAGGAATGCTTTTAATATGCACCTGTAAAGGAGTTAGAAATATAATTTTACAAATATAAGCATACCTGTACTTTGTCTTGATAAATGCAGATGTGGTTGAAGTCTTGGAGATTTTATAGTACTTTCTGATGCAGATGCTTGTGAGTAACGGGAGAGTTCAACTGTAAATCTGAAGTGTTGAGCTAAAATGACAGATGTAGAGTTTTTGGATGTGATTGGTGGATGGGTGTGTGACTGCTTGAACGTAGCCAATAGGGGAGTGCTACAAAGATTAAACTGGAAAGAGAAGTGGTGCTGTTCTGTGCTATGGGGTCCGCGGACAGCGCGGTAGTCCGCGGACAGGGTGTTCCACATCCAGGTCTTTTAAGGATGGCTTGCATGGAAAGGGGACTGTGGGGGATTCGCCAATGAGGTGTTCTGGTTGTGATTTATAGGAAGACGGTAGCAGTTCATTTCATTGCTGTGTGTAGGGAAGATGGCTGTGGTTGTTATGAGAAGGGTTACTGTGTGGATGGTGGGAGATTCTCGGATGCTGAATCTGAAAAGGTACACATACATGTGTGACCTTTCTGCTAATATTGGATTGGAGGGAGTGGAGTATTATTGGTATGGTGTGCCTGGCCAAAACTGGGAGAGCTTATTTGCATATTTCAAAACATGTCTGATTTCCAATGTCCAGGTTTCATTGTGGAGAACATAGTTTGGGCTACATCAGTGCAATGTCTTTTCAGATTGCATTGAAACATATGCTTCAAGCAATATTGGAACTATTTCCAAGTGGAAAGATAATCTTTTCACACATACCTCCTAGGACAGTATGGAGATGCACCAATGTGTTTTGTCCCCAACAATAAGCAAGAAGGCAAAAGGATATGTTTATTTTTTTAATGGTGTTAGGATGACCTCTTTTCCAAATTAGAAAATTGTGCTGGATGGTGCACATACTTTTTTGAGTGATGACATGACTTTCACTGATTTTGGTAATGTAATCTTTCTACCCAACATCCAAAATGTACTCGGAACGTCCCTGAGAAAATGATGTAGATCACTTTCGAGTAATTGTAGGAAGAAAACCTGAAAAAAAAAAAAATCAAAACTGAAAAAAACAAAGGTTCTTTTCAGAGCCACCACTAAAGATGAAATAACTTAAATTGTGTTTTATCTGTGGACACCGCAGTAGTCCGTGGACTGCACGTGCCACATGTAGGTCTTTTGAGGATGCCAGGCATGGAAATGGGACTGTGCAGCCCAGGGGATTAGCCAATCAGGTTTCCTGGGTGTGCTATACAAAGAGACTGTGAGAAGCTTTGTTTGCTGAGAGGACTGCAGATGGCTGTGTTTCAGGAGGCAGTGTATGCATTTTGGGGGACTCGTGGATCCATTGGCCGAAGGTGTATGCTGAGGACTTTGGAGTGGCGGAAAATCTTGCATTTGATGATGATCATGTACAATGTTATGGAGTGTGCGGCATTAAGTGGGTGGACTTACTCCCATTTTGTCTAAATATGGTCACTCTGAAACATACAGACATTATCATTGTTCATTGTGGAGGAAACAGTTTAAGGTATATCACTGGAATTTCACCTCAGTTTGCAATTTGGCAAATTGATGGAAATGTTCTTGAATTCAAGACAGATTTTTTTTCTCGAATTGCCCAGAGACAGATGTGGTTGCGCTCGAGTTCATTTGGTCCACAAATGGAGAAAGCGAAGGGCAATGTCAACAAGGCTGTGTGCATTTTTGGGAGATGTTGGCATGACGTCTTTCCATAATGCAAATATTAACTTTGACATTGCCAACATTTTCCGCAGAGATGGAGTACATCTTACTGATGCGGGCAATCAGATTTTTCTGCAAAACATTCAAAATGCTTTGAAGAAGTTTTTGTAAGTATACAAAAGCATTTTTCAGTAGGTGCAAAAAAAATACATGAAAACGCAGGGAAAACAAAAATGGATAAGACATTATACAAACTGAAAAAACAAAAAGGGTATTTTCAGAGGCAACACTTTCCTATGCAAAAGAGTTAAATGTTTTTGATTCCACCACTGCACACATTTTGCTGATGTCCGCAGACTACTGCGCTGTCTGCGGACTCCACAGGCTGCTGTGAAAGGTGGCTCCTGAAGGAACAATTTTCTTTTTTGTTTTATATTTTCTTTTCCCTTTTTTCTTTTTGCAGGAGAGACAAGGGAGGGGAGGCAGGGAAGGGGCACCAACCACAGGGCGAAGGGGCAGTTGGGGAGAGCAAGATGTTGGGTGGGCCTTAATCAGATAGGGGACAGTGTTTCTCGTGCTCCTTGACCGCAGCCTCAAAAGCACTCCAAAACTGCTCCCCCCTACACAGTGGTGTGTCACAGTACATAGACAGCACTGTCACTCCCAAAGGATAAGGGTCAACCGTTTTATGTATGGCCTGTTAAGCTTCCGCTGGGATTATCTGTGTCCCTTGTGGTGACGTGAGCAGATGAGGATGAGGTAGTGGGTGTCGGCGTACTCGTCCCTTCGAAAAGTGCTTCCTTGTGATTGGACTTGAGGTGGCACTATATTTAGGTGGTCCCGTAGGAGCACAGACCTGGTTTTCCGCGACTGAGTGCAATCTTGCACTCGGTGCATTGAACCTTGTCTGGCTAAGCCCTTTGTACTCCCCCCAGCGGTGGTAAAAAGCTGCCACACCCAGGACTCCCAACTTCCTCTCGATACACTTCTGTATCACCACACCTGTTACCCTCTCCAGGCCCACCAGATGATGGTGGTGGTGGTGTTGCTGCAGTCACCATAGCAGATGCCATCATGGTCTCCAACAAGCACAGAAAACCCAGCAGGTGCTCTCTCCTGGACAGCCAGATTGAGGAGCAGTAATGGGTGGGGGAGGGTGGGTCCCCTTTAGAGGGGCTGTCAGCGCGACTATCTGTGGTCTATCGAGTCAGAAATAGTGCTAAAAAGTTGCCTGATCAACTAAGACCCGGTCTAGGAGTACTGCAAGGGTAACGTCTCAGCTTGAAACACCCTAGATTGTCCCAAAATGCAGTTTTAAACTGTCCGGGGGTTACCGACACTGTCCGCTAATACTTCTGCCGAAAGGGTGGGGTCACATGATGACGTCCCCAGACATTCAGGGACA
Organism: Ambystoma mexicanum; assembly: GCF_040938575.1. NCBI lineage: Eukaryota > Metazoa > Chordata > Amphibia > Caudata > Ambystomatidae > Ambystoma > Ambystoma mexicanum. Next base: position 347,554,940 of record NC_090923.1, on the reverse strand, counting down.
CGAAGGCTGTCCTGCCGACACCTATTGGGTGGGAGATGATGCATGCGTGCTAGTATCCACGGGACAGGGGTGGTGTCCCCGAACTAAATAAAAATGTGACACGTACAAGCGGACAAGTCGGGACAGGAGTGGTGCCTGGGGGCACCTCCATTTTGGTTACGGACACTCTCATTGTCCGCGGAATCAAAATTGGGCTTTTTTTTTAAATAGAAAAAAAATGGCAGCAAACTATACACAGACATTTATTCAAAACAAAAACATACATTCAATTAGCAAACAGATGGGGAATTGAATGGGAAACATAAATGGGAGAGTTGGGATTTTGTACACTGTTCATGAGCGGAGGAAGGGATTGAGGTTTCATCATATCATCTTTCATTTAGGGAATTTGATGGGGATGATTGGTTGGGGCAAGGTGAATGAGTACAGGTACGAGTCGGGCAGTGATATCGAACATTGTCCTTCACATGATTTTTCATGAATGTTGTCAACTGCATACACTTAGTTGATCCATTTTTGCTGATAACTTCATCAGTTCATTCTGTGCATTTGGAGTTAGAGGCTGTCTGTGCACATCCTCAGGTTCACTCAAATGTAATTTGGGCTTGGTTTCCTCATTCCCACTATGTACTGTTAAAAAGAAAACCATGTTATAGTGATATTTGCACAAATAACAGCACTTTTTCTGTTTTTGAAAATGTATTGTGTACCATTACAGCCATTATCTTCGCTCCTTTCGTCATTTGGAAATGTTCCTCCAACCATTCCAGTGTGCTTGCCATTTCTGTTAAAAGAAAACAATAGTGCTATTTCTTACAATTTATGTATACATAATAAATGGTAATTTTACGGAAAGAAATACTGTCTACTTACTATTTTCTAAGAGTTTCTTCTGCAATAACTACCAGGTGTTTGTTAGTGTGTAAGCAAGGTTCCACTGAGGTGATACTATTAGGTGTACAGCTAAGCTTTGTGCTTGTTGCAATCCATTATAGTGTACATCCCATTAAAATATACTTGTGGTTTTTCAAGTACAGAATTCCTATAACTATTTATTTTTGACTGTAGTAGATATTTCTTTTTGTTTCATGTAAATGTATTTGTCCGTTATAGGATACAATATTGTAAGGTAATCCCTGTGCTTTTGGGCAGTGTGAATGCTGTCCTTAGTCCACGGACATTCGTGGTGTCTGCGGACTGCGGCTATCACAATGGGGGCAGAGAGGGGTCAGTGTGATGTAAGGAACAATGTAGAAAAATTAAGGGTATCCTCGGAAAAACCCATGAAATTCGCTAGTTATGGTAAGGTAAGCAACCATAACTAGCGCCACCTCCATGCAGACATCGGGTGGCATCCAACTTGCTCAGAAAGGCAGGGGCTCTCTTACATAGTGGTACCATTCAGCAAACACAAGGAACATATGCAAGCAGCGGCATGTACATGAATTGCAAGCTAAGATAGAGTAGGGCTGCAAACTGTGTACTTATGAAGCAAACGGCACAAATGCACAGGGACAACACCATTTTTAAATAAAAAAACATTATTTATTGAATTTTGTCAACATGGTTAAATTTAACACAACAAGACCATGCACCGGTCTACTATCGCCAGGCCCCCCTCCCCCTTTGTATTTGTATTTATTTATTTGTAGCACGCAGCCTTGCCCTGAGGTATCTGGGCGTGTAGTTACAAGAAGGTGGTTACAGGCAAGCATAATCTGATCCCCTAGGGGAACAGTCTTACAAAGGAGAAACAATAAAACTTACAATGATGCAACTAGTGACATAGCGGAGCAGGTTGCACATAATTGCTCCAGTAGTATATAACCGGTACTAGAAGCTAAAGTAAAGGCTGCAAATGAGCGAGAGAATCAAGATAACATGAGAGTTAGACCAAGGAAAGAAGTGCTGGTGTACTATGTGGAGTGCCTATGATGGGAGTGAAGTAGGCTCATCAAGCTTGTGAAGCCAATATTTGGTTTTGGTTTTGAAGGAGTGGAACGTGGGTTCTGATCCGAGTGTGAAGGGGGTGGTGTTCCAAAGGTTAGCTGCAAGGACTGGGAAGCTGGATCCCCCAGCAGACTGTAGCTTGAATCTGGGTATAGAGAGTGTGTTGACATAGGCTGATCCAAGCGGTCTGTGCGCAACATGCTGTGAGAACTGGCTGGTCAGATAGGCTGGTGCCAGGTTATTCTGAGCCTTGTAAATTAAGTCGAAGGTTTTGAGCGATATTCGCTGCGCGACAGGGTGCCAGTGAAGGTTACGTCTGATGTCAGAAATGTGAGATCGTCTAGGGATGTTGAGGGCTGCCCTGATGTCATTGTTTTGTGTAACTTGTAGCTTGTCAATGTTTTTTTTGGCTAGTCCCTAGGTAGAGGGTGTTACAATAGTCTATTGTTGCCATGATTAGTGTTCTAGCTAGGATGACGCAGTTCTCAGTGTTCAGGGCGGGTCTACAGGCTGTGATAAGTTTAGAAACTATAGGCCGAAGCTGACACTACGGCATTGGTTTGTCTGGTTAGTGATAGAGTTGCGTCGTTATAAACACCTAGGGTTTTAGCTACGTTCGACACTTTGATTATGTTGCCATCTATGGTGAATGATTTGTATGCTGGGTCAAGTTTTGCCAATTTGGAGTGCGTTCCTAGGATGAGTAGCCCCGTTTTCTCATCATTGAGGCAGAGCCCGTGATGGGCCATCCAAGCCTGGATGATTGGGTAGACGTCATTAAGTGCCTTTTGCGTCAAGAGCAAAGTCACCAGAGATGGGGATGAGTATCTGGGTGTCATCGGCATAGTTGGTGTATGAGACACCTAGATAGTCAAGTATGTCAAAGAGAGGCTTGGTAAACATTTGTATAGTGTGGGGGGGACGCAAGATCCTTGGGGGACTCAACAAGGGACAGGTGCAGGTTCTGCTGAGGCTAAAGGAGAATAAACCCTCATGGTTCTGTTAACTAAAAAGGAACTGATCCAAGACGATGCTGAGTCCGAGAAGTGTGCAGCAATTTTGAGATGGTGGCAAAGAATTTTATGATCGACCAAGTCGAATGCTGCTGACAGATCGAGCAAGAGGAGTGGCAACTTGCCCTTATCTTTTTTTTAAAACTTTTTATTGTTCAACGGTGGTCTCAACAGTTACAGCAACTTAACCCATCCAGAAACACAAGTCGACAAACAAAGATAGCATTTATATTCAACATTATATGGACATTTCATCATCTGAGAGCAACTCGCACAGATAGGTACGGAAGGGGCCCCATATGTCTTTTGGTCGGCTTACCCCTGGCAAAGTCAAAACAAATTGTTGGTCACATTCATTGATGTATGTAAGTTTGCGGAGGAAAGTGGTCACATTTGGTGGCACAGGCATCTTCCAGGCTTGTAGGATACATTTCTCTGCAACAGCACATGCGAAATTAAATGGCCTCCTGGTTTTCTCTGAGCACTTGCCAATGTCTCTCAATAATTATTTTTGGGGGGTTAGCTGTGGAGGTATCTGTGTAATTTCGGTCAATATTTCGGCTACCTCTCCCCAGAATCTCAGGAGAGCAGGACACTTCCAGTGCATGTGAAAGGAGTCCGCATGTTGGGCCTCACACTTGGGGCACTCCCTCCCCCCATGTTCCGCAACACATTTTACCATCTTAGCTGGCGTGTAGTGTAACCTATTTAGGAGTTTAAATTTTATCAAACGTAATCCTGCATTTAATGAAACCTTTTTTGTGAGTGAACAATATCTGCTCCATTTGTCCTCCGGGATAGGTATTTGCAAGTCTGTCTCCCATTTGTCCTTGACCCGGTTCACCAAGGGGGTGTGGGCCTGTACTGCCCCATATAGTTTAGAAATGCCTAGCCCAGCCTTCATGGTGATGAGTTGCGTGCAGGGGTGTTGAGGAGGTTCATCTGGGAACATTGGCCATCTTTTCTGAAATGCGGCCCTTACTCTGTAGTATTGTAGAATTTTGAGTGGCCCACCCCCCATCGCTCTAGTAAAGTCCTCTTTGGTTGCAAATTTACCATCTATAAACATATCGCTCACCTTAATTTCCATGCGCGGATACCAGCCTTCCTGGATACTCACATCCGACATAGGGGGGATGCCCGGAAAATTCCACAAGGGGACCTCTGGGTTATATGACGTTTCCAGCTTCAGTCGTTTAAATAATGGGCCCCAGGCCCTGACCGTGCAGGTGACCGGATCGTAATCACAGATGTCTTTGTGACGGGAGTTAAATAGGACCAACTTAATGTCTGCTGGGAATATAGTTTGTGCTTCCACCCAGGTGTGTGGTGTTTCCCCAGGTTCCTCGTACCAATACTTTGCAAACTGTGCCTGGGTGACCAGGTAATAGAGCTCAAAGTCTGGAGCCGTTATACCTCTGGTGTCGTAGGGCTCTGTCATTTTCTCCAACCTAATTCCCGTTCCATATAAAGGTTACTTCCAGCGACTGTAGTTTCGAGAAAAAATCTCTACCCGGCCTTATGGGTATATTTACTAAAAAATATAATAGTTTGGGGAGGGCTGTCATCTTGAGTAGGGCTATCCTGCCGTACAGGGATATAGGGAGGTGTTCCCAGATCTGTAACTTGGTGCTCAATGTTTGCAGCGCCTTCTCATGGTTGTCCGCGTTGAGGGTTTGCCTGGTCCTAGACACTAACACCCCAAGATATCTAATATATTGGTCCGACCATTTAAGGCAGCAGGTGTTCGCAGGGCATTTAGTGTGGGGTGTGAGCGGGAATATTTCTGATTTGGTTATATTAATGACGTATCCTGAGTAGTCCGCAAACTCATGTATATCAGTTATAATGGATGTTATGTTTTTTTCCGGTTCGTGGACATAGAGTAACGTATCGTCCGCGTAAAGTGAGATTAGCTGGATAGAGCCTTTCATGTTAATTCCCTTGTCCCCGTGTCTCAGCTGAACCACAGCTGTCATAGGCTCAATGGTTAGGGCAAACAAGATGGGTGAGAAGGGATATCCCTGCCGAGTTCTTCTACCCAATTGGAACATCTCAGAAATTGTTCTATTAGTGCAAACTCTGGCGCCCGGAGCAGTATAGAGCAGCCTTACGAATCTGATAAACGCGGGTCCCACCCCAAACGCTTCCAAAACCGTGAAAAGGTAGACCCATGATACAGAATCGAACACCTTTTCGGCGTCTAGGGCTACAGCTGCTGCGCTTCTGCCCGGGTCAATCTGTGCCATTATACTAAACAGTCTGCAGAGTTTCAGCGTGGTGGATCTCGGGGGAATGAAACCATTCTGATCGGGATGGACTAGTGTAGAGACCAGGGGCAACATTCGATTCGCCATTACCTTAGCAAAAATCTTGGCATCAACATTGATGAGCGAAAGGGGCCTGTATGATGACATGTCACTAGGTGGGCGTCGGGGTTTGGGCAACACAGTAATAATGGTTTCCCTCATCGTCGGGGGTAGTATGCCTCCCTCTAGGGCTTCCTCCCAGGTCTCCAACATTATGGGAATCAGTTCCGTGCGGAACTCCTTATATAATTCATCCCGCAACCCGTCAGAGCCCGGTGTTTTGCCCGACGCTAGCCCCATAATTGCCTCACTCATTTCTTCCGCAGTGACCGGTTGATCTAGTGCCATTTTTCTCTCGAGTGGGAGTTGTGGGAGCCCCAGCGACACCAAATATGTTTTAATCTCAGTAGTCGTTTTCCTATCTTTATTTGAGTACAGCATCTGATAAAATTTGGCAAATTCTCCATTTATACCCTCTACGCTCGTCTGTACCTCGCCAGCAGCGTTTTGTATGCTAGTGATTGGGTGCGGCTGCCTCTCATGTTTAATCAGGCTAGCCAATGTTCTGCCTGCCTTATTACTCTCACCATATCTACGTGCTCTGGCAGGGACCGCTATATATTGTATTTCTCTGGCGGCCAGATCGTTAAAGGTTTGAATATGTTTATTAATCTCGGCCAGAACGGCCTTATCGTGTGTACGGCTATATGTCCCTTCAAGGTATTTTCTACCCCTTCTAGCTCCCTCCTCACTCCCTTCAGGAGGCCAGTGGATTTTGAGATAATTGCCCCCCTAGCCCAGACCTTAAAGGTTTCCCATACCGTAGAGACTCGTGCCACCGACCCAACGTTATTACTGAAAAACTGTTATTTCATCCCGTAGGGCCTCCACTACATCCGGGTCACCAAGTATCCCACCCGGCATTTGCCATCTTCTGGCAGGTTTAGGAGCATCTCTCAGCCTGAGCTCCAGTGTACAGGGAAATGGTCGGACAGTGTGCGTGGCAGGATTTCACAGCTGTGCAGCGTCTCAGAGAGGCTCTGTGATATAAAGAAAGTCTATTTGTGATTCACTGTCGTGAACGGATGAGTAGTGGGTATAATGTCTAACGTCTGGGTGTAATGTGCGCCATGCATCTATTAATGCCATTTGTGGAAGGAGTTGCCCCAGTGTCAGTGCCATTTTGGTTGGTCTCCTAGTTTTCGTACTGGATCTATCCATCCCCGGGTTCAGGGCCATGTTGAAGTCCCCATTCCCATATTATGGAGGAAGTATCTAGTTTGTTGAGGGTCTCATATATGTTTAAATAAAAATCTGGATCATTGATGTTGGGGCCATAAGTATTAACCAAAGTAATTTGCTTTCCCGCTATTTTCCCCCACACAAGAACAATCTACCCATCGCATCCACCGTGTGCTCCTCCGCCCGGAACCCCAGCGAGGGATGGATGAGAGTGATGACCCCCCGCGACTGGGACGAATAGCTCTTGTAATATCGTGTCTTTCCCCATTTGGGCCTTATATTCATATTTACTGCATCCATAGCGTGAGTCTCCTGTAACATCACGATCTGAGGGCAATGTCTAGAAACATAGTTATTGACCTTCATCGGGTTATTTAAACCTCTTACATTCCAGGACAGCAGCGGTATTCGCAGCCCCCCTGTGGAAACATTCCCATGTGTAATGACACTTGCCATACCATCAACCGATTCCAGTATTCACATGGCGGGAGCAGCAACCGCAACTGCGAGACCAGTTAACCTTCAAACCAAGCTCAATAACAAAGCAACTTACCCCTGCCCCACTTTCACCTGCAGCTCAACGCAGCTAACTGTTGCCTCGCAACCTGACCCCCCACCCGCATCATCTCCCCCAACTCGACGATGCAGCCCATTAACACTCATAACTTGCCCAGTGGGCTTTCCTATTGAGTTAGTGGACATTTCCAAAGGGGCAGCCAATGTCGCCACTTGGCCGCCCACGCCGGAGGCCCCAAGCTCAGTAGTTACGGAGATCGGTCCAGTCTAGTTGTATCGACTTATATCAAGGAAAGTGAACAAAATACCATTGCGGTGATGGTGTAGCTTCATCCCTTAGCCAGATCTCTTCAGTCTTCACCAGGATTGAGTCTCGCATTTTGATCCACATTTCGGTCTCTAGGAGGCAACGGGATGGAGGCCTCCACGTATGCCATAGCTTCAGCAGGGTTCTCAAAGAAATGGGCCCTCCCTCCGTGCTGGATTCTCATTTTTCCGGGGAACATTAAAGCGTAGGGGACACCACGGAGCCGTAGCTGTCTTTTAACCATCTCATAAGACCTGCGCTGTGATTGTATGTTCACAGAGAAATCCGGATAGATGTGGATTCTATTTTCCTCATATTGTAGCCTACCTTTTTCTCTGGACAGCCGGAGTATTGTATCCCTGTCCCTGTAGTTGAGGAGCCGTGCTATGATGGTGCGGGGTGGAGCGCCCGGCTTCGGAGGTGGTGCAAGGGCACAGTGAGCTCTTTCAATAAGGAAGTGGTCCGAGAGGGATCCTGTCCCCAGCACAGACTTTAGCAGTTCCTCCACTTGCCTTTCCATGGAGCCTTTGCCGAACGTCTCAGAAACCCCGACTATCCGAATGTTGTTTCTGCGGGACCTAGATTCGAGATCCTCGCCCTTATTCTGGGTTTTGCGCAGTTCAGTTTGAAGTAGAGCTATGTCACGGCCATGTTGTGTGAGTACATCTTCGTTGGAGCTTATTCTGTTCTCTGCCTCCGTAATGCGCGTGTTTTCCTTTTCCACTCTCGCCTTCAGGGAACCAATTGTAGCCACTATGTCGTCCAACGATTGTTGCCAGACGATCCAAGGGGTCCGTGTCTCGGCTTTCGGATGTTTGTGCCATCCCCCCCGTTGTCGCCTGCGGTTGGGAGCTGGCAAAGGAATCCATTGGGCCGTGTTTTTTCCCCCCTGCAACTTTCTTCTCAGTGCGGCCCATTAGTTACCACCACTGGTGTGGATCATGTTCTCCCACGTATACGTGATGGGTGCCCCGGAGACCAGAGTCTGATGTCAGCAGTTTTATGGGAGGGTGGTGTAGCAGCCTTAGCCCTGTCTGCCAGCAAGGAGCTTTTCGCAACACAAATGAGGGATTGAGGCTTGGCGCGACCCAGGTGTATACTCCCTACCTCGGGTCGTTATTATTGAGCTCTCGTGACCCTCTCCCGTGCGGATCACTCACCGCGCCAGCGGCACTCGAGCCGGGCCTCCGCTTCGATGGGGAAGTGCATCGCTGCAGAGCCTTCGACGGGGTCGCACCTTCCTGGTCCGACGTGGGGAGGTCTGCGATCGTGTCTATTCCCAGGCGGGGTGGGGGGGGCAGCGATGTAGTGCGTTGCAGTCCCTCAGCCGCGCACGGGTGTCGAGCGTCGCCCCTCCCCCACTCGTGGCTGCAAGCACCGGGCTCACGTAGATGCCTTATGGAGCCCTCGGGCGGCCGCGTTGCAGCCCAGCAGTCGCAGCAGCTTCACACCCGGATATCTCTGTTGTTTTGGGGCCACCATGGTCAGCGTTTTCAGGATTCCTTCCTTGGACCTTCCGCCGCGGTATTTTATGGTCAACCGTCAACCAACTTAGAGCTGGAAGGATGAATTTGTTGCAAGGATTTTGAACGAGCCAGAGCTCTCCACATAGGCGGCCATCTTGAACGTGCGCAACAGTACCCCCCAACTTGCCCTTATATTTTAGGTCATCAATTTGCCTTTTTAAGTCAATCAGGGCAGTTTCTGTGCCATGTCTAGGACGGAAGCCAGATTGACGAAGACCAGGTAATTGGTTTGGTTCAAGGTAGTCCTGTATTTGCAAGTATGCGTCACGGTCCAAAATTTTTAGTAGGTATTGTACCGTAGTGGTAGGCCTATAATTGCCGGTGTTGCTTGGGTCGAGGGAAGGTTTTTTGATTAATGGGATAACCCAAGCATCCTTAAGGTTATATGAGACAATGCCCAAGCTAAAAAAGGCATTTATAAAAGTACTGATGAATGGTGCCAGGTCATACACAGCTTCCTTGATGTTAGGTGCTGGACAGGAGTCGGCTTGACAGTTCAAGGGTTTAAGCTTTTTGATAATATTTTCCACTTCCTCAATGGATAGCGGAGAGAAGATGAAAGGTTTTAGAGGGCGTGTGGGGACTGGGGGGTCAGGCGGAGGTGAGTTCAAGGTAAGATCGGTTAGGGAGTTCTTTTTAGCATTAATTTTCGCTTGCAATAAGGCTATTTTATCTAACAGTGCCTTTTGAATATTCGAGCACCAGGCAGCGTCAGGGGAGCAGGTCACCAAGGGGACAACAGGGGACTCTAGTTCATTGAGGATCTTAAAGAGTTCCTTCGTGTTTGATTGAGCCTGCGTAATGCGTTTGTTGTAGACATCTTTTTTGGCTGCAAGAATAGCAGCTTTGTAGGTGGCGGTAGCCATGGCTAGGTTGTTTTTGTTGATAGGGGAAGGTATATTTTTCCAAAGAGACTCTGCTTTTATTTTTTCTTTGCGTAAGTCTCTGAGATGGGGAGTGAACCAGGAGTTCAAATGAGAACGAGGTTTCTGTTTACGCAGTTTGAGCGGTGCAATAGTATCAAGGGCTTTGAGCATGGCCTGGTTATAAATATCCACTAGGACTGTAGGGTCTGAGCTGTTGATCAGGGAGGTGCTTAGTAGAGGGAGGATAATAGGAAGGAGTTTCTCGGTCGAGATATCCTTCTTGTAGCGGGTTTGAATGGCAGGGGCTAGATTGGGTTTGCAAATTTGAGGGCTGGAATTGATGGCAAAGGTTATTTTGTAGTGGTCTGACCACAGTCAAGGGCTCACAGACATCAAATAAAGCTTGCCGTTTAGGTCAGCAACCCAATGGAACATGCAACCTTTGATATGCGTGGGCTCTTTGATGTGTTAGGTGAGTCCAAAGTCAGAGTGTTTAGGAGGTCAGTCGCTTTGTGATCATTTGCATCTTGGTAGCCTAAATTAAAGTCACCAAGTAGGAGGATTTGCGAGTTGGGCTTGGTGCTAGAGGCAAGAATGGAGGATAAATCATAAATAAATGAGGTGATGGGGCCAGGGGGCCTATATATGAGATGCGCTGTGATAGTTTGGTTGGGGGAGATGGGTAGCTTAAAAGATAGGAGTTCAGCAGATGGAATCTGCATGATAGGCATCATCCTAAGTTCAAGTGAACTTTTGAAGATGACAGCTATTCCTCCACCCTTGGATTGATTGGAGTACCTGTCTTGTCTAATGATGGAATAATTGTCTGGAACTGCAAGGGAAAGAGCAGGCCAGGATGCAATATGCAACCAGGTTTCGGTGATAGCCAGGAAGTCTAGATTACCGAAAGTAATTATATCAGCAATATCAAGGGCATGAGCCGTGAGGGATCGGGCATTGGTCAGAGCCGCAATGAGTTTCTTATTACTTGCCTTGATATGGCCTGAAGTCCGAGGTGGTGATGGGTTGAAGTTAGTGTCTGGTGCTGGGTTAGGGGTGAGTGAGTAAGGTCAATGGCTGGTCGTGGGAGTTTGGGTAAGGACCCTGATGGCGCGTCCCAAGGTGGAGTCTGGATGCTAGACTCTGGTTTCTCGTATGTGAAGTGCATGGTTGACTCCAGTGAGTCCATGCGGGTGCAGTCTGGATCAGAGATGATTGGATAGGAGCAAGACATGGACTGGTGAAGTTAGTATTGTGAGGATAGGTATGTTTAGGGGACATGTGTAGTCTCGTGCCTAGTCTCAAATTGCGGGCATGGGTGGCGATGGGCTGAGTCGGTTGTGTGGCTAAACTGGCTGTGTATGTGGACTGAATGGTAAGTGCACGATAATGTCTAGAGCCAAGTCTCAAGTTTCTGGTGATGATGGTGCAAGGGTGATTCGGTGTGGGTTTAGTGGCAAAGTGTCGGATCCAGCGGGCTGGGTCGTTCAAATACGGGTTGGGTACATCCATAGTGAATGAAGCTGGTGGATAATGTGGGAGAGAGTGGTTACTGTCAGGTGTGGGCCAGGAGTGCTTCGGAGCACTGATAGTGCTTAAGGGCAATATCAGGAGTAGAAAAGACAATAAGGCAGAAGATCTAAGATACAATGATAGCCAGTAGGTGAGCTACAGCCGGAGCGACCAATGCCGTAGGGTTAGCAACATTTCACACCCTACCACCGTGGGCTGAACGCAATATCAAGGCACAAAAGCTGGATACAGTGTCAAATGCTAAATGCAATATCAAGGCACAAAAAGCGTGGATACAGTATCAAATGCTAAATGCAATATCGAGGCACAAAAGGCTGGATACAGTATCAAATGCTAAATGCAATATCAAGGCACAAAAGGCTGAATACAATGTCAAGGCTAAATGCAGTAGCTACGGTGCAAGGGCTGAAGGTAAGAGACAGCGGCTAAAGCATTGTCAGAGGTGCGGTGGGCTAGAGGCAATCGCAGTGGCGGCAATGCAGATGTGATGAACTAAGCATAACAGCTAGGCTCATTGCAGGCCAGGCAGGGGCACAATGAAGTAGATGCAGACATTTACAGACTGGAAGGCTAAGTTGCGAGATTGTATGAGAGGTGTGCACATGGCAGTGAATATAGTTTAGTGGTAATATGTTTTTGACTGGCTGGTTTCTTCCACATGTGTTGCAAGTGCAGATGCAAACATCTAGACAATGGACAGATAATCCACATTACAAACAAAACCAAATAGGTGGGCAGTTGTTTAGCATGTAGTGGTAACAGTGGCAACACGTAGGTTGATATAATAGATGGAATGGGCAATGTCCAGAAGTCAATGATGAGTAAAGGCACAGGCGGGGTGCACAGCATGAGGAGATCCAAGGGTGGGTAGGATTGGTAGTCGACAATAGACTACGAACGATAAGGTGTACACGAGGGAAAGATGTTTCCAGATAGCTCAAAGGCAATTTAGGTCTTCGTACCCGCTTAACAGACATAGATGGCAGGAAAGGGTTGTGTGCAGATTTACGTTGCACCGGCAGAGTTCCTGGCCATGGCCTCTGTCGGCTCTGGTCAGGGTCAGGACAGGAGTTGTTCGTTGTTGTGTGGGTTCCTTAGTGGGTGGGCCGGCGAGGGATTGGTCCACATAAAGAGCAAGTGGCCAATCAGGGCGGACTGCAGGACCTGGAGGCAGTCGAGGCCAGGCTGCATCAGAGGGGTAGGGCACCGGCCATCTTAGATTGGGGCTGCCTCGTGGATTGTAATGGTGGCTCTGCGATTTTCAAAGAAATGCAGCGTTTTTCTGGGTGCATTAAAGCCCAATAGCAGTTTTAGACAATCAGATGCACATGTGTATAATTAACATGAGCTTTCAGACAAAAATTCGGCAAGATGAAACTGCTCTCAGCAGAGGGTGGCAGGACAGCCAGGGGGCCTAACTTTGCTACAGATGAAGCCCCGGCTCAGCTGGGAAGCGAGGCAGTGCTCCTACAGTGACAAAGGCTCCTGCTCTTCCAAGGTGGACACACGAAGAGTAACTTTGTGTCTCCTTTGTGTCCCTCCCCCCACCCGCCATTTCTTGCTTTTGCCTGTGTGGTGCCGGGCGGAGAGTCAGTTTGTTAGGTGTTGAGAGCTCGAGAGGTGTATTGCATCTGGTGTCGTTGGTGCAGTCTCTGGTGATCCACTCCGATTTTGAGATATAGTCGGACTTTGCGATTGCATTTCTTCTTCTGTTGTCAATAGGTATGATATTTAGAGGCCCCAGATGTCAGGGGCCTCTACATATCATGAAGGGGCAGTGTCCTGATGTAGCTAGTTTCATCGTCTTGGCAGTATGTGACATCCTGGAGCCATTGCTGAATGGTTGGCGGGGGTCCCCTTCCCCAGCTACAGGCTATCCGTCTGCGTGCTAGTACAAGCAATAGGTTCGCAAGTCGTCTGGTGTGTTCTGGCAATCAGTTGGTTAGGCTCAATAGTGTTAACATTGGGCAGGGAGTGAGCTGTACTGCAATGATTGCTGAGATTTTCATTAGCACGGAGTTCCAGAACTTAGTTATCCCTGGACAGGCCACATCGGGCGCATCCAGCAGATATTGTTGCTCTCTGGGCGTGCAGTTTCGCTGGTGTGTAGTACATCTGGTGGATGTAATTAAAGTGTATCTGCTTGTATCTTGTGTTTATTGCAATTTTTTTGGTAAGTCTTCGTGTGTATGTCCAGCCTTCTTCAGGTATCGTTGGGTTGAGGGACTTTTCCCATCTTCGCCAGGAGTTTAAGCAGTGTGAGGAATTTTCAGTGAGTAAAGCTTTGTAAATGTTTGTTTCTAAGCGGCCTTATCCTTGTGCTTGTATGATCCCATGTAGCAGGGGCCAGGTTGAAGAGGAAATGTGGGCAGTATGGACTGAAGGGTGTGTCGAACTCTGTAATGGATCAAAATATCTAAGGCGTTGGTGCTTCCTTTCTCACAAGCTTGTTGTAAAGAGATGAATGTGCCCTCTGGGAATAGATCTCCGATTGTGTCAATTTGTAACTTTTTAGTCCATTGCTGGAAGACTTTTTCCGACGTGATCAGGATTCCTGGTATGCTTCTCACTGGGAGGAGTGGGGAGTACCTAGACTGGATACCGCACCTTTTAGCTATTTTCCTACAGATGGCGTATGTCGTATACATAGTGTTCATTGATGACGTAGGTGTCTGTTGGTGCCCAAAGATAATTGCACGAAGGAGCTGGGGGGGGTTGCTAGGGCTCTCTCAATCTGTACATGAGGTCGGACGAAGTGCACTGTATACCAGTAGCTGAGATATTGTGCTTGTGCTGCCCAATAGTAACTTTCGACATCCGGGAGGGTGAGACCCCCTTGAGTTACTGGGAGAATCAATGTGGTGTAGGCCACTCTGGGAACTTTGCCCGCCCAGATCAAGTCAAGAATCGTGGATCTGATTCAGTGGAGGAACCGCTGTGGCAGCAGCAGGGGAATGTTCGCAAAGAGGTAGAGCAGTTTGGGAAGAATTATCATCTTTGCCAGGGCAACTCTACCCCATAGCGTAAGAGGTAGCGCCTTCCATCTGTTTACTTTGCCCTGGATTATTTCTAGCCTGCTGTCATAGTTATCGTGCATAACATCAGCGCATGATCTGGACATTAGAATACCCAAGTATCTGACCTTCTTGTGCTGCCATTTGAAACTAAAGTCGTCTGCAAATTCTTTGAAGTCAGTGAGGGGAAAAATGATTGATTTCGAGCTGTTAATTTTTAGCCTGGCGAAGATACCAAATCTGAGGACTGCTTGCATTACTGGGTTCAGATTTTCTCGAGGGTTATGGAAGAGAAGCGCAACATCAGCGTATAGTGACACAATAAGTTTGTGAGGACTCAAAGAAAGGCCTATGTGTAAATGATGCAGTCTGAGGTCCGATGCTAGGCGTTCCATCACCCAGGCAAATAGCGGCGCCGATAGTGGGCAGCCCTGTCTTGTTGAACGTCGTAGAGGAATTTCAGTAGAGCTCTTATTGCCGAGTAATATGCTGGATGTCGGTTTTGTGTAGGAGAGCAATCAGTTATATAAATCGTTTTCCAAGACCCATCCGTTCGAGGACAGCGAAGAGAAAGGGCCACTCAACGGAGTCGAAAGCTTTTTCAGCGTCTAGAAGAACTGCCACTGCCTGAGACTCTGGCTTGAGGGCGGCCATCACCCCGAACATCCTTCGCAGCCCAAATTGTGTTTCTGCCGGGGACAAATCCAGCTTGATCTGCCAGTACCAGTGCGGGCATCAACAGCAACAGCCTATTGGTAAAAATGTTTGTAAAAATGTTGTTGTCCAGGTTGATTAGCGATATCGGCCTGTAAAAGGCGCAGTCCTCATGTGGTTTGCCAGGTTTGTGTAGAAGGATGATGTTTGCCTTGTAGAGTGTTGGTGGTAATTGTTTTTTTTCTATGGTTCCTCGTAGACTTCGAGTAGGAGAGGGGCCAGGAGCTCTGCTAAGAATTTATAAAATTCGCCAATTAGACCATCTGGGCCTGGGGCCTTGGAGTTCGGCAGTGTCTTGATGGTTTCTAGAATTTCTTCTATAGTAATGGGTGCGTTCAGTGGTTCCCGGAGCTCGGCGTCCGTCCAGTAAAGCTCTATTGAGTTCAAGTATTGCGCTATTTCGTCGGGATTCATAGCGGAGTTATATAAGTTTTGGTAAAACTTATGAAAGGTTTCCACAATCTACTCTTCGGAGTGGACCAGGTTGCCTAAATGGGTTAGGATGGATTCGACTGCCGTAATGACCAGTCTGACTAGGAGTGTTCTGGGTCTTTGTCCCTCGCTGTAGTTACAGATCTTGTGTTGTCTCCCAAGGAATTTGACCTCTTTCTGCCGAGGTTCTAAAGGTCTCCAGTTCCAATTTGATGGCTGCCAACGTGTTGGGGTCGTTTGCGGTAAGGAGTCTGTTCAAGTGTTTTTAAGTGGTCTTCGCTGGCTGACAGTTCCCTTCTAATTAGTTTTAGAATTCCGTTTTCTTTGGCGTGACTGACTCCCCTGGTAAAGCATTTTAGTTTTTCCCAAAGTGGGCCGGCTGACGCCACCGTGCCTCGATATATTTCGAGGAACGTCACCAGCTTGGATCGCAAATTCATCAGCAAAGACCTGGCCCAGGAGGGCGCTGTGTTTGAATCTCCACTGACGTCTGCTGCCCCCACCTTGTGCTGTGATGCACTCTAGGGTGACTACCGAATGGTCTGAAAGTGTTCTTGGTAGGATCACGCAGTCACCCCACCAGAGTTTTGGAGTTCACTGACACGAATATGTAGTGAAGTCTTGAACTGGACTTGTGGACCCAAGAGTAAAACGTATATTCTTGGTTGTCTCGTGATGGTTTCTCCAGATGTCTCTGAGGCTTTATGATCTGCTGGCTCGCTTTGGTTGGCGATGGTGATATTCTGTGTTTTGTCTTTGCTTGGGTCGAGTGATGTATAAAAGTCTCTGCCCCAAATTATTTAGCATCTCTGGTGGGTTTGAGGTGTGTCTGTACCCAATCAAAATTGTTAGAGCTGTCTATATTGGGGCTATATGAGTTGATTAGGATGAGTTCTTCCCCATCGATTGTTCCATGAACTAGTAGTGTTCTGCCTCCTATATCTTTCTGGGTTTGTATCAGTTTGAAGTTTGTTGTTTTACTAATTAGATATGGCCACCCCCCTGGCATATGAGGAAAAAGAGGCGAAGTATCGGTAGTATCCCCATTCTCTGGCCCAAAGGTTTTATGAGGAAGAGCGTAGATGGCTTTCTTGAATGAGGGCCACATCAATTTTGTGCCGGCGTAGGTATTCGGTTATTTTCCTTGTTTTGACCGGCTGGTTGCCTCCTTTGATATTCCAGCTCACTAGCTTGAATTCTCCTGGAGTTTATTTGATTGATGAAGCCGCTGGGGTTCAGGTGGCTTCGCCGGGATAAGTTGAGTGGATGTGCTGAGCCATGTGGGTGTGAGACACCTCATGGTTGGCTGGTGCCTGATTAAGACTCCGGGCCATTTCAGCAGTGGGTTCGGCTTGGTCGGTGCATGCTCCACTAAACTAACGAGTCCGAGGTGGGCATTCTTAACTTGCCAACTGTTTCACTCCCCGTCCCACGAGCAACCCCCAACTTGCTCGTAGGCTTCGCCCACTCCAGAAGCGTTCAGCTGTTGGGCTTTAGTTTTGCTGTGCCAGGGGCGTTTGGAGCCTCCCAAGTCTGTGGCCTGTGGTCGTATACTCCTAGATAATGTGCTTCGGTGTGGTTGTCAGTGGTTTTGCTGCTGCTTATGGTGGATTTCTCTGGGCTCTTTCCCGTTGTGGTGGGGCTGGGTTGTTACTCGGTGGTCTGCATCCTGCCCAGTCTAGAAAGTTATTGGCTTCTTCGCGTGACTGGAAGAATTGGCTTTTCCCATTGTGTTGTACCCTCAGTCTGGCCGGGAACAGCATTGAATAGGGGATCTGATTCTCACGTAGTCGGCGTTTGACATTCGAAAAGGTCCTTCTTTGCGCTTGTATGGTAGGTGAGAAGTCAGGATAAAAATGGATGACATCTCCGGCATGTTGAAGTTCGCCTTTCTCTCTCGCCAGTCTCAGGATCGTGTTGCGGTCCTTGTAATTAAGAATTTTGGCTATGATTGGGCGGGGTGGTGCACCCGGGATCGGTTTCGTTGCAGGGATCCTGTGTGCTCTTTCGATGACAAAGAAGTGGGACAGGGCTTCCGGCCCAAAAATTTCTGTGCAAATTATTTCCACGTATTATTCTATTTTCGCCTGCAGTTGACGCTCTCCAACCCCCGCGATTCTCACGTTGTTTCTCCTGGAGCGTCCTTCCAAATCTTCGTTGCGAGCGATAGCTATTTTCATCTGCGATTCTAGTGTTGACACTCTGGCAGTGAGGGCATTTGTGCCATAGTCTAGGTCTGACACAAGTTTTTCGACTGTGTCTAGGCGTTCGGTGTGGTTGTCTAGCCGATGTTGCAGTTGATCCACCTTGGAGGAGAGGCTGTCCATCTTGTTGTCAAGGTTCCCAATCCCGGCTTTTAGTTCTAGCAGGATTTCCCTGATACCAAGTGGTTGTGTGGAGTTGTCATCTTGTGCTGTTTCATTTGTTGGGGACTCCATTCCTGTGTTGTTTCGTGGTGTTTTGGAGGAAGTGCTGGAGTCGAAGGTCAGCTTCCGCTGAGATTTGTCTGTCTTCCCCATAGCGATGGTTTGGGTGCAAATGTTGGAGAACCAGCTGGGATAGGAGGGTGGTAGATTTTTTGACTCGCCGGCAAGGGACCGACTGTGGGCAGTCGCGCTTTAATTGCCTGTCTGTGTGGCGGCGAGGCCCAGGCAGGCAAATAGGGATGACTAAGGGGTGAGTTTCTTGGGAACCTCGGGGCGGCGTTGGTTCAGCGAAACAAGAGTTCAATTATAGGCTTGGCATCAGATATAGCCAAGTTGTGGACTGGGAGGCTGACGTGTCTGCCTCCCCAGCCCATCCTCTTAAGAGTGTTTGCTGCCTCCAGTAGACCCAGTGGGTCTCTTATGATTTCAGGCTCTCTGTAGTTGTGATGTCACGGGGTGTATGGCGCTGTCTCGACGCCGATGGCATGGAAATGAGGTGAGCGTTGGACAACGTGGGCTAGGGTCTGCTGCTCTCCCAAAGTCACTGCCCTCACCGGGGTTGCGTCTGATTGCACTTTGGTATGAACTAGGGGTTTTAAACCACTGGTGTGAGAGTCTTAGCGATCGCGCAAGGTAAGTTCCACTGATGCAGCGAGGGTGTGTCGGTAATATCTGTTCGTATTCTGCAAGGTTTGAGAGGTATGCAGGTTGTTTTGTTGTGTTACCGCTATGGGAGTTCCAGCCAGAGGGCGATGCCTTGTCCTGTCTCCCTCTACCCCACCCCCTGCTTGGTTCCCTCAGGATTATTGTGCAGGCAGGTGGTGGAGTGTAAATATCGTTTGGAGTCCTCGCTTCTAAACTGGTTTCAGCAGGGAGGTCCCGCCCTCACCCGGCGCTGCACTCGGGTGGCAAGGGTTATCAGGAGATTGCGGGCCGGCAAGGCCGTGCTTGTTGTGCGGACACCTGGCGGGGTAGCAACTCCTGTTTCGTGTCAGTCGGGGCCCAGAGTTCCATAGTTCTTGGACGTCCTTCTTTTCACCGTTAGCTGCTAATAATCTGGGTGAGGAAAATGCTTTGTCACCGCCGAAACTGCTAAAATTGATCTGGATTCATGAAGGGTGCACGGGAGCTCACCAAGGAGAGGCCATCTTGCTCGGCTCTCTAGTGTCCACATAGGGACTACACCATAACGGAACACATTAACAGAAGTGATGTCTCCTTTCAATAATCTTACCTCACTGCTACTGTGCATGGGAACAAAGAACCGAACGGCCAGAGTAAGGACGGCAAAGTACTAAGACCAGAACATCACTGCAACGTAGCAAGCACACTACATGTCTGATAATTGCACAGGTGGTGCAGTATACAATAGTACAGATGCAGAACGTTTTTCTTTTTGTACATGGCAATGGCAAACACCTTACAGTGGCTGGAAGAAAATTTCCCTCATGACGCAATGACTTACGATACTAACCCCATTGGTAGTGTGAAACGTAATTTATGTAGTATATATTGCTTCATGTACACCTAACACATTTTCTTTTCTGTAAGAGAACATATTGGAACGGAAAGCAAGACCACACAAGCTACACCACTTCCACAACAGCATACGGGCATAGGAAAGGAAAGATTATCTGTAAATAGCAAAAGGGACAGCCTGAAAGACAAAATAGAAGAATTGGTGGACAATTGTGCTGCATTAAAAGATTGCGTACAATGGTATATTATGGACAAAATGAAACGGCACTGGCAGACCTGCACGTGAACCTGTTCCCCATGTAACATGCTGCCATGCCCTCAAAATCTGTGTGATGGGAGACATTACGGTGATACCTCAATCATTTCCTCCCCTCATGACCAACTTGTGCAAATCCCCGATTCCCCACAATAAGTTTCCACTTCTGCTACCTCTTCCCTTTGCTAATGGTGTGTATGAATGTGTGCAAGTAAACGATAATGAAATTGTTGCTGAGTGTATATGTGGTATTGTTTCTTTATTTTACGTCTCATCCCCTTTCCTCCATACTCCATGTGCGTCCCTTCGAAGGGAAGGGAGACGGAACCTTTTTCACCACAAAATAACTACTTCCGTTTTAAATTTAGAGGCGAGTGGTATTGCGGCCCTGGGAGCATGTGCTGCTCTGACTGCGCCCTCCGGCGCCACACCTCAGTCCCCTTTTCTGCGTCGACGGGAAGGGGCCAAATTCACCAGCGCTCCTAGGTTTGGCTTCGGCCATGTAATTCCACAAGCAGATACTTCTGTCTTTTTATCATGCAGGTACTCAGTCCTCCGGCGTTACGTTCCTCCCCGGCGCATGTCGACTTCCACAGGGTTCAGCAGGTGTCCATACTGTAACTGGGTCTTCCCAACTTCAGACCCCCACGCCCTCTGCCTACATTGCCTTGGCCCAGACCACGGTTGGCAAGCTTGTACACAGCAAGTAACGCCCTGTCATTGAGGTCTCTGAAGAACAGGCTAGCCATAAATCACCTCCAGAGGACCTGAAGGACTTCGTCAAACATCATTCCAGGCCCAAGGTAGGGCCTCTGTTCTCCATCGCACCCCGCAAGGGAGACTCCTTCCCAAGGACTTGGCAGCGCGGGAGGGACCGCCCAGGTTCTACTACAAGCACGTGCACCGAGGCCTTCCTGGCTTACGGGTTGAGGGACCCTCGGATCCTCCCGGTGACAGTGTTGAGGGACCGGAAAGTTCTTGTACCGGGTGTTCACCCGAGGGGCTACGCCCTTGTACCGGCAATATGGTGAGGTGGTGCCTAAATGCAACTCTAACGGCCCCCGGGCTGAGGGTGTTACGACTACCAGGCCTCAGCCTGAGGAGCAGGGTAGGCATCATAATCCACACTCAAGAGTCCTGGAGGAGGCTGGGCCCAGCGACCTGAGCAACACAATGCAGGCACTCTGAAGGCAGCTCGACAAGATGGCCGCCACCCGTCCGACTCCACACCAGGAACGGGAATTCGGTGAAAAACGAGTGTCAAGGTGTAACTGGTGTCAACCAGGTACATGGCCTACAGCCTATCCTTCATTTGCGCAGGGCAGGTTCCCGCTACGTCCATATGGGCAGGGTTTGCAGCGCTTCCAGCAGCCGCCCCCTACTCCGTCTAAATCCCCTACCACCCCTCCAGCCTGTGAGGACAGGTTCTTTGAGAGGTTCCTCGAACTCTTGAAGTCCCCTCGGATGGGGTTGATCCTCAGGGATACCATCAGGGAGGTGCTTCCTCCAATGCTTCCACTGCAGACCGATCTAGTCGCCCTGGCCAAGAAGGGTTGGCTTAAGCCCCACTCTGTCCAGCTGGTCAATCGACGCCTGGATGCCAAGTACAGGCAGATGTAGGGTGATGCACTCTTGCTCTCAGCCCATCCTCAGCCACACTCCTCGGTGATCGCTGCAGCATCACTATACTCCAAGCCTCAGTCGTCCTCAGCCTCCTCCTCTGCGGCGCTGCTAGGCAAGGAGGAGAAGATCTTGGAGGCGTACAGGAAGAAACTCTATTCCAACGCGCGTCCTTGCATCTTCGTCAGGCCAGCGCCGATGCCATACTGGCGGCCGCGAACCAGAGGTTGTGGTGGGAAATTGCTGATTTCCTCCTGGAGCTTCCTACGCAGAGCCAATCGCGTTTCAAGGCGGGACTGGCTGAAGCCAAGTTGGTGGCGCAGGACATCATGGAGTCCACCATGGCCCACGTTGACACCTTTGGCCGGGCCATCTGCATCGCCACGGACATGAGAAGAACAGCCTGGTTCTGTGCAACTTAACTTAACCCGGATGTCCAGGAACGCATATTAGACCTGACGTTCGAGGGGAGGGACCTCTTCCACTCCAGTACGGACGACGAGCCGAACAAAAAGAAAAACAGCTCACAAACGGCCAAGTCTTTATCCACCCTGACAAAGACCACGCCCAAATCATACACCCAGTCACAGCAGCGCTCTGACAAGGGGCGTACATATGGAGGGTTCCGCGGCTTCCAAGAACGGAGGTCCAGGCAGCCCGACCGCTCGTCGACTCCACAGCGGCAGAAGCAAAAAAAAGGGGTGGAGAGGTAATGGCTTTTTCCAGTCCCCCCTCCTCCGCGGCAGCCTCCAAGGGAAAGAAGACATGACACGTCCCTCCGGGTCCACGTGTCTCCAGTGGGGGGCAGGTTTGCTCTCCAAGCACATTTCTGGCGCCAGAATATCGTGGACCCCTGGATCCTCTCTGTAGTATCCACTGGGTACCGCCTACCCATCCCAGCCTCTCCTCCCTCCACTCCTCCACTCCCTCAAGTTGGGGCAGCAACTCTTCTGGTGGAGATCCGGTCGCTCGTAGAGAGCCAGGCAGTCGAAGAAGTCCCAGCCTCCCAGGCTTTTACTCCAGGATTTTCGCCATTCAGAAGAAGCAAGCGGGCCTGAGAGTGCTGGACCTTTCCACCCTCAACCTCTCGTGACCCCTGCAAAAATTAAATATGGTTACGCCTGCTGAGGGGCGTGGCCAACTGGCCATGGAATAGGACGTGCTGCGCGAGGAGCTCCTGATGATCCAACTCTATTTTTGCCAAAGTTACCCGTTGAAACTGTAATGAGCGCCTAGAACTTTGGGGATCAGGTGTCGGAAGCTGCATGCCAAGTGAAATTCGCTGGAGAAGTTCATAGACCCCGGGAATCGTGAAATATACACATTTTTGTTGGCGCGATTGTGCGGCCACTTCAGCACCAAGATGGCGGCTAACAAAAGAGAGGCCTCTGTGGAGAAACGACACTGATTCCCCGGAACTGCGGGACATGGCTGCGGTAAATTGCCTGGAGGAATAGTACGACAGGGAGATATGTCGGAGTGTTCGAATTAACAGCATAAGAGCGCCCGGCCTGGCATACACTAATGGAGCCTCGGCAAGCTGACCGCAGGAGGAGATAACATTGGATGCTTGGGCGACGAGGCCTACGGAACTTGAAGGGGGAGTGTGAGGCCATAGCCCATTCGTAAGACAATTCGAAGTGCCATCTCGAATGTGAGTTAGGAGACTTGGGTGCCAGACCTTTGTCGGACCGAGGACAGTGCAATAGCTGCATTAAGGCGGAGGCTTACAAGAGTGGGGGGCAGCACCATGTCGGCGAAAGGGTTGAGAACCAAGACTAAGCAACCCACGATGGAGACTTTCACGAAAACGTAACGGAAGACGCTCCCGAAGGGGACAAGCACCAGACCCTGGAGGCTATAATGGGCCTGAGCGCAAAATGGGACTTGGCAATGGCGGACCTGCGCACAGCTCTAGAGAATAAGATCGATGCTGTAGGTATGGAACTCACCCTGCTGCGTCAAGATGTTAGAGCACTTGCAGAAAGGACCAGCGGTCTGGAAAGTGGGGTGAAGATTAATACCGACGTTAGCACGAGCAATGCAAAGGAGATTCATGTCTTAAAACAGGTCGCCAACCTGGAAAATCGTGTGGAAGAGGCGGAAGGAAGAGCGAGGAGGAACAACATTTGCGTGGTTGGCCTTCGGGAGGGGGAAGAAGGCTAAGACCCCACAAACTATGTCGAAAACATGATCCTACAAGGGATCGGAGCCGGGAATCTTTCGCAGGGATTTACGGTGGAAAGGGCGCACAGCGCCCTAATGAGGAAACCCCGGCCGGGGGCCCCGCCAAGACCGATCATAGCGAGGATCCTGAATTACAGGGATAGAGAAAAGATCCTCGAATATTTTCGGAAGGGCGGCACAATAGAGAGAGCATCCACCAACATCACAGCATACCTGGACTACACGATACTGGTGCAAAGGCAGAGGTATAGTTACGTCGCCGTCAAAAGAAGGCTGAGGGCGGTAGGAGTCAAATATATGCTGTTGTATCCGGCACGATTGAAAGTGCTACACAAGAACAAAGCGCTATTTTTTGATACCCCTGAGGATGTTGTCACATGGCTGGACCTGCAGGGCTGCCCGGAACAAGAAGCGGATTGTGACCGGCAGGATCATACCGAATGAAGATTTCGTAAGGAGGAAGACCCGGATGGTACAGTAAACTGTAACTAACTGAACTTTGTATGCAATCTGAGCCTGGTGCTCGATTTGGACTGGAATATAGTGAGTGTAACTGTAACTAGTAACGGTTTGGCAACTGTATACGTAATGTTTTTTGAAAGGAGCAACAGAAAGTGGACGACCTACCCCAATAGATTACTAGTTTCAGCGGCCATTAGGGCGGCTTAACCCTACTGAGCCCTGAGTAGAAGCTTGTGCTAGGCAAGGCTAGATGTGGGGTTGCCTGAGATCCAGGAATGGAGCTGGGCAACGGTTGGGGAGGGTATTGTTGGGGGAGGGGTGGGTGGGAGGAAGGTTGGGGGTTGGGAAGTTGAGTGTGTGTGTGTGGTTACGGGGAGTTTAAGTTTTGTTTCAAGCCTATTTGGAAGAATCAGCATGGTTTACTCGCGGTGCATGAAGGGGCGTAATCGGCGGAGGATCGGGAGGGTGCTTATTAATGACCTATGGGGGACCTCAGGATAATGACATGGAACGTCAGGGGCCTTAACAGCTATCTGAAAAGAAACAAAATCATGATGTACCTGAAAAGGCAGAAAATAGATATCGCACTACTACAGGAGACGTACTTGACGCGAGAGAAGTTGGACCTGGTTAAGAGAAAGTGGAGAGGGACCGTAGTGGACTCGCCATACTCTGCATATGCCCGGGGGGTGTTAATCTGGGTGGCACCGCATGTCCCGTTCAAATCGATACAAGAGGTAGTTGAAACTGATGGAAGGATGGCTATATTGCGAGGGCTGTTGGAGAGCAGGGAGGTATGCATAGTAAACACATATGCCCCCAACCAAAACACAGCAGCATATTTCAGAGCCTTGTGTACCGATCTTAGTACGTGTACAGGGAGCGCGGTGATCTGGGGTGGGGACTTTAATTGTGTGTTGGATCCTGTGGTGGACAGATCTGATGGCAGGGCGGGTAAGCCTAGCCCAGCGGCGAGAGCGTTGCAGATGCTGTTGACTGATTTTTGGCTTCACAGATGCGTGGAGTATGAAACACCCCACTGAGAGGCAATATTCGCACTATTCAGCCCCGCACCAACTGCATACTAGGCTCGATTACGTCTTTGCCACAGCAGATGTGATGTCTGAGATCACTCAAATCGAATATAAGGCCAGGGTCCTCTTGGATCATTCGCCCCTGATCCTCGGATGCCAATATTGCCCCCGGAGGGCGAAGATCCCTACATGGCGCCTCCGAGCGGAGGCGCTCAAAGATCCAGTCTTTAGAGAAGATATAAGGGAAGAGATTACTAACTTCTTTGAAGAGAATACTGGGAGTGTTGATTCTGCGGGCACATTATGGGAAGCTTTTAAGGTGATGATGCGGGGGGCGGCCATTGCTAAGTCAAGAGGGTTTCAAGGGGGGGTCTTGGCTGACCTGCAGAGGGTGGAAACTGAGCTAGAAATAGCATTGAAGAGCGGTCATGTAGACACGGAGCTGGTACTCCAACTACAGCAACAATGTGCAGCGCATTGGGAAAGACTCTGCAATCTCAATTATAAAAAATATGTTGAGAGGCAGCACGCGGGGGGAGACAAGACAGGCTGCCTTTTGGCCTGGCTATACAAAAGCAAGACCCCTAGGCCTCCGATCAGGACTATTATTAGGGAGGACGGAGATGAGGTGGCCACACAAGAGGGGGTTAACAAAGAATTTGTGGAATATTACAAAGTGCTGTACGGAGACGATGAGATGGGTGACCAGTGCAAGATAATCGAAACGTTAGAAGACATAGGGCTGCCCAAGATAAGTGAAGAAGAGAGAGAGGAGTTAGATGAGCCAATCACTTTGGAGGAGTTAGAAGAGGTTGTGAAGCAGCTGCCTACCTGTAAGACCCCAGGAGCAGATGGGTTCCCCAGCGAATTTTATAAAGTATACAGAGAGGAAATCCTCCCCCCAATGTTAGACATGCTTAATGAAGCGTTTGAGATAGGACGGTTGCCTGAGTCACTCAGAGAGGCGATCATAATACCGCTGCCCAAGCCCAATAAACCGGAGCACAGATGTGGTTCCTACAGGCCTCTGTCGATGCTGAATCAGGACAGCAAGATTCTCACGGCTGTCCTAGCAAATCGATTGCATAAAGTGATTGGTAGACTCATACATCCTGACCAAACGGGTTATGTCCCGAGCAGAAACATAACACACAATCATAGGCGGCTTCACCGAGTGGTCGAATGGGGTAGTAAGAACGAGGGTGAGATCGCGTTCGTGTCTCTAGATGCAGTTAAAGCTTTTGACTCGGTCAAGTGGTCAATCGCTATTGGCTGCTTTGGAAGGGTATGGAATGGGGCCGGGCTATATCAGGTGGGCCAAGATGTTGTATAGCGAGCCGCTTGCCAGGGTCCGAACTGGAGAGGTGATATCCGAGAGATGGCAACTTAGCAGAGGCACCAGACAAGGGTGCCCCTAGTCCCCGATGCTTTATATCTTGGACCTGGAGCCAATGGCAATATGCCTTAGGGCACAGTATGATGAGATTGTCATTGAGGTAGGAGGGGAACGACATTGATATCCTTGTACGCGGACGATTTGTTACTGTACTTGCAATACCCAGAAGAAAATCTCTTATACATACTTGAAGTGATGGAAAGGTACGCAGAGCTGTCGGGCATCTCGGTGAACCCCCAAAAGTCTATCATATTCCCAGTGGGTAGCTATAAGGGGACCCCTGTAGAAGGACTACCGGTGCTACAGGTACCATGGGCAACTAGCTCCTTTTCGCTATTTGGGCGTAGATGTATATCACACGGTGCAAGAAGAACACAGACACAATACGGAAGTAGCTGTCGAGAAAATTAGAAACAGCATGCAGTTCTGGGCAAGATTGCCCTTGGCGATGATGGGGCGGGGGGCCATGCTTAAGATGGTAGTTCTCCCCAGGCTCCTGCACTACTTCAGTAATATTCCATACATAATACCCAAGAAGTTTTTCAGCAAATTGAATAGCATGTGTAGGGACTTCCTGTGGCACGGTACCCGAAATAGTGGCGTTTTGGAAACTGCAGAACTTTTATGAAAAAGGAGGTATCAGACTGCCTCATTTTGAGGTTAATTACTTGGCGGGACAGTTACAGTATGTGGCCAAGTGGCTTTCTGATAAAGTGACCCCTGAGAATAGTGGCCCCGTTTTATTTGAAAGAAATGATTTGGCTGTCCGAAACTGAAATGAGGGGGCGTCCTGCGATGTTGAGGCTTGGATGGAAAATTTGGCGTAGGGCTTGTTGTTTGATGGAAGTCCCGTGCCCGTGTCTCCCGCAGATACCGCTGGTTGCTCTGACAGGAGGGGATGATCAGTTGAGGGCGATAGTTAGGACCTACTGGGAATCAGTGGGGCTGGCAACGCTAGGCGATGTTTGGCAAGAGGGATCCATTAAGGAGTTTATAGAACTCAACGAAGAAGCGGGGCTACACACGGGCCAATATGTCACGTAAATTAGATTGGTACGGATGATTAAGAATACCTGGCCAGAGACAGTTTTGATAGAAGAACCAGATGCAGTTTTGGAAACAATATATGATATTCCCAAAGGGGGTCATGAGATCTCGAGACTGTATGAGATGGTGATGGCTAAGGCGGGGAAAGATTTAACACATCTGAGGCTGGACTGGGAGGTGGAAGTGGGGGCCCCGATGGAGGACGGGGTATGGGAGCGTGCCCTGGGTTACCACAAAAAAGTGTCTAGAAATGCCAGATTAAAACAAATACAGCTGTATGTAACGCATAGGGCATACATGACCCCCTTGAGGATATCCAAGTTCCGAAACGCTGGAATACAAGTGTGTCCTAAATGTAACCTAGAAAACGCTGACATGACACATATGTTTTGGTCGTGCCCGATTATCAGGTGCTACTGGGGAGAAGTGGCACAGAAACTGGCTGATAAAGGGGTTATTCTTGTCACAGACACGGCCTGGGCCTGCTTGCTGGGCGGGTTCCCTAGGCCACGGAAGCTCAAGCATATTGAGAAACTGAGAAATCTGGCGTATGTGCTTGCGAAATGCAGGATCGCCATGGGGTGGAATAAATGCCACAAACCTAAGGTGGATGTATGGTGGAAGGACTTGCAGAAATGGGCGGAGGCTGAAACGGTGGCATGGCAAGAAGCGCGTAGCCGGGCTGATGAAGGGGAGGTGGGTACCCTGTTGGCTTGGAAAACGCTAATAACAGAATTGTTTGGAGTAATACCAGATCCAACAGACTCCGAAGAGAACGAAACCCGGCTGCATGTGCCAAACATTGAAAAGGATTGACAAATAGGCTCACGGGGGGAGGGAGGGATAATGGGAGCAGTGCTTACGACAACTTGATGTGTAACTGAACTATTATGATTATGCTGCTTGTTTGGTTTTTGTTGTTTTGTTTGCATAAAATCAATAAAAGAATTTTTTTTTAAAAATGGTTACGCCTGCTTTCGTAGCGGAGACATTGTGCAAGGGAGACTGGATGTGCTCCCTGGATCTGAAGGACCTCTACCTACACGTCCTGATTTGGTACCCCATCGTTCTTTCCTTCGGTTCAGGATCATGGGCTACCATTTTCAATACAAGGTCCTTCCTTTTGGCCTCAACTCGGCCACCAGGGTCTTTACCAGGCTCATGAATACAGTGGCTGCCCTCTTCAGAGCACAGAGCCTCCACATCTACCCATACCTCGAAGTCTGGCTCGCCAGGTCTACATCTCCGGAAGCGGTTCACCACTCTTCCCATGCCCTTATGAACACACTGCACGATCTGGGCTTCTCGCTCAATCTCAAGAAGTCTCAGCCACAGCCCACGCAGACTGACATTCTTGGGCCTCATCTGGGACACGTGCTCCAAGAAGGTATTTCCGTTGGAGGATAAGATCTCGGCCATCAAGAGGGCCACCGCCCACTTCCTCAGCAGAGAGATGACCTCGGCTTGGTGGTACAGGCATATCCTGGATCTCTTGGTGGCAGTCCTATTAGCCGTCCCACACATGAGACTGAGGATGAGGATTCAGCTGCACTTCCCGGCCTCATGGAACCAGGAGCTGGGCTTTCAATCCGAGAGGATCAGCGTTCCCCCATCTCTCCACTCGGACCCAACATGGTGGTCCAGGGACTGCAACCTACGGATGGACAAGCCCTTTCCCGCCGCCCACCATCACCACAGACTCCTCGCTCGAGGGTTGGGGAGCCACCCTGGACGATCTCGACAGGAGCAGGAATACCACATCAATTGGTTAGAGCTGAACGCCATCTGGCTAGCGATCGGAGCATTCCTACCACTTCTCAGGGGCAAAGTTGTCCTCATCCAGACAGACAACTCGACCAGCATGTACTATGTCAACAAGCAGGGAGGCACCAGATCCCCTCCTCTGTGCAGACTGGCAATCCGCATGTCGGAGTGGGCCCTGGAAAACATCTACCTCACGGCAGTTCACCTCCCGGGGGAAGCCAACCTGGAAGCGGACAGGCTCAGCATGTTTGGAGTGGACAACTATGAGTGGCAGCTAAACGACCTCGTCTTTCAGGAGATCTTCAACAGGTGGATCTCTTTGCCACCTGGCACAACATGAAGTGCCCTCAGTTCGCCTCCTGGCAGGCACAGGGTCCCAGCTCCCTTGGCGACGCATTTCGGCTTCAGTGGAACGGCATGAAGGCTTAAGCCTTCCCGCCCACCCTGCTTATTCAGAGTGATTTGCAAGATCAGGGAGTCTCGCCAACTCCACATCATTCGAATAGCTCCATGGTGGCCGGCCAGGCCATGGTTTTCGGAGCTGCTCAGCCTCTCAGAGATGCATAAGATTCACCTCACGACGGGCCCAGCACATCTTCTGGAGCAGCAGGGGGGCAGGGTCATCCACCCCGCGCCACAGAAACTTGCCCTCACAGCGTGGTACCTGAGCAGGAAACAATGTGGCACCTCAGCCTCTCGCAGGCTAATCTGGATATCATACAGGGTGCAAGGAGCAAGGCTACCAGGGCACAGTTTAAAAGTAAATGGACCAGAATCTGCTACTGGGCAGACTCCAAGGAAATCGACCCCCTGGCATGTACTTTGGACAACGTGCTCTACTTCTCGGCGCACCTCACCCACTCTGGTGTGCAGGTGGACACCTGCCGTACATACCTTGCATGCCATCGGGGCTTACAGGAACTCTGAGGAGGAGATCTCCTCCTCCAATCCTATCGTCAAGGAACATTTGATGGGGCTCGCAAGGCTCTACCTGCCCGTCAAGAGGCTGCACCCTGTGTGGGGCCTCAACATAGTCTTGGGCACCGTGGCGCACAAACCGTTTGAGCCAGTAGCGTCCGCGGACATCAGGTCAGTCACCATCAAGACAGCCTTGCTAGTCAGCCTCACCTCGGCTCGTAGAGTCAGCGAAATACAGGCGCTGTCGCCTCAACCATATACTACCTTTCAGAGGGACAAGATAGTCCTACGGACACACCCGACATTTCTGCCCAAGGTGCCGTCTGCTTTGCACTTGAACGAGGAAATAGTCTTTCCTACATTCTTTCCCGATCCCAAGGACGAAGCACAGAGAGTGCTGCACTGCCTAGATGTCAGGAGTGTCCTGCAATTTTACTTGGACAGGACCAAGGGCTTCTGCGAATTGGACGCCCTGCATGTCGTTTTCAGAGGCTCAAGGCCAGGCTATCAGGCCTCCCAGGCCTCCATATCCCGATGGATGGTTTCGGCCATCAAGGAAGTGTACGAGGACCAGCACAAGCCGCTTCTTGCCAACATGCACACCCACGCAGTCAGGGTCAAGGCAACGGCCATCGCATTCCAGCGCCATGTCCCTTGGCAAGTCATAAGCAGGGCGGCCACTTGGGCCACTCCCTCTGCTTTCTGCAAGCATTACTGTTTGGATGCCGGCTCTAGATCAGATGCGCTTTCGGACAGGCGGTTCTCAGAAACCCATTTGCTTTAGGAGGGTCTCCTCTCCAGCCTGGGGCTACATTCAATTGTAATCGCCCAAGCAGTATGGCAGAAAGGGGACAGGATGTAAGAGTAATTAGAAGTTAACTCACCGTAGTGACTAACGTCCTTCGTCCCCTTTCCTCCATACCTCCCACGAACCTCCCCCCTAATAATACTGATGTCATTAGGCAATGTTAAATCTATTGTCGACGCATCAATGGGGACCGAGGTGTGGCGGCGGAATCAGGGAAGCGCATGCTCCCTGGGCTGCACCCCGCGCGCCTCTAAATTTAAAAGGGAAGAAGGTTTATTCTGGTGAAAAATGATCCGTCTCCCGTCCCTTGGAGGGGACGCCCATGCAGTATGGAGGAAAGGAGACTAAGAGTACTTTAGTCACTACGGTGAGTAACTTATACATTTTTTTCGGAAAGTACACACTCGCAACACACCACATTGTGCTGTTGCACATGTATGTTTTTAAACAATGTAGGCCTGTTTTCCGGTTGCAAGTCCTCCACAGCAGCCCTGCAAAAGGCCACACCCCAGAGCTGCTCCGCAATCTGTTTGTAGCTTTTGAACAAACTGATTAGCAGGCCACACAGGTTTTGGCTGTAAGTGATGTTGGACCGAATCTGCTGTGCTACATTGCCTTTGCAAGTAATGACAACCATGTCAGACTGGCTCAGTACGCACAGTAAGGGAGTAAAGTATTAACAGCCCTACCTGTGACCCACACCCTCAGTTGCGATAGTCCCCACTGTCCCATTCCCATAGGTAGCATGCTTAAAACTGTACTGTGTGGCACGTGCGTTTCCCAAAGTACGGCAAGGGCCGTGCCCCAACAAAGCAGAAACATTCCTTCTTCCCTTTCCACTTTCCAGCACGCCGTCATTGGGTACTGTTGGAATGTTCCACATGCATCCACCAATCACCTGGAAGAGCTCTCCATGTAACCGTATCAGTTCTGAACAGTCCTCTGCGTACACACCACACCCAGAAACGGTATTGCGTAATACCTCATGCTCCACAGTCCCATTTCCATGGCCATCCTCAAAATCCCTGGATGTGGATTTCGTGCTCCGTGCAGGCGTGGGGAATAAATTGCAACCTGGGTAGGGGAGTTTGTTTTTATTGGCGGCTCTGAAAAGAGCCTTTTTTTTTCCTTATTTTTTTTGGTGCTTATAGTGAAACACCTTTTTCGGTTTTTATTTGATTTTGTGTTTTCTAGTGTTCACATGGTTTCAGTAAACTCTTCAACGCATCCTGTGGACGGGCAAACAAAACAGCATAACCAATGTGTGACAACGAAATGCCATTTGCTTGGAAAAAATCTGCATTTCCACAACTAATGAAGTCATTGTTGCAGAAGAACATCCCACCGGCAAACAAAGTATACATGCTTCTGTTGATGAGACACCTTCCAACCTCTGGCTCGGAACAACATCCATGAACATTGTCCCATACTCTTCTTGGTGTTCTGGGTGAGAAAAGCAACTTGGCAGTGGTAAAAAGCCTCTTCACTACATTCAGCAACCTCTTCAGTCGACAGAACAAAGCTAAACGAGCCACGTAACCCAAATGCATGCCGCCGTAGTGCATTACGACAACATCAACTGTAGCAAAAGTGGCCAGGGCTCTGCAAAGTGCATGCATATCGGCGAAACTGCAGTCATAGACAGCGCACCAAAATGCATCTACTGCTTCCAAACTGAAATTGCCTTCAAAGTGTCTTTCCAGGGCATACTTGTGCAGATCTATCACAAAGGCATCACCCAAAGTCAACACAATGCGTTTCTCCATGACAGCCAGCCTCACTCTGCAGAGTAATGTAAAACAGTATGACTGCCCCTTCCTGTGAACCACACTCTCAGTAACTGATTGGATAATCCCCACAGTCCCATTTCCATTGGCCAGCATGGTGAGAAGTGCAGAATGTGGCACGTGCACTTCCCAAAGTACTGCGTGGCCGCGCCCTAGTAAAGCAGCTGCAGTCCTTCTTCCCTTTCCACTATTTTTGTTCACACTACCTCATTGGGTACGGGTTAATAGTCACACATGTATCCACCAATGCCATCCATGCCGTTGGCATCTAACACTGTCAACTCTGCACAACACTTCATATGTACAGTTACAAATTCAGCCTGCAAGTGTCTTGTCATTCGAAAGCACGTCCAGTAGAAAGTTCAGTAAAAGATTGCAAGATTTGTGCATCGACATGAGCACCCATCACCACAAAATAGAGGAATGAATACTTTTTATGCAGTATGTTTACAACTCTTTTATAAGTGCCTCTGCGAACGGTATCTGCCACTGAGCGTCCATTACGTTCTTAAAAAGCATACTGTTTTTTTCTCCCATCCCCTACCATCAAGTGGCACTTCAATGGTATGTGCTTGCAATTTTTTCATTTACCCATATCATACATTGTAATATCGAAATAGAAAATCTCTTCTTACCTTCCGACAATGCTACAAATTGTTTTCCCCACTAACCCATCTCCTACATAAATCGTAAAAATAAGGCAACAAATCCAGCACTGAATGTATCTTACCAACCTAAAGCAAGTTCCCAAAAGGTCACTGTCTGCACAGCTCTTGTTCTCTCTAGGCTGGACTATTGCAACAGCCTCTTTTTAAATCTGCCCGCTTCTACTCTCAGCCTTCTGCAACTCATCCAGAAGAGGACTGCGCGACTTGTCCTTGACCTCAAGCCCAGGGATCGTATCTCTCCTGGACTGAAATGTCTGCAATAGCTCCCAGTGGCTGCGAGGAATAAGGTGAAAACCCTCTGTATTATGCACAAGGCTTCTGGGCCCTGGGCCAATACCTTTAACTCACTTCCTAAATATCTCCCTACTCGAGCTCTTACCTCATCCTCCTCCAACTCCCTCAGGGTCAGTTGCTTCTGCAAGCAACCAGTTGGTGGTAGATCTTTCTTCGGCTTTGGCTTCCCTCTCCAACAGCCTCCATGCCTCCCTGAAACTTGAGGCGAACCATCACCAGTTCCGGAAGCACCTCTAAGCCTTTCTCTTTGCATCTGCTTTTTCTCCTCCGCTCCCCGCTGACTTCCTTACTGCAACGGATTCTCCACTGGTTACCTGGCCACCCTTTGATGTTGACCCAGGCCACCTCCCCCCGCCAGTAGCACCCCTGGACTGCCTTTCTAGCAAACCCTGCACATGGGGTCTCTTTTCTATATCACTAACAGTTCCACCCCCACCTTATGTCTGCACTTATCCTTGCACTTGGCACAATGGGGCCGTATTCTTACTTGTTGTCATTTGTTGTTCTTCCCATGTACTGCACTTTCCGCTCCCCCTACCCATGCACTTGGGCGATCAGAGTGACACCTGGCCTAGTAGGTTTGTTGTCCGTCTCCCCTCTATTCCCCCTTCCTTGCCTCGTTGCGCCTTGCAAAATTTGTGTATAGGCGCATTATAAATGGCATATCATACAATTTCACATCATATATCATACACACATCACATTCATATCCGGATGCCTGCCACTTACCTTGTACACTTCATTTTTTTTTTCTGCAGTACCCTTCTTACTACAAACTTATAAAAATGATCGCACAAAAGCAGCTTTGAATGCATGTTACCAACTTCAAACAAGTACATACAGTGCATGCATACACACAGGATGCCTGCACGCCTGGACCTTACCTTGCAAACTTCCACCATAGCCTTCTGCACTTCTTTGTACAGAGAGACATTCTGCCACAGTTTGTGTGTACACACCACAACCACAAACCTTATTGCACAATGCCGTAGCCTCCACAGTCCCACTTCCATGGCTCCCATCCTGAAAATGACCGGATGTGGCACAGGTTATCCTAAAACTACCGCGGAATCCGCTGAGTTCTCGTGCTAGGAAGGGGGTTTGGGGGTAGTGTGAAACAAGGTAGGGGATTGGGGTTTTTAGTGGTTCTTCTGAAAAGTTTTGGTCTTTTTTTGGGGGGTTTTATTTCTTTCCATGTTTTTTCTTTTGAAGTACGTGCAAACAACCTTTTTTGGTTTTTCTCTTTTGTATGAGTTTGTTTCTCCTCCAATTTTTACCGAATTATGGTCAACGCTTCTTGAACAGTGTAAAAGAAAATGGTATTGCCAATGGCGTTAAAAGAAATTCCATTTGCATGGAAGCAGTGTATATTTTGCAACTTCATGCTCTCACAGAGGGTGGAGAACATTCCATCAGTGCACATAAATGCAGACATGCTTCTGTTTAGAAGACACCTTCCGAGCTCTGGCTGGGGACAAATTATACCGGCATGGTCCCATACTACTCTTCGTGTAATGGTTGAGAAAAGACCTTGGCAGTGGGAAAAATTTGCACCACTGCATTCATC
Organism: Ambystoma mexicanum; assembly: GCF_040938575.1. Classification (NCBI taxonomy): domain Eukaryota; kingdom Metazoa; phylum Chordata; class Amphibia; order Caudata; family Ambystomatidae; genus Ambystoma; species Ambystoma mexicanum. The sequence goes on along the minus strand of NC_090923.1, from coordinate 347,519,805 downwards.
AACTTCTTCAGGTGACGGAGCAAACGTCCACACGACATATAACCCAAATGTAGACCTACATGATGCACCACGACAACTTGGCCAGTAACGATAGAGGCGACATATCTGCAAAGACGAACCATATCGCCAAAACTGCACATAGAGACTGGCCCACAAAGCGTCCACTCCTTCCAACCCGAAATTAGCAGCAACACCTCTTTGGCGGCATACCTGTGCAGATCTTGTACAACCACAAGCAGTACTGCGCATCTCTCCCTCTCTACTAAACTCATTACACATAGTATTGGGGAAAAAGTTGTACCGCCCCTTCCTGTGAACCACACCCTTGACACCAGATTCCATAATCCCCACAGTTCCATTTGCATGCCCACCATGCTTAGAATGGCAGGATGTGGCACGTGTGCTTTCCCAGCTACAGCGAGCGGTACACCCCAGTAAAGCAGGGACAGTCCTTTTCCCCTCTCCACTGTTCTTCCAGCATTCCCTCATTTAGTACTGTGAAATATTCATGCATGCATGCAGCAATCGCTTCCAAGAACTCTGCAGCCAACACTATCATGTCTGTACAGCACTTCATATTTACAGTTGAACACTCCGAGTACACGTCGCATGTGCTTCCAAAGCACCTTCAGGACAAAGTTCTTGAAAAAAATCCACGATGCCAGCATCCAAAATAATCAGAGTGGCACCCAGCACGCCTTTGACCAGGCACACACGTCTACTGCTTGCCCACACCCATCACAACATAATGGAGCCATGCATGCAAACATGTGGCCAGAAATCACAAATGTAGCATAGCTAGCAGCAATTCTATCCAACCCCAGCACCATAAGACAGCGATGCATGGAAACATGTAACAGTTAGCAGAGTTCACAAACATACCACTGCCTCCGCTACCCCTACTCACTTGCATTCACAAAGTATTGTCACTGCCAACCAGACCACACAATCTTCACAACATTGGCCCTACTCCCAGGAAGCTACACAAACCAGAATATACAAGCACATAGAACATTCACTTCAAACCTACTCTGTTCTATACTGACAGTGTTCCAGTACCTCACCCAGTATGCACACTGCAGGACTTACAATGTACAATCTCCAGCCATACACCGAAAACCGTAGCATGTTCCAACAATGACCGCACCCATGGAAGCAACAATATATGTATGTCTGCGCACTTCTGGTTCTCTATGAAGAGTAAAATGTGCTCCACAACCATTCCGTAAAGGTGAGCACCCTCTGACAGATGCAGTCTAAACTGCATTGCTGTGGTGGGTGTGGGCAAGGCCCCGAATATTGGGTGCATGGCCTATGGCCTTTGGCCATTCACCCAATAGTCTAGGCCTTGCCAACACCCACCGCAACGTAATGCAGCCATGCATGGCAACATGTGCCCAAGTACCACACTCCACACACGTACCACAGCCACCGTCACTGCTACCCAACCTCCACACCTTAATACAGCTATCCAAGGAAACTGGCAACAGTTAGCAGATTCTACAAACATACCACAGCCTCCGGCACCCATACCCACTTTCATTCACATTGTATGGTGTTGCTGCCAACCAAACCAAAAAAAATGTCCAACAGTGGCCCTACTCCCAGCACTCTATTCAGTACACAAAAGCAATACCTCATAGTGCAGTATAGTAGTCAGCACTCCGCGCAATGGACACTACACAATCCTATGAAATATGCAGTTCACCCCTATGCACTTCTCTGCACACACTATTTGAGTATTGCACCCACTTCACACACTTCACGCTTCTATACTGACAGTAGTCCCACACTGCACTCAGTGCACACACTGCAGAACTGTTCACTTCATTAGCTGCAGCCATGGAGTAAACCCTGTAGGATGTTCTCACAAGCACTACACCCATGGCTGCAGCAATGTATGCAATGCTGACGAACCACACACAGAAGGCAACAATGTCAAACCTAATTGCAACCACGACACATAGTTGTCAACAAAGCCTCCATCCGTGCATTGAATGAGCTACGGCCTTACCACATGCAACAAACCAGAGTACACGCTATTTTACAATGTGCATGTTGTGTGCAATGCACTCCCCTTCTGCAGTTGAGCTCTGACCAGTCACCACGGAAAGAGGTCTCTGCACCAGTTATCCAGCCGTACTGAAGCCTGTCTGCATTCAGCATGCATGGTAGTGGCCTGTGCAGGGACCGGCGAATTGGCGCAGTACGCACAGATATTGCAGACACAACGTCTTTGTCCACCTATTGACGTATTCCAGATGAATCACTTCTCACTCCCCCACCTTTTCCATCCCTTCTTCCCGCCACCCCATGGCGTAATAGGTTTTCCAATGCACTCCCCTTCAGCAAATCAGCTGCCACTAGTCACCACGGTAAGAGGTTGCGCCACAAGTTATCGTGCCATAACGAAGGCTGCCTGCACTCACCACACATGGTAGTCGCCTGCGCAGGGATCGGCAAATTGGCGCAGTATGCACAGATACTGCAGGCACACCACCGTCTTTGTCCACCTAATAATCGCACAGCTCAGATGAACCACTTCTCTCTCCCCCCCCCACCCTTTCAGCCCTTGTTCCCACCACCACATGCCTTACATTATATTTCTCGGTCCCTTTTGACACTGCACTGTCCTCTGATACACCATGGCGGCGTTTCCCAAAAATGTTGACGCACACCACGCTTCCCTCCAGCCAACCACTGGCCGCGTCCAAAGGTTGCCGACATCACAGTGTACTCCAAGCCAATGAGACTTCTGTCCGCGCTGCGAACAGGGAATGGGTCCACGGAGCGGAGTCAGATATCACTAATTTATTTGGATGTACATTTCAGTTCTTTGCAGCAAAGGTACTGGTCTGATTTCCAACAAAAACACAAAAGCACCCTTTCAGAATCAAGTCGCCACTCCTGCCGCAAATTTGGTTAAAATCCGTCAAACCGTTCGCACTGTAGCCTTTGCACATTCAGTCTATGGAGAAAAATAAATTGGGCCACCCCGCAATGTAATACCGCCCCCCTCCCCCTGCACGAAACCTCAGCAAACTTGCCAAAAAAATCAGAGCGGCCTATATACTTTTTTTTGCAAAGTTTGGTTAGGATTCCTCCAGGGGGGGAGCGAAGTTATACGCCGCCGAAAAACCCTTAACAGATAGTACAATGCAGGGGGCTCATATCATCGAAAGCTCTGACCCTGCAGTACAGGTTTCAATGTATGCTCTCGATTGCAGAAAAATCCAGGCAAAACGGAAAAAAGTGTGCCAGGTCTTCTTTAGGCGACCCACAGAGAACGCGTGACTTAGACCAGACTTACAACACTGCTTTCAAATGTATACAATTAAATCGAGCCCTTGAAACTAGAAAACGCTGAGATGGATGGAGGGCCCAACTGAGATATCTCTGAAGACCGGAAGATGAAATAATTAAATGTTTCCTATTCACTGGCTTCCTGATCTCCAAAGACCCTCTCCTTGCCAGAAAATACTGGAGCACACTCGCTTTCGCAGATTTCATAACCTTGGGTGGAGAAGAATTGTTGTGGACAAACAATGACCCAAGCCTGCAAGGCTTTCACATATCTGAGCCAGGGGATTTTTAAATGGGAATCTCTACCCACCAAATTTGCCTATTTATTCCTGTGTCAGCATATCTTTGTTGTGTTACCCCTTTCCTTGCCCCCCCCCACCAGATTCTGAGCAAATGGATGGCTGGCAAGGATGCACCCAGATTGCCCATAAACCAGCAGTCCAACTCTTCATGAGCTGTAAAATTGGGGGTAGACCCAGGCAGCACCAAGATACTCTTTTAAAAAAAAAAAAAGAAAAAAGAAAATGACACATTTTCAGCCACCTGAATAGGCTCCAGATTACCAAGTCCTCACAACTTCATGCCATATCTCACCACAGAAGTTGCTTTGCCATGACAAACTTAGAGCACAAGCTCAAATTTATTTTAAATAATCCCAGAGCTCTAACTAGCCCTCAGATTGCCTGGTTACATTTTGGGGACTGCATCTCAACATGTGCAGCTGGCACAAAATTGGCAGAGAATCTCACCCCCAGATAACCAAAATGATCCCCTTACAAAAAATAGTTAAACAGTGGGGAATGCTTCCCTTTACAACAGACCATGACGGCCGATTTCTGAGCATTTATCTTCAGCCCCAAGGTATCGTTAAAACGAGAATAATCATCCACTAGACATTATAAAGATCTGGGGGTGCGAGCTTTAAGAACCGTATTGTCTGCGTAGGCCAGTAGCAAACGCCTATTGTTGGGGAGAATTCTCATTTTATGGCTAATTTCCCTTACCTATAGAGTCCCCCAGCAGCTTTGCTGGATTTGAAGGATTTATTTCTTTTTACCTGCTAAGAGTGAGACTCTTTTTCCCACTCTTAGGCATTTTTGCTATGTGTGTTCTAGGCTATTTTTGTGTTGTGGATCTTTTCTCTCACCCATAGGAACCATCTTTATGCACATGTGTCACACAGCACCCTCTGTGGCGTACACAGGGGTGTCGTAGCGACCCCCAAACATAGATTCCATACCCAGGGACTGACAACTGTCTCCCAGGGCATGTAAAGTCCCCATTGACTTTACTAATCGATTTTTATGAACTTAACCAGTACACCCCATCTTAATATGGAAGTACTGGAAGGGGTTAATAGTTTTTCCCCTATGTTCATTTTCGAGAGGGTACCTTAAAGTCCCCCTCTACAAAGTTTCTGGCTGGTGGCAGTGGTTACTACTTTTTATATTCGACCGCAAATATTTCTCTATGGGTTTTTCCCACTGTTCGAGGCTACCACTTTTACTGACAGCCTCTAACATACCGCCGTTTTATTTTATTAACTTTACTCCGGTAGGTTTTATTTGCCAGAACTTTGACAGAACTTCTTTCTCGAGTCTTACTCCATTTTCCTAACCCAAGTCGGTGATCCTTTGTTCGTCCTTTTGGCGGGCCTCTGTCAAGATGCCCTCCTTTCGGTGCCACTGAGTCTGGGGTGGGTCTGTTGTTTGGGAGGGGGAATAGAACCCCCGGACAGAGTTGCCACAGCAACTCAGGTCACACTCTGCCCTGATAGGCTGGAGGGTCTCCCGCCAAGAAGACCACTCCACTGTGTGAGTGACAGCTAGGCTGTAGGAATGGGTCTCTTTCTGCATAAAAGCAGAGTCCTGAGGACTGGAAGGGCAAGACATCGCCACTGGAACTACGGAAACGAAGGGAAGAGAAGCCAGAGACATCTTCAGCATCTACACCACCGGTGAAGCCCTGGCGGATCATCTCACCACTCTTCTTCCACAAGACGAGAGGAGATCTTCAGCGAATGAGCCTCCTTCTCTTGCGCTGGTGGGGTCAACCAGTTCACCTATTGCATCCTCGGACCTGCCTTTGTCAACTCGACAGTGCCCCGCACTTGAAGACCGGATAGCCAGGCAGCTATCGACCCGGACCTTGATTAAAAGAGCGTACCTTTTAAACTTCGTTTGGCAGCACTGCTGCTGGTTTCATCCCTGGGTAGTGCAGCAACTCGAAACTTCCTCCACGACTAGAGCCTCTCTTCCTCTGTTGGACCCCTCGACCTGCAGGAACTACCAGGAACAACCGCCACTGCAGGAGCCACTTCTCCAAGTTTAAGGTTCATTGTTCCGCCAGGCCGCCCTTTCTCCGTGGTAGCCCTAAAGGTGTTTGAAATCCTTTAACTACATGTGGGGTCGGCTGCCCTCTCTCAACATTGTCTTTCGCCTTGCATCTACCTCTTCAAAAATGTTCTACTAAAGACTTGACTGCAGCTACAAGAACATTTTTGCTCCTAAACTCTTGGTCCTGTACCACTGACTCTGGCTCAGGCCTATTGACTCTGGCTGATTTGTTAGATCTGCTCTCACTAGATTAGTTTTCAATGAGAAATCTGTTGATGCACCTAAATCTTCTATACCCCTCTTCGTTCCTACTGTTTTAACTTGTGGAGTGCCATTTTGCTCAGTTTTCATTCACTTGTCTTTTGGTTAAAGTGTTACTGTGCATTACTTGTTCCATGAAGTTTTGTGAAGTGTTGGTAGGGGGTGTCTGAAGATATTTCGGTTTAACTTGTACTTTCCCTCCATTTCGTTGAATTGGTAGAGTGCCATTTGTAGTAGGTTTTCACTGTGCCGTTTTGCTCAGTTTTCACTATAGCGCAAACTTGTCTACAATTGAATAGGGAGTTGTATATCCTTTTCCTTTGACTAAACTTAACTTACTTTATTAACTGTGATCTATGTGTTGACTTAGAAGTGTATAAAATAAATATATATTCTTTTTAATACAAAACTTTGGTCAATTTTTCCTTGCTTCATAGTACTGTACTACCTATTGTGTCAACCCTGAATACTGCTCATCTCCCTCTTGAGATAAGTCTGACTGCTCAGCCACAGCTACCAACTTAATCTTTGTGGTACAGACTGATACCAAAGGGGATTTATTGCTCTCACCTGTAGTCCTAATCTGGGGTAGTGCTCCCTAAGGGAACTGCCCTGGATTCTGCCTAACACCTATTGCCCAGTAAAGTCAGTGGAAGATTGCAATAAGTAATCATATAAACCATTGGTGTAAAGACACAAACGCAGAGGGGCCAACGCACGGCCTTAACTGACCCCACATTCCACCTGAAGATTGTCTGGCCACTCCACACCTAACTTGAGCCACCTTAGACCGGTGTAGCCTCTTCAAGAGATCCGCCAAAGAACCAGGGCAATTAATGGATCTGAGCACTGTCCACAACTCCACACGATTGACCTTGTCAAAAGCAGTGCTTAGATCCATGGAAGCCAAATAAATGGGCTCTGACTTAATGAATGATTGCGCCAACACTAAATAAATGTTCAGAGCCTGCTCTGCTGTTCCAAACCTGATCTGAAGCACAGCTGAATGGGTGAGAACATTTTTGAATTCTCAATCCACGACCAGTCTCTCTAAAATGGCTCTTCCCAGAATCTTAAAAAAAAAATCTAAAAGGGAGACTGGTCTGTAAGACGCTGGAAGCGCCCTAGACCACTTTTTATTTATTGGACAGATAGTCTCACTAGAGCAGGAGGTGTAAATGGGGCCTCCAGTACAGACCACATTAAACACCAAGATCAAGATGGGCACCCACAGGTTCGGCTCCTTCAAAAACAAATTTGCAGAGGACACCAGGGGGTGCGCTGATGATGGAAGTCTCAGTGTGACGCTCTCACACCTGTCCCGTTAAGTAATAGAGTCCCCAAATGAACACCCTCTTGCCCCCCCTCCCCATCCCCCAGCCTCACAATCCGCATAGGAGTGATGGGGAACTCCAGCTGCCCCTGTGGCAGAAGCAACTGGAGAATCGGTCCTGGATTACACGGGTACCGAAAGAGGCCTGATATGGCCGACCTACGTGGTGGAAGCCTACCCTCCAGAATCGTGTCTACGGTGGATACAGCCTGCGGCACCTCCGCGATGAGACCGCAGACCTGGAAGTGATCGGACAGTGACCGGGGAGTGAGGAGAGGTGAGCTGGTGCCTACGCCCCTCCCCGGACCAACGTGTGTGGCAGCTGGTGGTGGTGCGAGGCCCCCGCCCCGCCCCTCGAGTTAAGTGTCAGCGGCAGCAGCGGGAGACAGCCCGCTGGGGGAGGAGAGGGACTCCACCACAGACAAAACCAGTTCCCTTGGGTGAGTGTGCCTAGCACACAGTGGGGCCCGGGAAGACGTTGCGGGCCCCCGCGGCGAGGCCATTTGGAGCCAAACAGCGTGCAAAGTGGGGGGGGATGACCACATAAAGGAGTGTGCTGGGACTCCAGGGAGGCTGCTCTGAACATACAGATGGGCCTCCTAAGGAATTGCTGGCCCCGGAGCCGAACTGGCCAATGCTGTATAAAGCAGAGGGAGAATGTGCTTGGGAGCACACATGGTCCAAGGGCCAGCACCACACTAGAAGGAATGACAGGGATGGAGATATAAATAGATTCGCCCTTCTGGGGCTACTGGTTAATAGGGACACACTGCGATGCCTGGGGATTAATCTCATGAGGGATGTGGGAGACTTATTTGAAGCCAATTTCCCCCCACTTCTGTCTGGATTTCGGGCCGACCTGGCATTATGGGGAAAACTGACCATATCATGGCTCGGACGCCTCAATGCCCTGAAGATGGTGCATTTACCAAGGTTTCTATATGCGTTCCAGATGCTCCCGATCCAGGTCCAGTACTGAAATAACAATGGAGTGGTGTGGGGGGTGGGTGGGAGCGGCCAGGAAGGGGTTTACTATTCTTGTTTTATGCCTTACCAGTCATGTTGTTTGTTCTTCATGTACCAAAAATTACAATAAAAATGAAATTTACACCAAAAAAAACTACGGAAACATTGAGGGCCTGGGGCCTTGTTCCTTCCCTGGTTTCTAATGGCTGACAGCACTTCCTTTCTGTGGGTAATGGCTCCTCTATGCATAGCATAGCGCATGCCCTAAGTATATTGAGCTTTGTAGACAAAGCGTTATTCAAAGTTCTCAAAAAGAAAGACTTTGATTTTGCACACTGGGTTGAACCACGTAGGATGTGGGCTGCTCTGGTTGGACATAAGTACAAAATCAGATCGAATAGCTACCTGATCTGTATTGCCAGAAAAGAAACATTCAAAAACTGACAATTTTTTCTGACAAAATCCCTCAACATACTCTCATGGTCCACTGATTGCCATTTTAGCAGACAATGCAGAACACCCAGAGACCCGTCACAGGAACTAAAAGAGCCTGTGGGGAATGACCTGCCCGGAAGTCCTAGTTCCATCCGTATAGGGAAATGGTCGCTGCCTAGATCATCCAACACCCTAAACCGGCAGACACAATTCCAAAATGTAACAGGGACACAAAAATAATCAATAGTGTAGCGCCCCAGTGTGGAAAGTCTAATTCCCCGCAATGTCTTACAGAAGAGACCATTAGCTGCGTGAAAATCCCATCAAAGAAACTTCCATAGCCTCAGACTTCTCTACAGGTTCTAACATCATTAATGATAGGGGACAAAATGCCAGCCAAATCATCTTCAGTAAGATCGAACAAAGTGTCACCAGGTTCATTACCCAGTTTAGCATTGAAATTCCCCCTCCCCCAAAATTAGCAATGCCTCATTTGCAGCCACCCATCTGACCAAAGCATTCATCACAGAGACTAAAATTGAAAGGCACTATTTAACTAATTTGGTGTGGGGGCTAGTGTAAAAATGAACTATCAAGACATTACATCTACCCACTCTGCACATTCTTACTGCCTGCAAAAAAGTGGAGGCGGGCTATTAATGAAAACGTTAACTCACCAATAGCGACTTAACCAGAATACATAACCCTCCATTACAGTGCCCCCTCATACCCTCCAGTGCAGGCTCAGAATAGGACTTCAACCCCTCCACAACCACATCTTATGTCACCAAGGATTCCTGTATTAAAATAATATCGTCCCCATCAGAGTGATGGAGATTCGAGGTGGTCTAATCTAGTGTTAATACCCACCACATTTCATGAAACGCACACCAGCAATTCCGTGGACCAAGGGATAATTCAGGCCACACATCAGAGAGAGGGCGAACCATCTACATGCCCTCCTCGGGACAATACTGAGTCTCCCTCTCTGCTAGAGTCCTAAAGACCCTTCTATGGAGGGGGCTGAATGGCAGAGATATATACACCTTGTGCTGGGCCTGCTGTGAAATCTAAAATGGTGCTGAGGAGGGCTGACTCAACCTCACCTCCAGTTCAGATCTAATTGAGTCGTTGATGGGGCAATTGGGATCAATAAAAGGTTCAGAAAAGCCACTGGGCCTTAAATGCCAGGGTACAACAGCTGGGTGCCTAGAGGAAGGAGAAATAAATGCCCTCCTAGACTTACCCCATCTCCTGCCAATGATACCAGGAATCATGAATGTGGTATAACTCGGCCTTTGTATCTTTAAAAATTTCAATCCCCTTGGAGGCCAAAACCTTGCGACAGTCCCAGATACAAGAACGGACATTAACATTGACAAAAAAAAACACATTACAACCTTTACAGAACATACAGTCAGATAATCTGCAAACGGCGGGAAACAATTTGAGTTGAAGTGGACCTTAGCCTCCCAAAGGGCCTCAGTGCTGTGGATGGAATAACTCCTCCAGCACAAGTCCTATGGCCCGCCTATGCCTCTACACTCGGGTGCACAGTACCTGACCCCATAGATTTTCAAGTCAACTTGCTAACCGAAACCTGATGAAAATGTCCTGAAGCTAAGTTGGAAGCTTCTGATGCCCTGGATGCTTTAAAAGTCAGTCAGATTTCACCAACCTGCTGATCACCCCTAGGCAAGAGTCAGTCTCCCTGCATCTTTATTGCATCGATCTGTAAGGATCCTGAAAGCCTCCTTCAGTTCCAAAAAGGTGGCAACAATTCTGTTAAGGTGATGAACAAAACAAGGTATTTGGGCCAAGTGGGAGATCTGCAGCCAATGTCCCAGAGACCCCAGAATTCTTGGAAGCGGTGGACGAAAACTCCAGGCCAGCCGGAGTTTTCTAATTAGAGTCTACCACCCTACTCACTTATGCCTCGAAAAAGACTTAGGTCGAAACACGCGTCTGCTGTTTGCACTCACCAATGTTGACCAACTGGCACTAATTGCCACACTGATGATCTTTGGTTTTGGTATACCAACATAAATAAAAAACCACATGCACCAAAAATCATTTGACTCGAGCATTAATTAAAACAATAGGCACAACTGCCAGAAATTGGACAATCGAATCCAGCCAGCACCCACAATCATTCAAAGGTTTGTCATCCCAAAAAGCATTCAACCAATCGGGAACCCTGGAGTTGGTCCCAAGACAAATCATGATCTAGGCTGCAGGCGGAACCAGAAAACCACTAATAGGAGGGGCGCAGCGGACAGACAGTCCCGACCCTGACAACTCCAACTAAGTTAAAACCTCATAAATGAGGGCACTGTGCTCCAACGCCATTCATGACTTTGAGATTCAAGCTTCAAACCAGAAACTCTGGCAACCCTACTAACCTAGCCTATTCAAGCCTCTGTCCTCTTTGGAAAGGCTGTGGATGATAAGTTAGAGACCACCAAAAAGGATCATAAAACCCTAAAAACACTAGGGAATATATCTAAAAATCCCTTCATTCATCGGGGCACCTTCAATCCTCAGCGTTCATTTCCGAGGCATGGGTACATAAGGGCCACAGTCTGGGTTTGGAACCACCTCATCTTCATGGTACAATCCTCAAGACCAGTCCTTCGCCTTTCAAACCAGTCAAAAAAGAGGTTTTAGGTGAAGTAAAGGTAGTGTAGAGTTTCAGCCTCTAGGCGCTCTGCTGCCCTGATGGCAAATGACGCTCCAGTTCAGGGACCTTCCCGTGCTTCCCCACTAGGGGGGGGTGGCATAACACTTTTCACCCACACACGGGAGGGGATAACATCCGAATGGTGGGTTCGAACAACTGTGGCCAACGGATATTCGACAATTCCTAGAAACACATTGCACCATCCTCCTCGATCAAGAAGAATGTGTCCAGAACATCACTTGATTTTAAAAGACATTCTAACACTGTGTGAGGATAGAAGTTAGGACCCCGAGGGTGCCGGACCGGGCCGGATGCAGGAAGCTCGGGGAAGGGCGGCGCCTGCTTTCCCTCGGTCTGCGCAATCGCGGAACACGAGGGAGGTGCCGCCGTGGGCCGCACTGGAAGGAAGCGCCGTCGAGGAGCCTCTGACAACAGGGACGCCTTGCTGGCATTCCGCGACGGGGCCGCCTGTGCTGCCGCAGCACCGGGCCCGGGACACTAGCGCTGCGACAGAGCAGTCCAGAGGCACGCCGCATTAGCGGGACACAGCCTGACACTGCAGCCTCCGACGTTGAGCGGCGGCGGAGCTTGGGGAGCCAGGCTCAGGCCGACTGCTCAGCGTCGGAGGAAAGCATTATATGTGGGAGAGCGAGGGCAAGTGTGTAGACAATAGAACCCCCTCCTTACCTCACGAGGCTGCCGACGCAGGACCTCACATGGGACAGGCATACAGTGGAGCGCCATGTTGGGGGGGCGGGGCCTATGGGGAGAACGAGCGTCAGGCACTGCTCAGGTGCAGTAGCAGCCAGGGAGGGGCTGGAGGCGTGGAGGGAGAGCTGGGAACAGTCAACCGAAGGAAGGGAGGAGGAAGGGAGAGGGCAGCTCTATTTCTAGAGGGAGGGTTCCTAGAGGCTCTGCCAATCGGAAGGGGGGTGAGGGATAGTGTCCCTGATTGGCTCTTTTTCCCTCCTAGCACCGGGTATAAAGGGGACTGGCCTAATGGCAGTGTTGTTGCTTTTTGCAGGGAGAAGGAGAGGAGAGTGAAAGCAACTGGTGGGCCTGTCCGGGTCCGAGCGAATAGGAGACAATTCACAAGGAGAGCAAGTCCTGGTTCTTTTCCCACCGTGAAGTAACTGTGGGACTACCGGGAACCCAACCATAGTGGTTAACACAGAACATTTAACCCGTTTTGAATAAAGGTCTCTCAGCATCAACCTCGGCTACTGTCCTGAGTCTCACACACTGCCACAAAAGGGAGCAATAGAGCTGGTTTTTATTCAGTGTACTTCCTTGTTCCCAAGAAAGATCTAAAAAGGTGCCCTGTCTTAGACCTGGGTCCTGCAATAACATATGTCAAACGACAAAAATTCAAGATAACGCTTCACAAAGTAATCCCCCCCCCCCTCCTGAAACAAGGATATTACACGGCAACATTGGACATGAAAGGTACATACTTTATTATTTCAATGTGGCCAGCACACAGAAAATATCTAAGATTCAAGGTGGGAAACGAATACCTCAGCACCAAGAATGTTTACAAAAGTCCTTGCACTGGTGGCCGCACACCTAAGGCGGCAATCCATTCCAGTGTATCCTTACTTAAACTCGCGAATAAGAGGGAATACATCTCGGTTGTGTCAACAAATACCCAACAAACAGTCAACCTGCTTTATCAATTGGGCTTCTCAATCAATGAGAAAGAATCCAGTCTAGTGCCCAGTCAGTGAAACCATTTCTAGGGCACATTTGAACAGAAGACGGCCTAGTCTTCCCCTCCAACGAGAGGGTGCAATACATGCTTTTTCAAATCCCTCAATACATAGTCGGTTGTCGGGTAAACGTGCGAAAGTCCATGCGCCTTCTAGATATAATGGCCACATGCATTTACCTTGTACTACACGCCTGGTTGTGCATACGTCCAATGCCAGAGCGGTTAACAAACCAATGGTCACAAGCAAGCCGTCTAATGGATGATCTAGTGGTGGTTTCGCATCCTATTGTTCTCTCTCTGCAGTTGTAGACAAAGGCGAACCTTTTAAAGGGCAAGCCATTCAGTACCCCAAAAATGGAGGCCACACTCACTACAGAAACCGCTATCAGGGTGGCAAGCTAATTTTCTCCAATATACTGCGCACAGGGTGTGGGCACAAGCTTTAACCAAAAAGCACATCGACCTTCTAGAACTGCTAGCAGTCTTCAAAGCTCTACACACATTCAAACAGCTAGTAGGGAAGACCATGTTCATACTAACACAGTGCCACAGCATGTTTTACATAAACAGGGAGGGACACACTAGCCCAAAACATTTGACTGTGGGCACTGTAACACGTTTCGAAGGGATTGGTTCCTCCATATTCCACATCTATGACAGTTAATCACCACAGCAGTGCTGCTTCGGAAAGTTTTCGGCGTCTGCGTCGGATGACGTCGATACGCTGCCCTCGAGGGCCTCCGTCGAGCCGACGGCACTGGATGTTATAAGTAGCACGCACGACGCCCGTAGCCTCAGTTCCGTTTTTTCCACGAATGCATTTGCTTCAGAGATCTCACTGCACCTCGGTTCTTCTGAGTTATATTCTATCGGTTCTTCGAACTTGTTTGTTTGTGAAGTTATCATGTCTTTGTCTTCTTCTACCCTGCAGACGGGTTTCAAGAAGTGTCGGGACTGCGGGTCCAAGATGTCGCTGACGGACCCGCACAATGCTTGCCTCTGGTACCTCGGTGAGGACCACGCCATGGATGATTGTGACGATTGCCAGTCGTTAACATCGAAGGCCTTGCGGGAGCAGAAGAAGAAGCTTTCTTTCGGTAGGGTTTCCAAGCCCTGAAAGTTGAAATCCGTGGGGCTTTCGACCGACGATTCGAGAGGCGACTCTCTGCGTCGTCGGCTTAAGTCCAGGGGGTCTCGGTCCCGGAGTGGTTCCAGCCATTCTTCTGCCTCTTCGAGGACTCCGCCCATCGGCGGGTTGCTTGTCCCAACAAGCACTCTTCTCCTGCGGAATGGGGTGCACTTCGTACAGAGATGATGGCGATTTTTCAGTCGCAGGGCTCCGTTCCGTCCGCACCTTCGGAAGAAGCGGGCAGGGAACTTGCTAGGGCCACCGCTCGCACGCCTTCGGGCTCGGGTGGTCGGCGCGATCGAGCGCCTTTGAGGTCTCGATCGGACAAGGTGGATCGCTCTAGTCATGCCTGCTCCAGGTCCTGGTCCTCGACGCCCTCGAGACCGTCGGAGCCTGTGAGGTCTTCAAAGACGACGTCGACGCCCTCGACGCCTTTCGAGGATGCTTTATCGGAGATACCTGTAACGCTCACCTGATTCCCGTAGAGGCGCCGGTCTTGACTGGGCGTATACCGTATCTTCAAAGGTGATGTGTAACACACGGCTGGCTCTTTGGGCTGGACCTCTGTGCACTGTATGTCTGACATCGAAGGGTAAGATGTCTGCAGATAGAAAATATGGAATTAAGGAACTGGGTTATTGAATGTCTCTCTCTTCTTCCCTTTCTTTTCTCCTGTAGAACCCCAAAGGTTAACGCTCTCACCTTAGGTAAGTGAACGCTGTGCTCTCCATCTGCCTCGGGGCAAGGTGCTGTAACCAGTTTCTTCACTGGATAAGGGGAGCAGGCCTCTTGACTTCAGAGGACTGTTGTCCGTCGTTTACTGCACGAACGGTAAGTTTCAAGTAATTCTAATGTCTTTAAAGTCTTTAGTAATGATGTCTCTTGTTTTGCAGGGTTCCGGCGATGGCGGATGACGGGCTGAAGTGAGTTGAAGATGGAGCCCGTGTGATGAATAGAAGCGCCTGGAAGCACGTAAGTAAGCGCTTGTTGCCTGCTTCACGATGCGCTCTAACTGTCTTTTTATTTTGCAGGTACAAGTTCGGAGCGGCTGCAGGGTGCCGGAATACCCACTGGGTTAGATGTGGAAAGGAGTAATGGCACGTGAGTATTAAAGTTCCCCAATGTCTTTAAACGCACCTTGTTTTGTCTTTCAGATGCGGGATGCAGCGCCGAAGGCCTCCGGAGCGCACGAAGAGTAGGTAAGCCTTTGTCTTTCAGATGCCGGAATGCAGCGCGAGGCGTTGGTGACAGCCGATGGACCAGGTAAGTGAAGAGCTGTCACTGAAGACCGTAATGCTAACCTGTTCTTTCTTGTCTTTATAGGTGTTGCTGAAGACTGGATTCAGGATGGTAAGCCTTTTTCCTTAGGCCCAGGATCAGATGCAGAAGACACGATGAGCGTTCTGCTGCAGAGGATGCAGAATAACGCAAAGCAAGATTCATCCATTGGGTGTGGTTTAAAATAGCCTCCTGTAGTGCTTAGGTGTCTCCTTCCACAGCCACGCCTAGGTAAGAAAAGAGTTCCTGCTTTCCAGAAGAGTTCCAGTGTTCTGAATCTAGGGAGTGGCTCCTGCCCCACCCAACAGGAAAAGTAGTTCCAAACAGAAGAGGATCAGAGGCTCAACTGGCAGGCAAGTAAGCAGCATGGTCTGCTGCAGGTAAGTCCACCCAAGCATTATGAGCCCGGCGCTTCCAGCGCTGGGACTGGGCATATTTATGAGCCTGGTGCCACTGGCGCCAGGACTGGGTCCAAAAGGTCCCAATTGGGACTGGTTGGCACTCGGAACCTGGGTTATGGATCTGCTTCCAAGGGAGTTGGGAAAACCCTGACCTTTTGGAAGCAGAGATCATGGCAATACCCCGTGCATAGGTGGAAACCCCGAGGAAGGCCCTGAAGAAGTCGGTGAGGTCTGTCTTTGAGACTTTTTATGTGCCCTCCTCCAGGGATTTATACCAGTCTCTGGATTATATTTCTGAGGTGGAGGAAGGGTCTGAGGAAGGTTTGGTTCCAGATGAGGTTCCTGACGAAATATTGTCTGGTCATAGCCAGATTGAAGGCCTGCGTCTGTCTTTGCACAACGCCAGTGGTCTTGATACCTCCCCGGAGGTTGAGTTTGGCAGGCCTGAGCCTGGTACGCATGCTGGCTCTTCGTGCAGGCGGCTGATGTCGAGAGTGACTGAGTACTTGGGGTGGTCTGCGTCACCAGTAGATTTTCTGCAGGATGACCCGACAGATAACTTGGACCAAGGTCCACTAACTGACCCGGTACTGCCATTCCATATGGCCTTGCAAAGAAGGGTGGCGGAGGCTTCGACTGCTTCAGAGAGTCACCCGGGAGTGGGTTAGTTGTTGCTGAAAAACCCCGGCTACTTGTCCATGCACCCTACTCTGGAGAGTTTGGTGGTGCAGGCGGCTACGGCCCCAGCAAAACAGGCGTCGTACCCTACCATCCCTCCTGACAGGAATGACAAACGTTTTGACGGTTGGGCGAAGAAAGTCTTTTCTTCAGGGGGTATGGCTTTGAAAGCAGCCAACTCCGTGTGTGCCTTAGCACTTTTCACTCACACTCTGTGGAATTGTTTCATTGGCAGCTCAACATATTCCCGAAGGGGAGGAACAGGATGGCTTTCTTGCCCTTGTACAGGATGGAAAGGCTGCCATGTGTGAATCCGTTCAGTCGAGTCTGGACGTGGCAGACTGTGTCAGCCGGTCCATGGCGGCGAGCACCGTGATGCGCAGATTTGCGTGGTTGTGGAAGTCGGGGTTTGCTCCGGATGTACAAGCCCGGCTTCTCAACATGCCCTTTGATGGTGACCATCTTTTTGGCAGCAAGGCTGACGAGAGCCTTGAGAGGTTGCAGACCTCCAAAGCTGCAGCGAAGTCGATGAGCGCTGCAGTTCGCCAACCTCCGCCTTTTCGTCCTAGGGGACAGCAATGGAGGGGAGGTTCCTTTCGATACTACTCTACCTTTGGTAGATCGAGGAGAGCTGCAAGTCAAAGGGGCCAACGTAGGAGTAACTGAGGTGGAAAACAAGGTACTCGAGGTGCCAAGGCTGCTCGGGCAGTTGCCTCTTTGCCCTCAGGCACTGCCGCAGCAGGTTCAACTCAGTCATGAGGCCATGTCCCATGGTTCGCCGGTTGGGGGAATGCTGGCGCAGCATCTTGTAGAATGGCGTGCCATTACTTCAGATGTTTGGGTTCTGGAGATCATAGCCCACGGCTACTGTCTTCCTTTCCGGCAGAGGCCTCACAACAATCCACCAGGGAATCTCTCTTTGAAGAGTCTGGATCCGCTCCTTGCGCAGGAAATCAAATCCCTGCTGGAGAAAGGCGCCATAGAACTGGTGCCTGTAGCGGAGAGGAACAAGGGATGGTATTCCCCTTATTTTTTGATTTCGAAAAAAGACGGGGGGGATTGAGACCCATCATGGATTTGCGTGGTTTGAACAAGCTCCTCAGGAAGGACAAGTTCAAGATGGTTACTCTCTCTCAAGTCCTCCAGGCCCTTCAACTTCAGGACTGGTTGGTGTTTCTCGACCTCAAGGATGCTTATTTTCATGTGCTGATTCATCCCAAGCACGAAGTACCTGAGGTTCGCGGTTGGCGACTCTCACTTTCACTCTCACTTTCACGTCCTGCCGTTCGGATTGACCTCCGCCTGAGGGTCTTCACCAAGCTCATGGTGGTGGTGGCAGCATCTCAGGAAAGGAGGGATTCACGTCTACCCCTACCTGGACGATCGGTTGATCAGGGCGCACTCAACACAGTGGCCATGCACTACCTCAACAAAAAGGGGTGGGGGGTAGGGTCACTTTCTCTGTGCAGAGAGGCGATCCAGCTCTGATTCTGGGCCATCCAGCAGGAAGTTTCGATCTCGGCAGTTCATCTGGCCGGAGACGAAAACGAGGCGGCGGACGCTCTGAGCAGGCAGAGCACGGTCTCGCACGAGTGGGAGCTGGCTCAGGAGATTCTCCTGGAGATCTTCATCCTTTCGGGGACCCCTCAAGTGGATCTCTTCGCCACCAGTGTCGACCGGAAGTGCAAAAGATTCTGCTCGCGGGAATTTCCTCCCAAGAGCAGCCTTAGGGGACGCGTTTGTACTGGATTGGTCCTTCCCACTGCTGTACGCATTTCCTCCAGTCCCCGTCATTCTGCAAGTGCTGAGGAGGTTACGGAGGTTCGGTTCCCGAATGATCCTCATTGCTCCGGCATGGGCCCGGAGAACGTGGTACCCTCGACCTTCTCGACATGTCCATCTGCCCTCCACGCCGTCTTCCCTACCGAGACGATCTGCTCTCATGGGAGGGGGGTCTGGTTCTCCATCCAGAGGTCAAGTCCCTCAACCTTCATGCTTGGCTTCTGAAAGGTTGAGGTATAAGGATTGGGACCTCCCTGAAGACGTGATGGAGGTGTACTCTCCCTGTACCATTACCGTTGGAGAAAGTTCTGCGACTGGTGCAGGGTCAAGAATGTGGATCCTTTTTCATGTAACATTCCTGTGGTTCTGTCTTTTTTGCTTTAGTTAGCCCACAAGGGCCTGCAAGTGGGTACCATTAAGGGTTACCTGGCGGTGCTGTCCATATTTAAATGGTCGTCTGAGGAGTGTTCTTATTTTAAGATTCCTTTAATTTCGCAGTTTCTGAAAGGGCTCACTAATTTGTTCCCACCGTCACCTTTCCAGGTGCCCGGTTCGGATTTGAACCTGGTTCTAAAATTCCTAATGGGTGCTCCATTTGAGCCTTTACATTCTTGTCCTTTGAGACTGTTGACCCTTAAAACTGTATTTTTAGTTGCGGTTACTTACACTCGCAGAGTGAGTTGCAGGCACTATCTGCTAAGCCCCCCTTCAGTGTTTGGTAAGGACAGGGTTGTCCTTAGGGTTCGTCCTTCTTTTCTTCCGAAAGTTGTCGGAATTTCATTTAAGCCAGAAGGTCATTCTTCCGGTGTGCTTTCCTCTTCCACATCCTGGTAAGGAAGATGAGAGGCTCCATAGGTTGGATCCTAGGAGAGCTTTAAGTTTCTACTTCTCATGCATGTCCGGGGTCAGAGTGGATGATCACCTTTATGTAGGATATGCTGGAAGGCGTTTGGGACAAGCTGTTACTAAGCAGATTTTGTCTAGATGGATTATCTTGACAATTTCTGAATGTTACCGCTTGGCGGGTAAGGACCCTCCGAAAGGCTTACGGGCCCATTCTACAAGAGGTGTGGCTGCCTCTACTTTTTTTTTTTTTTTTTTTTATTGGTTGTTGTTTTGGCAAAGAAAAATAAATTTTTCCAACCTTTCAACAATACATTTAAATCTACATTACAAACAGAATAATTTTCTATTAAAAATTAAATTAAGAGTTGAATTAAAACCCCTGTGAACAGTCAGAGCTTTCAGAAAAGAAACATAATGTATATAATTCAATCTTTTGCTTTTTTTTCCATTTTGAAAACAAATTTTTTCCCAACATATTCAAATCTTCATAATTTTCAAAAAATTAACAATCGCATACTGTATCGCTTTCTTGTTCGTGTGAAACAATGTAGACCATAGTTGGTCATAGGTTACATTGATATGCCCTTCAAAGAACTGTTTGAACAGTTTAGCTCTTAATTCTGTCCAATGGTCACAATCAACCAATAAATGGCGCACAGTCTCCAACATATGATGACAAAACCTACATTTGTTTTCTTCCTTTGATAGAATTTTGCGCTTATAAAGAAGGTCAGCTGTAGAGCACAATCCTAGTCTAAAGCGCATGAATGCCTGGCGGTGCCGAGGACTTGGGGAAATCAATAAGTACTGAGCAGTTTGGCCAAATCTTTTTGGCTCAAATGGGTTCTCCTGAAATTTTTTATATTGTGCACACTGGGCAATAGTGAGAATCCAATCATACCGCCACATGCTTTCTTTGGCCTTGCAGGGGTTATCAATTAACATTTGGATGCTTATGTTAGCATCATCAAGCAATTTCAACACTCTTTGTCTCCAAACTCTTATAAATACGTCATGGGTTTCTTGTGCAGCATAATCGGCCATAATTCGAGTTAGGCCATTTTCCAAGTTACCCATTACAAGTTTGCGATACAGGGAGCAGCAGAGCCACTTATATCTGGCATGAAGTGATATTAATCCTAATTCATAGCGAATTAGAGGTAGTGGTTCCGAACTAGGTAGATTCAACATTTTTCTCCAAAAAGCTCCTTCCATTTTAGCCCAATAGGTGTATGGTCGCCAGTGTTTGGTTTCTGTCCCATATAATAATATAGGTGAAGTTTTCTGTTTATAATAAGTTATGATTGGAAATATCGAAAATTTACAAAATTTTGCCCTGATAATTCTTGCTTGGGAAATTGCATTGTGAAGTTTTGCTCTCTTAGCTTCCTCAAAGGGTAAATCAGTCGGGTGGTTAGTTATTAAAACACCTAGATAAGTATACGTTGAAACAATGCTTAAGGAGCTGTTCTGTAATATCCATGAGTAGGTTCTGCATCTTTGTTTAGGGATCCCAAATTGAATGATTTGTGTTTTGGAAGTATTGATGGCTATGCAGTTGGAATGAGCATAGCCCTCAAGAGCTTTCAACATACTTTTGAGTCCCTGGGGGGTCTTAGACATAAGAACCATATCATCCGCATAAAGCAGATAGTTTATGGGCGTTCCCTTGAGGCGAGGGGCATCAGTTCTTATATCTTTAAATACGATACCTATGTCCGAGATGAAAAAATTAAAAACAGCCGAGGCCAAGATACAGCCCTGTTTTAAACCCCGGTCTGTTTGAATATGGCCGGATAGGAGTCCATCCCTGCGAAGTCGAACCTGAATGGTTGTTTTGGAGTGAAACTGAATTATCCATCGCAGGATGGGCCATGGACAGCCCTTTTCTAGGAGTTTTTTGAACAATAGTTCACGAGGAACACCATCAAATGCCGTGCGGAAATCTATAAAGGCAACAAAAATGGGCTGCTTCCTTTGCTTGTGCGCGTTTATCAGAGAATTCAACGTAATTAGGTTTATAGAAGTACCAAGGCCTGCTACAAAGCCTGTTTGGAACTCATCCCTAAAGGAGTTTGCTGTTAACCAAGCGTTGAATGCTACTAACACGATGCGCGCAAAGATCTTACCAGGGCAGTCTAACAGGGCGATCGGTCGGTATGACCTAGGATCGCCCCTCGCGCCTTTCTTATAGACAGGAACTATTATAGATTTTCTCCACGAATCAGGGATTTTACCAGTTTGAAGTGTATGTTGGAAGATGTGGTTTAATATTGTCGCCCATCTTATTGGATTTTGCTTCATCATTGAATTGCTAATGCCATCTGGCCCGGCTGCGCGAGATCTACTAAGTTTAGATATGCAATGTATGATGTCATCTGTATCAAAATGGAGTTTAGAGTTCGCTCTTATGATGGTCCAATCAATTTCAATTTGCGAAAAGGGAGAGCGGTAGAGGTCAGCATAATAGTAATTCCAGATTTTTTCAGGGATTGGGTTAATTTGGAAGGCGCTTTGCAGCGTACCGACCACCTCATTAAGGAGAGACCATATGCCAGCGGTAGTTTTAGTAAGGCATTGAGACAACATTTTTTCTCCGTCTCTCTGGTATCGCAATGATCTCCTTGACCTGCACCAGTTCTTATACATTTGTTTTAGATTTTTTATCAAATTGACATTAGTGGGCGTCAGGTCGAGTGATAAATGTCGGATATCTTTGCGTAATTGGGCCTTCTTTGTTTTGAGCTCCAAATCGAACGCATGGAGATGCTTGCTAATATGACAACGTCCACCGTTCCCCCTGGTACTAAACATTTGCATAGAATGGATGTAACATCCTCCTTCGTTATTATGATACGGCCCAAACTCACTTTCCAGGACTTTACCAAATAACATGAGTTTATGATCCGACCATCGAACACGGTTCCCAGCTTGACTAATCTCAACAAGTTGCATATTTTTTTTAGTTTTTAGTTCTGGAAGATCAAACCATTGAGCCCACTTCCAGGTTAGGCACAATTGATTATGATCACTGATGTCATTTTCGCATATCTCTAGAGATGTTGAAGCATCCATGAGGGCATGGTTGGCATATATGTAATCTAAGTGTGCTCGCAATAACTCTCTATGCCATGTTGCCTTGGGGGGTATGTCTCCATCTATGATGCCATTAAGCATCATGAGGTTCCTCTCTTCCATTAGGTGTATCCACTGGGACTCATGGGATAAATGATTCCCGGGCTTAGATGGAAGGAGGTGCAAGTTTAAATCACCTAGAAGAAGTATATATTTAATAGTTGTATCCATGGTTAATGTGTCAAGTATATCAGCGATATGTGCAAAGAATAGATCTGCTGATAGATGTTGTTTTCCCCAATATACATTGATTATCACAGTTGTGCCAGTTGACCTTGATAATTTTACAACTTGGATATAAGGGGAGGAGGTTTTGCAGGAAGTGATGCACAAATGTAAAGATTTCCTTATGGCGATCAAAAGACCCGCCATAGGTCGACCAAACATGTTTTTTATTGCAGGAACCATAGAAATGTAGTGTGTCCCCCAAATGGGTTCCTCAACAAGCCAGGTCTCCTGCAAGACAACAATATCGTAGGCATTCAGTTCTCTGTTGGATGTATTTAGAAAATGCCTATGTCCACGTGTGTTCCACGATATCAACGAAATGTCTTTATCAGACCTGGATTGTTATGAGTTTCGCCTTTGAGAATTCACGCCCCTGCTTGTGATCGCATTAGCATTAGCATTTGCCTGTGGAATTCCCAGGGTGTTGGAGTAATTCTCTGATAATGAGGTTACTTCAGATGGCAATGTTTGAGTCAAATCTTGTGAAATGAGAAAGCCCAAGGCGTAAAATTCTGATCTAGCTTGCCAAATGGCATTTAAGGTAATTCCCGATCGCATGAATATTCTAGCTCTGGATAGATCATTATGAGAAATGAATTCCACCAGGTCAATGTCTGAGCTCGATAAATCCTGTAAAGAGGACACCTCGGCACAGATGTTTAGAATACTCTTGCGATTTAGATCATATTTAGGAAATGGTTGAGGGCGGCATGATATTATCAATCGATGGCAGTGGGCGTTTACGCTATGAGTAGGGTTTTGCTTACTATAGTCCTTTTTTCGTGAAGTCTCAAATTCAGGCACATGATTATTGAATCCTAAATCCGAGGCATCGGATGTTTTAAAGGTTTGAGAGGAAGGCCTTATGAATGTTGACTCATTTCGTTCAGTCATCGGACCTTTTAACAGCTGTGATATGTCTGGCATCTTGTTCAATGACTGCCGAGACAGTAAGGTGTGACCCAGGGGATCCGAAGAGTGATGCAGATACTGTACTAGGGCAGCTTTAATTTCTTCCCGCAGTTCCTGCCGATCGGGAGTTTGCCCCACCACGGTATCTTGTCCTTTCGGATTCCTGGTTTGAATAGAAATGTCTTGTTGTGTCAAGTTTGAAGGTGCCGCCAACACCGCTGTCTGCTGTGAAGGAACTTTTCTACCATCACGTTGCATCTCTTCTAGCGCTGGACAATATGTAAAATTGTTTTGGGATTGAGCAGCCCACGGCAAATTTGTATCAACAGGCAATTTGGAAAGAGTAGAGGCCTGAGCATTTATAACCGAGGATGTTGTAATTTGCGCAACGTGTAGATCTACTATTCTAGCAATCTCTTGGCGTATTTCTTCAGGAGAAAGAATAGACTGAATAATGTCATCATTCCGAACTTTTATATAGTTTTGAGGAGTTGTGTCTGACATTAGCGCCACTAGTTTAGTCAAGGGTTCGTGTTCTTGAGGGCATGTCATCGTAGAGTTCTGTAGAGTTACTGCCGAAGTTGGTTGAGTTACAACCATGGACGATGGTTGTACTGTAGGAGATGGAAACAATTTAACAAAAGATTGACCCAGATGTGGAACAGCTAGGGCCAATGGTTGTTTTGCTGCAGCCACAATTGATGTGACCATGGGTTGATTCGATTGAGTTACTGATGGAGTCGAAGACTGATCCGTGTGGGGAGCAATTAACTTAACACACACCTTCTTTGAAGGAGGAGGCTTCGTGATTTTTCGTTTATTTAACATACCTATTTTTTTCCTTTTTCCCTGCAGGTTAGGAACTGTCTTGCCCATCAAGGAAAATGGGTTAATCACATTGCTAAATGGGAGCTGGCCAATAGATGGATCTCTGTCAAGCTGAGACTCATCTACTGGGGGCTCCTGAGGCGGCCCCCCCGTCTCACCGGCATTTCTTGTAGTTCGTATTAAGATTGGATTTTTGGAATTTCCCTTGGTGCCCACTTCCTGAGACATGTCCAAACAGATCACTACTGGAGATGTCTCCTTTAAAGTGCCAAGTTCCGGTTTTGGAGTTGGTTTTGGGCTAGCCACGGCATCATTTAAGATAACTGAAGGCCCTTCTGTTCTTGGGATTTTCAGCAGCTCTTGTTCACATTGTGTCGATCTTCGACAGGTATTGAGTTGTTCTGTTTGCGAGGCAGTGCTACAGGCTACTGGTGATTTTGAGTTCAGAGTATTCGAATTTGAGTCTCTTCCTCTCATCTGTTCTAGATCCAAACTATTTGATTCCTTATTAAGCAATTGTTGTAGTATTTGGGTCTGCACATTCATCTTACTCTCCAAGACCTCATACAGCCTTGCTATTGTTAGCAGGGCAGTGTTCATGGCGCTCAGTGTATTATTGAGCGCCGGGGCTTCTGGGAAGGAGGGACGACCAGATCTCAGCCCGTTGATAAAAAAATTATTGTTATCTGAGGGCCGTACATCAAATCTTGAGCCTCTTGGAGTCGGAGCAATGAAGGATGCGGAATTGTTAGATGGATCACCTTGAGATTTATCGAACAAGGCTGGAGACTTAGATAGTTCATTAATCGAAGTTCTCAATTCACCCACTACAGATTCCGCATGACTTACCGTCACGTTAGGCGAAGACATTCTTTTTTGAGTAATGACTGTTTTGTCCTGATCCAACTGGCTTAAATCACCTGTGTTGGAACATATATACAATACCTCACTCAAATCAGTACCGGTGATATCCGAGGAACCAATAAAACTAATCATGTCCTCCTCTATTTCACCTGTTGCGATCATTGCCTCGTGGGCAGCTCGCAATTTTTGTTGAGCGAGGACTGTGCCAAGTGGTATAGGTTTTGCCAGAGATGCAGTGGATTCAGTTAGAATTGTTTGTTGAAGAGTGGACGGCTCGTTGTTACTGCATACAGCGAGAAGAGTCAGATCTGAGGTCTCTTTACCCAGCACTACTGTCGACACGTCAAGAATTTCTGTCGGCAGCGCTTCTTGGGTACTAGTAACAGTAAACATTGGGTGTTGTAAATCCTGATTTAGTAGGGAAGTTGTTCCCGAGTTCATTTGGGCTACTACTGTGATTTGACCTATTGTCGATTGAACTTGTGTAGGGTCAATTTGTGGGGAACAATTATTTAGGTCACTGAATGAGTTCTGAATAATACCATATGACGCAAAGTTCTGCGGCACTAATGTAGGTTGGTCCCTCAAATCACAATTTGATGGATCAATCGTGCAGAACTGCCGTATATCAGAGGTTAAGGAAGGGGATCGTGCTTTCTTTCTCTCTAAACCTCCTAATTTGGTTTTCAGAGATTGTGGTGTCATTCTTGTTTTTTCTACATTAGCTGGATGATGGTCCGGCATGCCTGACTTCAGGGTATAAATGCCTGAGGCCATTAGTGTATAATTTCTTTTCCTTTTTATTTTTAGTTCTTCCTTTCTTCCTCTCCAATTCCCTTTATATTCCAACCTATCACCTTCCCCCTCTTCTTCCCCTCTTCAGAATAAAATTAACTGTAATGATTTATTAAATAAATAATTAATAAATAAAAACGTACTAAAAATCAGAATCACAGTGAAGTAGAGAAGAGAGAAAAGAAAAAAAAAAAAGAAAAAAAAAGGGGAGAGAATAAAATTAAATGCAGTGGAAAATAGCACAATAGTGTTGCACTTATAAAATTATATATAAGTTTTCAGCTAAAAAGGCAACGTTTTACTGCATCATAAGCATGTTACCAGTAATTGAACAAGATTAAACGGTAAATTGGATACCGGGACACAGGAAGCACCGCACCTAAGCGCGCACAGCAAACAGTACTTTTCGATCTTCACAGAGCGCTCCAATAGCCACAGATTTCTTTTTGGTGCACCCTCCAACCCCAACCAGCCACGGACAGCCACAGACAGCAGCCCTTAGCACCAAAGCCCTTTTCGCCAAAGCGCGCGCGCAAAAGCGCGTGTCCATACAATATATTGTATTGTGGGTAAAGGAGGAGGAGTTGGGGACTTAGAAAATTCCTTCCGTGGTTCCAGCCGGGAAGTAACACACGAGTGAATGCAGTGAATGCAGCCAAGTGGAACAGCGCCTCCAGCAGCCACAGACAGCAGCCCTTAGCACCAAAGCCCTTTTCGCCAAAGGGGTGTTCCCATTCGTAACATTTGTGAAGCAGCCACATGGGCCTCTGTCCATACTTTTGTAAAACACTAATCCCTGGATTCTATCCATGGGCAGGACTTGGCCTTTGGCAAGGCGGTCCTCTATTCTGCAATTTAATTGGGCATTCTAAAATTCTAAATTCTTTTCCCTCCTCCATACGTTGGTACTGTTTAGGGAGTCTGTCATAGATGTGGAATACTTCGGAGGAACCAATCCCTTCGAAGAACAAGTTACTTTCTTACCTGGTAACGTTCTTTCGATGGGATGTTCCGACAACGTAGTCCACATCGTACCCTCCCAGCCTGCCCCGCTACAGAATTTCTTATGCGATTGCACCTTAGGTTTCCGCAAGGCTTTCTGTGGTCATACTGGCAGAAGATTGGTGCCACACGTTCTGGGAAAAAACTACAAATGAGGCTACTGGCGTTGTGCATCCTACTTATAACATCTGGTGATGTCTGCTCGACGGAGGCCCTCGAGGACAGCGTATCGACGTCATAGATGCAGGATGCAGACGCCGAATGTTTTCCGAAGCAGCACAGCTGTGGTGATTACCTGTCATAGATGTGGAATACGTCATCGGAACATCTCATCGAAGGAACATTACCAGGTAAGAAAGTAACTTGTACTCCTCCTAGCACAATATGTTCCAGGGGGAACACAATTCTCTGGCAGACGTGCTAAGCAGAAGTGCAGAGCTGCCATCAGAACACAAGTGGCAATTGAATGCAGACATGCTACGCAGCGTTTTCACAAGCTGGGTCTTTCCAGACATAGACCTCTTTGCTACGCAAGAGAACTCGGTGTCACAGCTAAGCACCCAGGTATCCCCACACAAAATCCAGGGGGAACACACTGTTAATGGGCTGGTCGCGGACATTTGCGAATGCTTCCCCCCCCAACCCCTCTCAAGTCCACTTCTAAACAGGTTAGTCCACATGCACACCAGGAACATGTAGCCCTAATCCTGATGGCTCCTATGTGTGTACAACAAACCTGGTTTTCACATCTTGTGAAAATCTTTTTCCTCCAATGAAACTAGTGTGCCCATAGAACGTGTCCTAAAACCTCGGGACAACACTCCACCCATCCCCTCAGACACTGAACTTAGCAGCTTGGCTCCTGAAGTCATAGTTTGGTCAATTAAACCTAGACCCAAAGATGAATGGATATTCTAAAGGAAGCATGCAGACCTAACACAAGACACTGCTATTTAAACTAATGGCAACGCTTTTTCTTGTCATGTAAAGCACATAACATCAACCCTGTTGACTGTTCACCTTCACATGTAGTATTTTATTTACTAGATCTTTTAGACGCAGACTTAGTCTTCAATTATTTAAGTACACCTGGTGGCACACTCTGCCTACACCACATCACAGAGTGATGTGTTATGGTGGATAGTGCCTGTAGTTACAGCGTTCGTGGAGAGTGGTAAAAGGTTATTAGGTGTTAAAAGGTTATGCCCACCAGTTGCTAATCTGACTCCCAGCTGGGACTTCAATGTTGTGCTCACTAAGCTCATGGGGGCTTAATCTTAAAAAAACGAACCTATGAAACTGCTTTCCTTGTGGCCATTAAGTCAGTAAGGATAGTAAGTGAACTACATCCTTTTCAGTAAAAGATCTTTTTGGCACACATGTCTCCAAAATTAATCTCGAAGTTCCATGTAAGCCAATGTATACAACTTAAGTTTCTCCCAAAACCCAAAGAATGCAGCAGAGTAAAGCCTACATACCTTAGATGTCAGAAGGACTGTCTGCATTACCTTCAAAAGACTCAAAAATGTAGAAAAACAGACCTCTTTTTGTGTCCGTTGCCACAGGGGGCGAAAGGGATCCTATCTCTAAATGGATTGTCAAATTCATCCAATTTTGTTATTCTCTTGCCAAGAGAACTTTACTTTTCAAGCCCAGAGCTCACTCAACTTGGGGCACAGGAGCTACTCTAGCTTTCATTGCAAATGTGTCCTTAGATGCCATTTGCAAAGCTGCCACTTGGAGTTCCACTCATACCTTCACACAACATTGTTTAGATCCACATTCAAGAGGTGACACAAGTGGTTCAAGCAGTGTTAAAATATCTTGTTGCTGATCTACCTTCAAATAACCCACCACCTTCTCCAGGTACTGCTCGTTAGTCTATGCAAAGCATGTGATTCCAAGCAGATCCACAAGCCTCAGAAGGCATACATTACTTACCGTAATCTTATTTCTGATGCTTGTACTGGCGTTGGCGTTGAAGTTCTGGGTCAAATCATACTTAATTTACATCACATCATATCTTGCCTGTACTTCAGGTATGCACTTCATACTCACTCATGTCGGGAACTAAACAATTGGCGCAACCTTGTTGCGTGAGGGATCATGTGTACAGTAGACTTCAAACTAAGCATATTACAAACACGCTCAGTTGAAGTCCCTTTTTGAACTTCGAAAACATGTGCAATCTAATTAGATATAAGCATCATAAATAAGATTACGTTGAGTAATGTATGAGGCTTGTGGATCTCCTTAGATCACATGCTATGTATAGGCCGATATCTAGTAGTAGTCGCAGAGTATTGTTACACTTGTTTTCGAAACTGGAAAGGGACGTTGACCGGGCCTGTTTGTAATACTATCCCTAGTGCGACGTCTACTGTACCCATGGTCATTCAAGCGTTTACTTCCCTCAGATCGGGTTTTTTCCACCATCATAGTCGTCGCATGTTGCAGAGATTCCTGGCTATATGCCTATATTACAACGTTAAAAGTTAAATTTACTGTTCCGTCCTTAATCGCCTATTGCTATCAAGCAACCTTCAGTGACTCTCGAATGATGGCTCCAGCTATCTGCGTTGAAGATAATCCTCGATTTCGACAAACGTGGTCTTCGGCCTACACAGGCCTTCACCGGGCTCTGGTTCTTCACAATAGGGAGAGTTGGGGGAGGACATCTACTCATTTTCTCTGAGAATGCATATTTCCTTCAAACCACTTCCCTTTCCTTGTGCTGCCTTTCCATTTAAATATGGAGAAAATTTATTTTAAATTGTGTCCCTCTTGCAATCGCAAGTACCCCTGGAAAGACGCGCACCAGGTGTGCAATCACTGTCTTGCGCGACATAACACCGAAAAGCATTGCAATGCTTGCAAAATGTTCTAGCCAAAACATTAAAAGATCCCTGCACGAAGCGTTGGGCTGGCCACGCCATGCAGACTGAGGGGACCAATGTCGTTAAAGGGGAGTCTGATTAAGGCAGCTACGGCTTACACAGTGATGCCGAGGATGATAGGGGTTCCGCTGATCCCCCATGTGCTGGCCCCCGGCTTCGGTAAGCAGGCCAGAAGCCCTGTGATGGAGACTACTCCTGGCAGCAAAAGCACACATTCATCACCACACTAAACACACAACCCCAATCTGTCTGGAAAACACTGCCACGCGGCGTCAAAGGAGAAAGAAAAGTCCAAACGCCCATTGTCCTCCGGGTTCTCGCGCACGCCATCTCCACAAGTTGTAAATCCCAAAGAGGCACTGAGTAGGCCCGGTGTCCGAACACCGCTCCAAAAAAGGCCCTACCTTAGCACTCCAAAGAACTTACGTAGAATCATAAATCTTTGCACACTTCAGGCCTGTTGAAAATACAACAATTGATACAGAAACATGTTCCCAAGACAATTCTTTGGGGTAAAACTTTTAAATCTACAAATATTTCGATGCCGAAAAAGATTAAGTCTCACGATAAACAGTATACACCCTCTCAAGACACTTTGACAGAGGCAGTACACCATATCAAACATGCCCCTCGCCCAGAACCCTCTCCCTCAGGGCCAAACCCTTTTCCAATGTCCACATAGTGGATCACTGAAAAATTCAAAATAATTATGAAGTGGATTTCATGCTTTGTCAATTTTATGGACGGCATCTATACATCCACAGGGTTCTAGAACACCACATGGTAGTGTGAAGGCAATTGGGGAACCACCTTCCAAGGTACTGAGACTAGACACCTCTCAACCTTGCACATGTTAACCCTTTATTAGTCAGTCAGGACACCTCAGATGACCCGTACATTATTGAGCCAACTAATCATGGCGATCAAATCACACAAAATGACAAATATAACCAAGACCAATTCTACGACTATGACGATACAGTCATATATATTATGCCATCTGCAGAAGGCCAGGACCAGCCTATTGCTGACTCCCCAATTGATGACCAACTGCAATACAATAAACTGCTCATTAAGGCTGCCCTGCACTTGAAAATTGACATGCAGGAGGCACTTAAAAATACGGAATTCGTAGACATCTTTGGGTACGGAAAAATCTGGGGCAGTTTATTCCTCTACTCCAGCCTGTACAGAGACAAATTCAACCGTGTCTAATTTCTCGCACCTTAAGAAGAGCAGTTAATCCTTGCATTGAAAAGAATTTCCTGCTTGCCCCAACTGGTACCCTTTATATCAGAGGTCAGCTGAAACCAGACTACTTAGTAGTAACTATGACCAGAAAAAGAGCGGGCACCCAACTAGCTTCTGCGTAGGCACCCCGATACAAAAAGCAAAATGATGTATACATTTGGCAGGGGAGGTAGCATCTTCTGCGGCATACCAAACCTGTATTGTCTATCATTCCACCTTACTAGCCAGTTACAACTTCCATGTCTGGGATAGAGTACAGCAACAGATTGACACTGTTCCAGAGCCCTTAAAGTCATAGCTCCTAAAGACCATCTCAGAGGGAAAACAGTTTGCCAGCTGCATCCTAAAGAATAATTTGGATGCAGATAATGCTGGATATTATAGCAGAAGGCATCCTGATAAAACGACACGCATGGCTACTCCAGAGTTGGTGTGATGAATCGGAGGCAATTATCCCAAAGACCCTGGTTTGGGACCCTTCTCATGTGGACAGGTAAAGGCCAAATTCTTCTTGATCCTGGGGGTGGTATTCTGCAGGAGGATCACATGGAAGGGGACTTGGGGCAGTAGAATTGGCAGAACCATCTAACCAATTTCCCCAATGACCCCACTATTTTAATGGCCTACTGTAAAACTGAGGCCTTTGATCTAAAAAGAATCCTGAACATTAGGGACTTCAAGTCCCATAATGCTCTAGGTACTGGGCAGAGGGGCTCAGAGGCACAGAACTGCAGTATGCAGTCTAGTCGCTCTGATGACTTACGCCTGAGCAGGACTTTTGAATATTTAAAAACCCTTTCAGGTGCAGGCCATTAGGAGTAGCCAGCAGCAGAAGCGGAGAAACCAAGATTCTGGGGCCTCTGCTGTGTTTGCAGCGGATTATGTTGCTGAGTCATAGGAGTGGTAAACCTGAAGTGCAGAGGTCGCGCAGCACTAAGCAGTGCTGTGGCAGGCTGTCCCGTGGGGGAGAGAAACTCTCCTCGTGCTGTGCCCTGCTCAGGTGGCTGGCAAGCACGAGTATGTGAGAAGCAGGACCGGCTTTCTTTCAGAAAGGTGCGTGACGTGGGATTGCGACCAGAGGTGTCAGAAGCTTGGGAACCAACAGAAAAAGCAGACATTGCTGCTCCACCGGATCAAGCGGACGCGCATGTAGAGACCAGCAAGTTTTCCTTTGTTTGGTGACCCCGGGGCGCTCCGCAGTAGACCGCTGGCAGCTCCCATGTATTTTTAGTACCGAATTAATAAAAGAAAGCAATGTTGGTGATACTAATGCTGAGAGAAAGCGAGAGGAGATAAGTGTGATACTATTATTGCCAAAGTAAAGAGGGTGCAATATTGAACTAAGACTGCAACTTCTATTGACAAATCAAAGAGGGCACAATATTTGAGCAAAACACCAACCCACACAGTACTTGTAATAGTGGTAGGAGTGTTTATCCTGGAAGGAGAGTATACCAGGAAAGGGATTATTAGTGCTAGTCCTGGCAGGTTAGTGGACCAGGAAGAATATATTGAAGTACTGCAATGTGGTAGAAGGTTGTGGTGGAGAGAAAGTGGCAAAATGAATAATGTGTTTATGATAACTATGGTGCAACCATCCTGACAGAAATATTGCTGTGTATGAAGTAGAAAAGTGAGTTAAGTTGTTCTTCAAAGAGAGGTTATATTGAAATATTGACTGGAAGTGTGAGAGACTTATTGGTTCATCAAGCAGGAGCTCGTGGAAAGCTTTGGACCATCACCGGCTCCGGTGTCCACACTGGCACGCCATCTTCAGCCAGGGCCTTCCATGAACGCCTTGCAGGTTTGGCAGAGTATTTGGGCCTTCCTCAGCCCGAGGTAGAGCAGCCCGAGGAGGGGAACTTGGCTGAAGTCCTCACCCTAAAACCCCCTACCAAAACGGGGATCTCGATGCAGAAAGACGTAGTTGCCCTGTCCAAGAAGGGGTGGCTCAAGCCGCACTCAGCCCAGCCTGTCAATCGGCGCCTAGATGCCAAGTACAGGCAGATGGAGGGGGACACACTCTTGCTTTCAGCGCATCCTCAACCGCACTCTTCTGTGATCGTTGTGTCGTCACTCTATTCCAAGCTTCAGTCTTCCTCTGCCACCTCGTCCTCAATGCTGCTAGGCAAGGAGGATAAGATCTTGGAGGCTTACGGGAAAAAGCTGTGCTACAACGCCTCCTTGCACCTGCGTCAGGTCAACGTAGATGCCATGCTGGCAGCCGCTAACCAAAGGCTCTGGCTGGAGCTGGCGGACTTCCTCCCAGAACTTAAGGCACAGAGCCAAGCGTGCTTCAAGGCGGGACTAGGAGAATCCAGGCTGTTAGTGCAGGACATAATGGAGTCCACCGTGGCCCACATTGATGCCTCTGCCCGGGCCTTGTGCATTGCCACGGACATGAGAAGAACGGCCTGGCTCCTAAGGTTTTTATTTAAACTTTATTATGTCGCACAGGTACATCGAGCTACATGAATGTCAATTACACAATTTATACATTGTTTACAAAGAAATAAAAAGGAAGAAACCATCACACATTTCCTCTCTTTCGGCTTTATCAGCAAGGTACTGTTTATATCTGTTCCATATGTTTTTAGGTCTCGTAGCTATTTGCAGTAAATCAATATATATTTCTTCATTGTCGTTCGTCCAAATCATCTCTCTGTCCCAGTCACTTTTAGTGGGGGGGGCTTTTGCTTTTCCATTTCAGTAATATTGCTCTCTTGGCAAGTAGTAGGTTTACGTTCAATAATTTCCGCCAAGTTGGGTTCATCTTCGCTGTGGCCCCCAGTAAACATATCGTCGGTGACCACTCAGTACGTTGTTCTGCCATGTCATCCAGCGTATTGCATATCTCCGCCCAATAGTCCCTCAATTGTGTGCTTGACCAGACAATATGGAAGGTGTCGGCCTCGTCACAACTACATCTAGGTCACAGACCTTCAGTAGTGGGATATATACGTTTTAATTTGGCCGGGGTATAATGTAGTCTATGTACAGCCTTGTGATTGATCAGTTTATATCTAGCGTTGCACGACATGGATTTTGTTAAGGTGCATATTTGTGACCATTGGTTGTCACTGATCACGTGTCCCAGGTCTTGCTCCCACTTTTTTTGTTGGCACTATGTGTCTCAGGTGGGCGGGTTTGAATGATGGTCTTGTATAGTGTCGATGCTGATATTCTCCCCTTCCCGGCTGTAAACATATATCCTAACCCCAGGTTGATCGTTGGCTCTGATGGAAATTCTGACCAAATCTTTGCAATGGCAGACTTCATTCACATGTAGTGCAACTTGTGTTTCGGCGTATCTCCTACTATGTCTTTGAGGATTTCCCATGACACAAAGCGTTTGTCTTGGAACAATTGCCCCCATTGAATGATTCCTCTAGCGCCCCAATGTGTCGCTACTTCTTTGTCCAGAGTGGGTGGTATATAGTGAGCGCCCCAGATTGGCATGCTTGGGTGATAGTGTGTCTGTGCCGTATATCTCGACTGTCTTTGCTCAGGCTGTGGTTGTGACCTGTGTGGGATTAATAGTATTGTAATGTTTGGGACGTGACATTGTCAGGCCGTGGAGTAGTACGGCCGATTTCGTTATTGGGGCTTCATTCGTTGTTTCTTTAGGGTCGAGGAAATCTGTCGCCCATTGTGCTGTATAGTGTCCCTGAGCAGCCAAATAGTAGATTTCAAAGTCTGGCGCCGTTAGGCCTCCCTGGTACTGGTCTGTGAGGACCCTCCATCTCAATCTAGAGTGTCCGCCCCATACCAAAACGGTGTATGCGCTCCCTATTTTTGGAAATAATGCCCTTCTTGGCCATACTGGCAAGGTGCTAAATAAATAGAAGACTTTAGGAAGAATTATCATTTTAACAAAGGCGATTCACACTAGCAGTGATATTGGTAGGGTGTTCCAACGTGTCATCTTGATACATAGGGCATCAGCGAGGGTGTTATAATTCAGCGCACGGGAGAGCTGCGCTGTCCTGGCCACGACCACCCCCAAGTATTTTTAATGTGTACCGGACTCAAAATAAGGCCATGAATGTCAAGTGGTTCAACTGTTGCCTCGTTGAGTGGGAAAACTTCTGATTTGGTCGGGTTTAGTTTCAGGCCCGAGTACTCGGCAAATGTTTTGACCACTGATAGGACCCTACCGAGGGTGTGCTCAGGGTTTTTTAAGTACAGCAAAATATCATCTGCGTACAGCGTAATGATCTCAAGCTTACCCTCCCGCAGTACTACGTATTTGCTATATCGAGCCTTGAGTATATCTGCCAGGGGTTCAATCACTAAAGTGAGTAAGAGGGGGGGCTGTGGACAGCCTTGACGGGTGCCCCCTAGTAGTTCCAGTAGCCCTGTTAGTGTGCCATTTATACTTCTCTTAGCATATGGGCGTGTGTAAAGGACCTTGACCCATTTTATAAAGTTATGGCCGAACCCATAATTTTGTAGGACCCTGAACAAAGGCCAGTATACCGCATCGAAGGCCTTTTGCATATCTAATGAGACAGCCACTGATTGTAGTTCTTCGGGTATCGCTGCTAGAATCTTGTGGCAGCGTCTAATATTCGTTGCCGTGGATTTGCCCGTTATGAATCCCGCTTGGTCCTCATGGACCATGTATGGCATCAGTGGCGTTAGTCGTGAGGCCAGGATCTTTGCAAAAATCTTAGCATCAGTGTTTATTAATGATAGTGGCCTGTAAGAGCCACTCTCTTCGGGGGGCTTCCCCGGTTTGAGCAGTAGAGTTATGAGCGCTTCTCTGGTGGTTTCCGGTAGCTCCCTTTTTTCTAGGGCTTCTGTCCTGACGGCGAGTAGTTTGCGGACGAGGAATTGTGAGAACTCTTTGTAGAATTCCTCACCAAGGCCATCAGTGCCTGGGGCTTTCCCATTGGGCAGTGCCTTTATGGCTTCAGATATCTCTGTCTCAGTAATTTGGGTTTCTAGGGCCTCCCTGGTGGCGTCTGATAGAAGTGTCGTCGGTATCTGGGTTAATTATTGATCTATCTCTTGGTCCGTGGCGGTGCTCTGTGGTGAGTATAGGTGTTTGTAAAAGTCATAAAATGCCCCCTCAATCTTTAATCGGTCTGTGGTCACGGTTACATTGCTCTGTGTTATACATGGAATACTCGTTGGCCCCGTTCCTCTTGTACTATCCTGGCCAATAGTCTACCTGTGTGTTCTCGCTCCCCATATCGCCGCACTGCTGTGGGCCGGTCAAAGTAGCAAATCTTGCGGTCAGCAGCCTCTCTAAATTCATCCATCTTGGTTTTAATGTCTAGCCCCAGTTGTGTAGACTGTGTTTGTGCGTACTGATTTTATACATGAGCGAGGTCTCTTTCCCGTCGCGCTAGACCCCTGCGGATGTCCTTAAGGACACCAAATTCAGTTGACATTGCAGTGCCTCTGATGCACACCTTAAACACCTGCCACAGCACAGCTTTAATCTCAGGGATTTGCAATGTTATCTGAATGGGTGAGTGGTCTGAGTATGTTCTTGGATATATATGAGCATTGGTGATCCAGCCTAGTGCCTCGTGGGATAATAGCCATACATCTATCATGGAGTGCATATATCGTGCACCGAGGAGTAGAATGTGTATGCTTGTTTGGCGCCATTTAACGAGCGCCATACATCCCTAAGGCCCAGATTGGCCATGTGGGTGAGTATCTTCTGGGCCGCTTTAGTCGGTGTCCTTGGCTGATCCGATGTGCGGTCTAGCTGTACGTCGAGAATGGTGTTTATATCACCGCCACACGCCAGGTGAGCCGTGGGGAATTTTATTAATTTCCCGAACAGTGTGGGGTAAAAGTCAGGGTCATCCGTGTTTGGGCCATATACGTCAAGCAGCAGCACCGCCCTGTCTTGGAGGGTACCATGCACCATGACATACCTGCCCTGTGGGTCGCATTCTGTGAGGCATGTAAAGGGAATGGATTTATGTATCGGGGTTGCTACTCCCCTTGCGCGACTTGAATATGATGTGTAGTAGTGATGCGTACCCCAGTTAGGGGCCAACTTTTCAGCTTGGTACTGCAGCAAGTGGGTTTCCTGCAGGAACACTATTTTAGGGCCTAGCCTAGCAATGTACGCCATCATTTTCCTTCTTTTTATTGGGGATCCCAGCACGCGGACATTCCAGCTCAAAATGGTGATATTCTTAGTATTCGTCCTAGCCATTATCTAGTGACCTGATTAGGTGATGTGTGACGTGTTCCCTCCCTGCTATGCGTGTCTGTATTCTTTTGCAGTACCTGTGTGCCTTTAACTGTGACACCCTCATTCCCCACTTGGTTCCCCAACAAACTTTTCTCATGTCCCTACCCCTCCCTCATAGTTTCCCGAACTTCAACTATGTCCCTCTGCCCATCCCCTTTCCCTCCCATAACTCAGATGTGCACCTGCAACAGAGGAGTTCTGCTGCAACATTCCAGACCAAAACGCTTAATGTTCATTTCCTTCTCGGATCACATTTTGAATGGTGGGAGTATACTCATTTCTAATGCAGATTATGTATATATTAGAAGTGCTCCCATGAAGGGATACCTCTGCCCCCTCGCCATCGTTCTCTCATCGTGTTGTGTGACCGTAAGCACTTAGCATTTCAGGCTTCATCCCCATTTGTTGGCTGGCGTGTTGGCAGTGTGATATTGGCTTCTACGAAGCTCGCCGCCCACTCCGGGAATGTAAAGAAGTAGGTCTTATTTTAGTATTGTAGCCTCAACCTGGCTGGGTAAAGCATTGCATAGGGAATGTTATGCTTACGTAGTAGTTTCTTGACCCCTGTGAATGAGCGTCGTTCTTGCTGTACTGCCAGCATGTAATCGTGGAATATGCGTATAGTGTTGGCCTCCCATCTTAATTCTTGTTTTTCTCTGGCCGATTTTAGTACCAAGTCTCTGTCTCTATAGTTCATCATACATGCTATTATGGGCCTCGGGAAGGCTCCTGGCTTGGGTTTAGGTGGCAGTGATCTGTGTGCTCGCTCCACTGTGAACATGGGTGACCAATCAGGGTCTCCTAAAAGGTCACGCTTCTTCTGGCATACCAATTCTCCAGCATGGGGTCTGCCATGGATTCACATTCTCATGAATATTCCCCGTCAGGCTGGGAATCCTCGGTAAAGAAAAAATCATTATCAGTTTCGTTTCTGATCTGTCTTTCTTAGTAGTAACCAATCACTGGTCTCTGGGTCATACTGTGTTAGGCAGAATCCTGTGCAGTGCCCTTAGGGACCACTACACCTGATTAAGACCACAGATGGCAATACATGTTTTAACTTTGGTACAAGTCTGTACTACTAAGTTATAGTGTTAGCAGTAGCAGAGCAGCCAGGCTTATCTCAAGAGTATATGAGCAGTAGCAGAAATTACACAAAGGGACCCCAATTACTTTGACTCAAGCAAACACTGACTCAAGGTTTCAGGAAAAAAAATATAAGTACATTTATTTTAAAACCATCAGTTATAAACACAACACCTCTTTTAAACTTTAAACAAAATCATACGTTAAAAATACTACAACTAACCAATTTACTTTGTACAGTAAGTCTCAAGGTAAGTACCCTGTGTTTGAATGAACCAGTGTTATGAACAAAAAATGATACCGCGGATACGGTTGCGATCACTTTTTGACAGTTCGGTCTACTAAATAAACGCGTATCCGTGACATGAAATGCTACCAGGGAAAAACACACTTAGCACCTGAGATACCCAGAGGGAGTTCAGGGCAAAAATCACAGGCAATATTTAGGTTAGGCAGACAGTATCGAGAAACAGGAGTTCAAAAGTCAAAGGGTCGGAGCCAGGTTTAGGTGACACCGGAGGCCTGTGCCGAAGATCACACCGTTAGACAGTTCACGATTCCGTGTAGCCAAAAAGTACTTGAATATTGTCAATGTTCGGAAGCAAAAGTTATAAGAAGGAGGGAAGACGAGGAGAAGCCTTGAGGATGAAGAAAAGGGATTCACCCAGTTTCATCGAGTAGAACACAGTACCTTATTCCAACGATGCATCTGGTGCCTGGGCAGTTGTTCCTGTTGGTTTCCCGCAGACCCACGATTCCTGGAGCTTCGTTGTGAAGGAGGACGTCTGAAGGGGGTCTGCACCACACAGGGATGAAGCCGACAGCAGCGACAACGCAAAGGTGTGCTCCTTAAAACCAGGAGAGGCTCAGCAGGTGGCTATCCGGACCACTACAGCAGTGTGCAGCGATTTCGACCACGGCGGAGATCTCTGGCTGAAGGAGATGAGATGGTTATCCCCACCAGGCTCAAGGGAAGAAGACTCCGGGCTGGATCTTCTCTTAGTCGTCGAAGGGAAGATAGCTCAGGACTGCAGCAGGGCTTCACCGGGACGGGGTAGTTGCTGCAGCCATCGTTCTCTCCACTTCTCTTCGGTTCCTTGTAGTTCCAGAGGCGACTCTGACTTCTAGCCCAAGAGACCTGCCTTTTATGCGCAAAAACCCTCATTCACACAGCCTGGCTGTCAATCACGCAGCAAGGGGGTTGTCCAGCCGGGACAACCACCTCAGCCAATCATGGCAAAGTGCGACTTGGGTTTCCTAGGATACCCTGTGCAGGGGGTGACCCCTTCCCCACATTGTCTACTTAGACACCCAGGCTCCAAGAGGAGGGCTTCTCTGCAGGAACCCGCCAAAAGACGGTGAACAAAGAAGGCAAACCTAGTTTGCCACGCAAAGTAAAACACAAGAAGGACTTTAACAAAAAGAAATGGCGAATAAACCCAACCGGAGCCAAAAGAAAGACTATTTGGTCAAGCGGGTTTATGTTCGAGGCTAATATAATAGCTAAGAACAGGACCACGTTTATCTAATATAATCGCGGTAGAAAAGTTAGGGTAGATACCACTGCCATGTCTAAATGTTAAAAGAGCAAAACAATGCTCGGGGAGGTACAGACAGAAAAGGGGTACAGATTAGCCCTTCCAGTACTCCATGTAAGATGGGGTGTACTGGGTCTGTGGTAAAAATGACTATGTAAAGTAAATGGCAACTTTACCTTTCTCTGGGGGACAGTAGTCAGCCCCAGCGAAATGGAGTCAGAGGGAAGTGTAAAAGACAACCCTGGGTTACTACACTAAAGGTGCTGTGTAACCCATACAAGAACAGGGGCACTTGGAGTGGTGTGCTCCAGTGCCCAAGATCACACAATGAGTAACACATAGGCCAAAACACATGTAAGAGTGGAAAGAGGATGTACACTCTTACCAGGTGGAAAAAATAAACTCCAGAAATACAGCAAAGCTGCTGGGGGACTCACTAGGTGAGGGAAATTAGCCCTAGAAGGAGAATTCTCCCTAACACTCTGCCCCCAGCCAATGACTGCCCTCTCCCTAAGCCCCTCCCCTGGCAGCCATCCTCAGATTTTTACCGCACATTCAAGTGTTGGGAGTCCTCGTGCTATAGCTCTCGAGCTTTTACTGCGTTTTGCGCTTTTTCAAAGAGATTGCTCATTTTTCGGTTTAATCGAGCCTCAAGCTCCACTGTTTCTACTTCCGATCAACGGGGACCAGTTTCGAATTTATCTACGCCCCTCAAGGGTGAAGTTTTCGTCGAGTTGCGTTTCTTGGAGGATTCCAGAAGTTTCTGAGGCCTACCTCGTGGACAAGAAGAACATGGCCCAGCAGAAGGGAAGCTTGACTCCCGGCAAACTGTTCAGGATCTGCCCTGGATGCAACCTACAACATGTGTTCAAGGAGGACAAGCATTCGAAATGCCTTTACTGCCTCCACGAGGACAAAACGCATGTGGAGAAGGAATGTGCGTTTTGCCTGAACATGTCGGATCGGACTATGAGGGCTCGCCGGACCCGCCTCTCCAACTTGTTAGAAGGCAAGAGCCCAGCAGGTGAGAAGAAGTCGTCCGAGCGGTCTTCTAAATCCTGTGAGGGCACCCCAGCGACGGGGGCCCAACAGAAAGATCGGGCTCCTTGGCTACCAGGCAGGGCGCACCTTCACCGAAGCCATCAACTGCGAGCCAACTCTCTGGCTCGGGGAAGAGAAATAATCCGAGAACCCGGCTAAGCTTCTGGAGAGGCCCCGGTCGATCTCGAAGGAACCGGCCGAAGGGGAGCGAGGCGGTGACCATACCCCTAAGGTGAAGGCCTCAAGCATGCCCAAGGCGGCAAAGGCCTTGATCCACCCGGCTATCGAGGGAGTCGCTGCAGCCCTGGCAAAGCCTGTGGAGGCTATCCCAGTGGAGGCGACCTCAGGGCCCAGAGTTTCCCTGCCTCCACGGATGGAATCCTCTTTTAAGCGCATCGCGAAGACCCCTGTGTAGACCCTGGTGGAAAAAGGGGGGGGGTTGGTTACCGTTACGGACACAGACACAACCTCCGAGGAAGAACTGGCCGAGAATTTGGAAGAGGCCCAGCCCCACAGGAGGGATCCTGAGGAGGGGGACGACGAGAGCGAGGGTGTCAACGACGACGAGGTTCCCGTGGAGGAACAACCGTCGCTCCCGGCACGCCCGTCGCAACCCGAGCCTCTGGACAACTCGGCGGCCATTTTGACAGCAATCCAAGCCTTATGCACGGAGATAAGGATGAGACTGCCCCTACCCCCTACGGATGACCCTGCTGTACCAGGTCCGTCGGGGAGCCCTCCGAACAAGAGGAGGAGAATTCATCCAGTGCCCCTTCAGCCCTCTCGGCCTTCTCAGCCTTTGTCGCCTTCCCCGATCCAGAGGGCCAGTACTCAGACTGCGATGACGACATCTCTGATTCCTCGGGCGTCCCCACCCAACGAGATTGGCTCCTTCCACGCCCTGATTGCCAGGGCATCCAAGCTTTTTCAACTCTGCCCTGAAGAGAAGGAAGGTTTCCTCTACCAACGGCGCGAGGCCAAGAGGAAGACGGTCCTCGCGGTGCCGTTGCTGGATGACATCTGGGACGAGGGACTTGCCCTCCTCAAGAACCCGTCCACGACACCTGCCAAGAGGGACCGGTACGAGAAGTAGTACCGGGTCTCCGATGCCGCCCCATTGTGCCTTAGGGTGCAGCCGACCCCGGATTCAGTGGTATCAGCAGTGGCCGCCAAGAAGAAAGGGGCGGGGGGCATCGGCTTCATCCTCAACTTCCCCACTGGACGGCGAGGGAAAGAAGCTGGATGCCG
This sequence comes from Ambystoma mexicanum, assembly GCF_040938575.1. Taxonomy (NCBI): domain Eukaryota; kingdom Metazoa; phylum Chordata; class Amphibia; order Caudata; family Ambystomatidae; genus Ambystoma; species Ambystoma mexicanum. The sequence continues at coordinate 347,477,618 of NC_090923.1, read as the reverse complement.
TGGGACAATGAATCATCATCGACGATTAAAGCGGCCAACGCCATAGCGATTGTGGCCCGCTATGACAGGGAATTGTGGTAGAAGATTGTCCCCCCCTGTTGGATTTCCTCCCGGACGACAAAAGGGCAGAGGCCCTGGCAATCCTACAGGAGGGTGAGGTGGCGTCGGACCACACCATAACTGTGGCCACGGACATTGTCGACACCGGTTTCCGCCAGTTGGGCAACGGCGTTTGCCTTCGATGGTGGGGGTGGCTCAAGCCGACGGATTTCCGGCAGGACGTGCAAGCCAAGGTTTTGGACATACCCTTCGATGGGAACAATCTGTTTAGAAAGACTGTGGATGAGTCGCTGCAGGCCATCAAGACCGACACGGAGACGGCTCGGGCCTTGGGGGTTCTGCAGCAACGGCGGCCGCCCTTTCGGAACTCCGGAGGAAAGCAAGGTGCCTCCAAAGGATTTGGCGGCGGCTCCTCGACCTACAGTCAGGCGGCCCGCTCCTCGTCGCAAGAAGCCTACAGGGGACGAGGCAAGTTAGGTGGATCTCGCTGTTGTCGCCAGGGAGGCCAAGGCGGCAAGGCTGCTTCCAAGCAAGACTGAACCGGTCGTCGCGTCGGGCCCCCACCGAAGCACCCCGGTGGGAGGCCGGCTGACAAATTTCATCAGTGTATGGCAGTCCATCTCCACCGACGGTTGGGTGCTGGATGCCCTGGCCCACGGGCACACTCTGGAATTTCTAAAGAAGTGCCCCCGAATTCCTCCCGTGGCCAAGAAGGAAAACCACCTTCCCTCAACTGCTGTTAGAGGTAAGGGCGATGCTCAAGAAAGGAGCCATCAAGCTCGTCCCAAGGAGGCTCCAGGGCTCCGGAGTATACTCAAGATACTTCCTCGTCAGAAAGAAGACAGGAGGTTGGCGTCCCATCCTGGACGTGCATCGGCTAAACAAATACGTCAAGGCGCAGAAGTTCCAGATGGTCACCCTCCAGCACGTGCTGGGCCAGCTGGAGGCAGGCGACTTCCTATCATTGTTGGGTTTGGAGGATGCGTACTTTCACATCCCCATCCTAAAAGGACACCGAAAGTTTCTCAGGTTCGTAGTCCAAGGGCGGCACTACCAGTTCAAGGCCCTCCCATTCGGATTGAAGTCGGCACCCAGGGTGTTCACCAAGTGCCTAGCACCAGTGGCGGCGCGGCTGCGTCTGCAGGGGATCCACGTCTACCCCTACCTGGACGACTGGCTCATCCGAGCAGGGACAAGGGAACTTGCTGTCGATTTCCCCAAATTTCCCCAGATTTCCATCAATTTCCCCAAATCCCACCTGGTTCCGTTGCAGGTCATGCTGTTTCCGGGAGCCAAGCTCGATACAGTAGCGCGGTTGGCCTCGCCGTCGGAGGAAAGAACGCAGGCCATACTGGGCAAGGTACAGCGTCTGCTGGCCACGGACGTGGCCAGAGTGAGGTCCATCAAGTCCCTTCTCGGGATGATGTCCTCTTGCATCTATCTGGTGCGCCTGTGCAGGCTTTGGATGCGTCCTCTGCAGGAGTTCCTCGATGCCCGTTGGATGCAAGCGACGGACAGCTTCGAGGACAAGATCTCGCTCAACGAAGTATTCTGCCAAGCAATTCGATGGTGGGGAACCCGCGCGCATCTCGCGGCAGGCATGGACTTTGAGACCCCAGCATACCAGGTGACTGTGACAACGGATGCCTCCCTGGAGGGGTGGGGAGCGCACACCAGAGATCGTCACGCGAGAGGCCTGTGGCTCCCGAAGAAGAGGTCGCTCCACATCAACATACTGGAGCTCCGAGCAGTGTTCTGGGCCCTCAAGTCATTCCTCCCGTCCCTCAAGGGCAAGGTGGTGAGTATCTTCACGGACAACACATCACGATGTTCTACATCCGGAAGCAGGGAGGAACCAGATCCCCAGCCCCGTCCAAGGAAGCCCAGGATCTTTGGCACTGGGCCGTTGCCCAGGGGATGTTTCTGGTGCCTTTTCATCTAGCAGGGATAAAAAACACCATTGCCGATTCACTCAGCAGGGAGCTGCGCTCGTGCCACGAGTGGGAACTACACCAGGATCAAGTGGATCAACTCTTCTGGCGATGGGGCAAACCCCAAATCGACCTGTACGCAACGGCGACAAACTCCAAGTGCCAGAGGTTCGCCAGCAGGTTCCCCCAGCCAAGGAGCATGGGCGATGCTTTCTCGTTCCCCTGGGACGGCCTGTTCCTGTATGCGTTCCCGCCGTTGCTGCTCAGGCTCATCAACCAACTCGAGAGGTCCCGGTGCAGGATGATCCTTGTCGCACCGAGGTGGCCAAGACAGATATGGTTCCCGGACCTTCTGGACTTGTCAGCGTCCCCAACAGTCAAACTGTCGATGGACGCAGACATTCTCTCCAGAGAAGGAGGCGTCATTCTTCATCACGACCCGGAGTCGCTGAACTTGCAGGCCTGGCTCCTGAAGCACTAGAGTTTGGAGGGTACGACATCCCGGCTGACTGCAGAGAGGTTCTTGCAAAGGCCGGGGCGTCCTCAACTCTCAAGTGCTATGGACACAAGTGGAAGAGGTTCTCTGTCTGGTGCCGTACACAGAAGATTAACCCTCTATGGATTACAGCCCCTCAAGTGCTACCGTACTTACTGTCGCTGGCCAAAGCTGGACTAGCTCACGCTTCCATCAAGATACATCTGCCGGCTATTTCCCGATACACCAGAACTGTAGGACGGTCGTCCCTGTGGTCTCATCGCCTGGTGAAGGAGTTTATGAAAGGACTGTTCCGATCATTCCCGCCGGTGAAGGCTCCAGACCCGGCGTGGGAGCTCAACGTGGTGCTGACCAGACTCATGGGCCCGCCATTCAAACCCTTGCATTCGGCTCCGTTGAAGTTCCTGTCGTGGTAGACAGCGTTCCTTGTGGCCATTACCTCTGCACGACACCTGGGAGAGATTCAGGCCTTTTCCTGCAAGCCTTCATAGTGGACTTTCCACGAGACGTGGGTGGAGCTGAGGACGCACCCCTCCTTCATGCCCAAGGTGCCGTCGAACTTCCATCTCAACGAGCCCTTGGTGTTACCAGTCTTTTTCCCGTCGCCTTCGTCGCCGGCCGAGAGGACTTTGCACTCGCTGGATGTAGCTAGAGCGCTGAAGTTCTTCGTGGACCGAACGAATAATTTTTGGAAGACATCACAGCTGTATGTGAACTTTGCACCTGTGAACCAAGGGAAGGCCCTCTCGAAGGCTTCCATTTCCAGATGGCTCTCCGGCTGCATCATACACTGTCATCAGTTGGCAAACCGACCATTGCCCGGATGACGAGAGCCCATTCGACCAGAGCGATCGCTGCTACCACGGCGTTCTTGTCTGGTGTGCCCCTGCTGGACATATGCAGGGCTGCTACGTGGAGGTCGGCGCACACCTTCACGAGATTCTACTGCGTCGACTGGGATTCCAGGGAGGAGTCCAGAGTCGGCCAGGAAGTGCTGCGCAACCTGTTCGCTTAAGGTGAGCCTGGTGAGGAGGTAAGAGATGCTTAATGTTGAGTTTTATGTAATGGTTAATGTCGAGCCTTGCCACCTCCCGTGGTTGTGCATGTGTGTACTGCTATGTATTCTTATATTCATGAGCATGTGAATCCATGCCAGACCCCATGCTGGAGAAGGAACAAGTTACTTACCTGTAGCTGTTCTCCAGCATGGGTCTGGCATGGATTCACATGCGAACCCTCCCTCTTTCCCCTCTGCAGCTCTTCACTTGGTCATACTGCCACTTTACGTACTACCAAATCTGAGGATGGCTGCCAGGGGCAGGGCTTGGGGAGAGGGCAGTCATTGGCTGGGGGCAGTATGAGCCAGAGACCAGTGATTGGTTACTACTAAGAAAGAGAGATCAGAAACGAAACTGATACTGATTTTTTTCTTTACCGAGGATTCCCAGCCTGACGACTGGGAATATTCATGAGCATGTGAATCCATGCCACACCCATGCTGGAGAACAACAGTTACAGGTAAGTAACTTGTTCCTTATGCTTATGTTATTGCGTCTGGCTTCCAAATCTTCACACTTTATTTTGATCGTCCCCAATTCCTTCGCCATCGTTGTCACTAAGTGTTTTTTAGCACTTCCAGCGTGTCCTCTGCGTTGCTGATTCGGGTGCCGGCTTCCGTGATACGGGCTGTAGTCTTATCTAGTTGTGTCTTGATGGAGGCTACGTTGGCTGTTATGCCATCCAATTTCTCGTTTAGAGAGGAGAATCCCTGCTGCATATCCGCGAAGACTACTTGCGGGTCCATTGTGGTTGTCGGTGTGGATGGGAATGGTTGCAGTGTTGGTTCTGTTGACATAGTGGTCTCAATCACTTTCTTTGTTGCCGTGGTGAACTTTTTTATGGTGCCTTTCCCCTTTTTCGGCCCTGTGCCCTTGGGCATTTTCTTGTAATGGCTCTGGGCTTGGTATTGCTCCTGTCCTCCTTCGTGGTGGACTGTTGTGTAATGCAGGGGTTGCGTTGATTATCTCACGACTTTTAACTCGTTGGGCACAATGGAGTTTTAGTGTCAATGAGTCATCCTTGCCCAAACCTCACAGGATGGATCTATAGCTAACGTTGTCCCAGCTGTACAACGGTTGTATTCCCCTTCTTGCCAGCCGCGTTCACCCTCCGTGGCGCTATATTCTAGTGTGATATAGCTCGTGTTGTGACCACCGTCGCAAAGGTTGTGGTTGTACCGTGCTGGATTCCCACCCAGGACCCTGCTGGTTGTCCATTATGAAATTTTGGTTGTGGCGTATGTGTCTGAGCCCAGACGGTCTAAGATATGATTTATTACGCCGTGTTGATCTCCGGAACCCCTTTCTCTGGAATCTGCCCTGAAGATGTAACTAAAAGAAGTCAAGGAGGAGGGGTTGTTTCATGCTCCCCTGCTCCTCTGATGTGGATTTGGTTATTCAGCTCTTGGGGATAGTGTGCCAAGTCCTGAAGGAGGGTCCAGCGTGCTTTGTTGTGTAGGCATATCCCTTTGGTATGAGCTGACGGAGATTCACCACTTTGTAGTCGGAGTGCCTCTCCGTATGGCCCTGAGTATCCTCGTTGGACCCCGTGGACCGCCAGGTGGGGGCTGTTACTGTAAAGCGTTAGGTTGCCGTATTATCAGTGGCACAGGTCTGCTGCCACTGAGTTGTGTAGTTGGCAGGAATGCCGAAGATTTTATGCTGGGGCGTAATGCGGATGTGGTGCCGGGTGCACTCTTATTCTTTGGTATCTTGGCCGTTGCAGAGACCCCCACGCGGGGTCTCGGAACATTTGAGTTGTAGAACTGTGCTCACAGACATTCTTGTGACGGGTCTATTATGTTAGCCAGGGGCCTTAGTTAGTGGTCCAGCTGCAGCCTTCCAATGCTATGCGTGTTGCAACTTCCGCGTCTTGGGGTAGTGTGCCTAAACCAGAGTTCAAGGCTCGTGGGGTGAGATAGGAGGATGGGCGGACAGCAGTCCTTGCTCGGCGTGAGGTGTTTCCAGGCTGGGCCGATGCCTTCCGCCGCCGCTTCCCTCTCTCCTTACCGCTCTCGGGGTCGCTTGCAGCACAGGAGTGCCACGGTCCTTGCCTCTGCGCTGGATGGTCCCGATGGGTCTGAAGGCGCTCTACGTAGAGCAGAGCGCCCACCACAATGCTTGTTATCGCCTGGGCACAGAGTTCGGAATGCCTCGTTGACGGCCGCTTGCTGCTGGGCTCCTCCTCCTCCTCCTGCGCAGCAGCAAGAAAGGGCGGGATGGTCTCGCTGGTTTTACGCTGAATTTGGAATGGCACAACTTCCAAAATAAGGCTCGAGCAATGTCCAAACTTTCTCACTTTTTTCTCGTTCTTGATGAGTGCCCCTAGCAGTTTGCAGACAGAACCGGGCCGTTTTAGCTGATTTTTGGTTATGCAGCCTGGAGTGGTACAGGTGCTCACACAAGAGAAGCCATCTTGCTGTGTGTGCAACAGCACCCCTCTGGCTACTAAGTTTAATCCCAATGTCCAGGAACGTATATTGGACGTTCCCTTCGAGGGTAGTGACCTCTTCCACTCCACCACGGATGCGGAATTAGATAAAAAGAACAATTTGCAAACAGCATAGTCTTTATCTATTCTTACGAAGGCCACCCCAATGCCTACACCCAGTCGCAGCAACGCTCCGACGAGGGGTGTGCTTTGGCAGGTTCCGAGGCGTCCAAGAACAGAGGTCCAGGCAACCTGACCCTTCTGAGTCGGCATCAGAGGAAACAACAAAAAGGGGGGGGCAAGGGTTTTTTTACAACCCCCCCCCTCCTCCGCAGCAGCCTCAGAGGGAAAGAAGGCATGACACGCCCCATTCAGATCTACATCTCTCCGGTGGGGGGCAGGCTTGCCTTTCACGTGCAATTTTTGCGCCAGGATTATTCCGACCCCTGGATCCTCTCCGTAGTGTCTATGGGGTACCGCCTACAGTTCCTGCCTTTTCCCCTCCTCTCCCACAGATTGGCACAATTACTCTGCTGGTTCAGATCCGGTTGCTCGTCGAGAGCCAGGCAGTGGAAGAAATCCCAGCATCCAAGCGAGGATTGGGCTTCTATTCCAGGAATTTCACCATACAGAAGAAGCACCAGGCTGGCCTGGGAGTTGTGTTGGACCTTTCCACCCTCAATCTCTCTCGCTCCCTCCCTCTGCAAAAATTTAAGATGGTTACACCAGCTGTTATTGGAGAAACACTGGACAGGGGAGACTGGATGTGCTCCCTGGATCTGACGGACGCTTACCTACATGTCCCGATTTTGGCAGCTGCATCATTCCTTACTGCGCTTCAGGGTCCTGGACTTCCATTTCAATACAAGGTGCTACCCTTCGGCCTGAATTCGGCACCCAGTGTATTTACCAGGTAAATGAATGCAGTGGCAGCCCTCCTCCGCACCCAGTGTCACCATGTATACCCATACCTGGACAACTGGCTCGTCCGGCGTACCTCTCCATAAGCGGTTCAACATACTGCCTCTGCACTGGTGAACACACTCCACAACCTGGGGTTCACTATCAATCTCAACAAGTCGCAGCTGCAGCTCATGCAGAGCCTGAACATCTTAGGCCTCATCTGTGACACAAGCTCTGTGGGAGTCTTTCCCTCGGAGGACAAGAGTGCGGCCGCCAAGAGAGCTACAGCTCACTTCCTCTCCATGGCCGTGACCTGGTCCTGGTGGTACCAACACCTACTGGGTCTTCTGGCAGCAGTCCTCTTGGCCGTGCCCCAAAAAAGACTCAGGATGCTGAGATTACAGCTGCACTTCGCAGCCTCATAGAATCGGGAGAAGGGCTCCCAAGAGGAGCCAGTCAGCATTCTTCCCTTTCTCCTCTCGGACCTTCAATGGTGGCAGAGCAAGCCCTTCAGACAGCCGGCCCCTCCGGTCACATTTACTACTGACTCTTCCCTATATGGCTGGGGGCCCCCCTGGACAGCCACAGCGTCCATGGAGTCTGAACTCGGCAGGAGTCCTACATCAATTGGGTAGAATTGAAGGCCATATGGCTGGCCCTCAAGGCCTTTATCCCTCTTACTGAGGGCAAGACAGTTATTATCCTGACAGACAACTCCAGCAGCATGTATTATGTCAACAAGCAGGGGGGCACCAGAGCCCCTCCACTGTGCAACCTAGCATTTGGCATGTGGGAATGGACTCTGGAGAACAACATTTACCTCATGGCTGTCCACCTCCCGGGGGAATCCAACCTGGAAGCGGACAGGCTCAGCAGACTGGGCGCGGACAATTACGAGTGTCAATTGAACTACCTGGTACTGAAGGAGATCTTCCTCCGGTGGGGGCATCCCCAGTTGATCTATTTGCCTCCCGGGACAACAGGAAATGCCAACAGTTTGCCTCCTGGCAGGGCTCTGGCTCTCAGATCGACGCATTCCAGATACAATGGAACAACATGACGGCATATGCCTTCCCGCCCACACCCCTGGGCCACAGGGTGATCTGCAAAGTAAAGGAATCCCAGCATCTCAGCAGCATTCTGATAGCTCCCTGGTGGCTGGCGAGACTGTGGTTCTCCGAGCTTCTCAGCCTATCTGATGGACCACCCATTCACCTACCGCTGGGCCCAGCTCCTCTCCTGACCCAGCAGGAGGGGGCAGGGTACTCCACCCTGCTTCTGACAAGCTAGCCCCTGCAGTGTGGTTCTTGAGCAGATCACGCTGAAACACTTAAACCTATCTCAGGCTAACCTAGAGATCATCCAGGGCGTGCTAGAAGCAAATCTACTAGGAGCCAATATAAGAGTAAATGGTTTAGATTCTGTCATTGGACTGACTCTAGGGAGATCGACCCTCTTAAGTACACCTTGCAAGACGTGCTGTCCTTTTCAGACCCTCTCGCCCACTCCGGTGTGCAGGTGGATACATGCCACACCTATCTGGCTGCCATAGGGGCTTACAGGAATTCGGAGGAGGGCCTCTTCTCCTCCTCTAACACGGTGGTCAAGCGACATCTGGTGGGCCTCCACAGGCTTTACCCGCCTATAAAGAAGCCACATCCCGTGTGTGATCTCAATGTTGTGTTGGGCGCCTTGGCGCACAAACCTTTTGAGCCTATGGCGTCCACCGACATCAAGCTGGTCACCATAAAGACAGTTCTGCTCGTGGGCCTCAGCTTGCAGAGTCAGCGAGATCCAGGCTCTGGTGGCATCAGAACCCTACACCACTTTTCACTGGGACAAGGTCGTCCTGCGGACACACCCTGCTTTCCTACCCAAGGTGACCTCCTCATTCCATCTCAATGAGGAAATAGTCTTACTCATTTTCTTCGCCGACCCCAAGGACGAACCTCAGAGGGTCTTGCACCGTCTGGAAGTCCAGACGTGTGCTTAAATACTACCTGGACAGAACCAAGGACTTCTGCAAGTCGGACGCCTTGTTTATCACTTTCGGTGGGTGAAGACCCGGTTATGCCTCCATAGCAAGGTGGATGGTCGCGGCCATCAAGGAGGCCTATGAGGGGCAGCACAAACAAGTGCCAGCGAACTTGCATGCCCATGCGGTCAGAGCCAAGGCCACGGCCATCACATTCCAACGGCATGTGCTGTGGCAGGTCATCAGCAGGGCGGCTACCTGGGCCACCCCTTTGGCTTTCTGTAGACACTACTGTTTGGTCGCCGCCTCTAGGCCAGAAGCGGCATTCAGTTCTGAGAAATGTGTTTTCTTAAGGAGGGGCTCCTCTCCACTCGGGGGGGCTTCTTTCAGTTGTAATCGCCCATACAGTATGGAGGAAAGGGGACGGGACGTAAGAGTAATTACAAGTTACTCACCGTTGTGACTAAAATACTTTTAGTCCCTTAGTCCTTAATCCGCTTCCTCCATCCGTCCCACCATCCTTCCCCACTAATAATACTGGTGTTATTAGGCAATGCTGATCATTGTCGACGTGTCAATGGGGACTGAGGAGTGGCGCCGGTGGGCAGAGTCAGGCGAGGGCATGCTCCTAGGGCCACGCCCCCCTGCGCCTCTAAATTTAAAGTGGAAGAAGATTTTTTTCTCGTGAAAAAGGTTCTGTCTCCCGTCCCTCGCGAGGGACGCCCCCTACAGTATGGAGGAAAGGGGACTTTGGACTAAGAGTATGTTAGTGACTACGGTGAGTAACAATTAAAATATTGACGCTCCACCGTTTGTTGGATTTCATTGTCGGTTGGTATGGGTAATAGGAATGAATTCACCTGTAAACATACTTGGAACATCACCCTGGTTAGGCAGAAAGGGCACTCAGGGCTGACCTGAAAAAGATCAAATTAGATTCGAGGCCAGATTTGGCAGTGCTCCAAAAAAGGCCCTTTCAGTGATAATCAAATCTGGGTTAGAGCCTATAAGCCCATGATGCACTTCATCGGAGTAGGCTGCCTACATCAACACATGAGGCATCGGGAGCTGCAGGAGCAGTGGTTAGCAGCAGCATTTTGAGAAGGTAGGCCCCCTGGGTCTTAGTTGCTTGCTTTTAAAAATAACAGCAATTGTAGCATTTTTTTCAGGCCGAGCATGCATCAAGCTCTAAATTGAATCAGAGGATGTTTTAAGGGCCATAAGGATGGCACTTCCATTATGAGGCAATTTAAGAAGGTTTAAACGTTCTTTGGGATTAGTTGGAAATTCGACCTGCATCAGCCTTTGTATTGCAAAGCACCTCCAAGATGGCTGCCCCGCACATGGGCCTGGAGCCTTTGTCTGCCTGGTAGCTGCCCTTACTGTGATTGGCTGCTTCCTTCTGTAAGCAGCCAAAGAGAGGTGGCGGCAGGCGACAGCCACCCCCTACTGCAAATGCCCAAAGCTAAGGCCCTGTCTGGGCCGAGGAGGGCCTCTCCACAAACTGTATCGACCTCCAGACTTGATCCTTAGGCACCCACGCTCCCTGCAGTACTAAAATGTGCGTGATGGCTTTGCCGCCTCCACCAATCTTTCTGGACTGTTTTCTGCCTTCCTTCCCACAACTACCCTACATCTCCTCTCACTTCTTTTGTGCCTCCTTTAATCAAAATCGCATTGGTTGTGTGTAGTTTTACATCTGTGCCCCTCTCTTGCATTGCACTTGTGCCTCCTGTAACCAAAATTAAATTTAGGTTGTGTGTACTTTTACATCTGTGCACCTCTTGTCTCTTGAAATTCTATTCCTTTCTGAATTGCATTTACACCTTTGTGACTACTTCTACTAGGCCACCTTGTGAGTTTAGCTAACAATGTGCTGTGCAGACACTCTTCATTCATTCCTCGACTAACCTCTGCCCTATGGCTCTCTCCATCTCACCCATCTTCTCTAACTGCTACACTATCACCTACCTCCCCACCCCCCCACAAAGTCTGGTAGGAAAAAGCGCAAAAAAAGACATATTGAGTGCAAACCCTGGACGACTTATCGCAGACGCCTATGTCAATGCTTCCTCCGGAGAGGTTTAAACTGATGTCCTTTTCTATGTCCCCTCTCCAGATCTATTGACCCCCTCTGCTCATCTCCATTCTCTCCTTCCACATCGTCTACCGGATGCACCGGTAAAGGATGTGGAGTCCAAGGTGGCACCAAGTGGGAGTCCTTTTGGCCGGCTTCTCATCTTCACGTTGCTTCGTTAATTTCAATCACACAGGCACTATCCTGGTTCAGAGTCCACATCCCAACCTTCTTCTCTTTGACAGGATCCTGCTTTCTCTCATTAGTTTTCTCCCTTCGCCTGCATCTCCCCCTACTACTTTCTCTCTCCCTCTTCTGACTGGTGGACCACGCCCCTATGCCCCTCCTCCAAAAACCTTCAAAGGCAGAGACTTCCTCCATCTGGTGACTCTTAACGCCCGCTCAGACAACAAACACTCCGCTGACATCTGCCTTCTTCTTGAAGACCTAGACCTCGACATACTTTTTTTATTTTCTAATAATTTTTATTGATTTTAGCTACAAAAACAACCAAAATAAGGAAACAATAAACAGTCATTGGTGTACCAATCATATGATATGTTAATCGTTTTCCCGCTACCCCTCCCTCGCTCCGAGCTTACTCCACTCCACCATTCACTGTCGTATCCTCTAAAGGTGTAAACTCTTCCGCGCCTGCAAGGAGTCGTCATCTCCAGAGTCGATCTGGGCCGACTCAAATAGTGCGGCCACCAGATGCCCCCAGGCCATCAATGCCTCCCCTAGGTCCTCCCCTCCTCTAACTGCTTCGCCCCACACCGCTGTTTGAGCATCCACCCATTTCTGAAGGTCGCGCCACCACACTTCCAACCTCTTGTCTATTTTTAGCTTTCCAGCCCATGACTATTCTGCGCTTGGCCAGTATGTAGGCCAAGTCCTTTAGTTTACTTCCATGTTTCATCTTGCGCGGCCTGGGAACACCCCTACCATGCATGCCCACAAAGATTCCACTTCTAGTTTGATCCCTTTCTCATTCAATCGGTGGGCCACCTCCCTCCAGAATCTCAGTATTTCAGGGCATGTCCAGAACATATGTATCATACCCGCATTCACCTCTCCACATTTAGGACATGTTTGTATATATGCATTTTTGAAACGCGCAATCTTCTGAGGGGTCATGCACGCCCTATGAGTAACATACTGAACATAACTGAATTTTCTGCAGTCTTGCATTTCTAGACACCTTTCTGTGATACATTTTAGGCTCTCACCCACAACCCGTCCCCCATGGGTACCCCGGCTTCCTCTTCCCAGTCCCGTCTCAACTGGAGTACTTCTTTACACACCCTGGACATGAGTAGTTCATAAATCCGGAAAACCTTGTGGCCTCCGTCTGACACGTCATAGATTGTTTCTATGACCGTGTTGGGCTGACCGTCCAGCACTGTCTGTCCATGTATCTTTTACCATCCATACCAATCTTGTGCAAGTGATATATTGTCCCCAGTACAGACCAGTGTTTTCTACTAGCGCGTTGAATTACATCACCGTCCCATCCTGCCATATATCCCCTTGCGTTGCAATGCCATTCGCTTCCCAATGTTTCCGGATTGTCTTCCTCAGTTGCTCATCCACCCCAGACAGTGCTACTTAACAGTATCTGTGGGGAACACGGGGCAGGGTTCTCCATGACCTGGCAAGCTCTCTGCCATACCTCCCACCCAATTCTAGCATTCCCATGCCCCCCTTTGTCGTGGCTTTGGCAACCAAATACATTCTTTCATAAAGAAAGGGGTACATTCTGCCTTTAATAATCTGGACTACAGTGTTGAGTCATCCGATAACCACCTGGCCATGTACTGCAATTGACTGGCTAGGAAATAAATCTCAAAGTTTGGCAACTTAATGCCCCCCCTGTCATATGTGTTTTGCAATTTCCACAGTGCTATCCTATTTCTAGTATTGTGCCATATGAACCCCTGCACAGGCTTTGGAGCTTGACAAAGAATCGCTTGGGTATCATGTAAAGTATGTTCCCGAAGGAATCCAACAACCTAGGTATCAACACAATTTTTAACAGTGCTGCCCTCCCCAGCATGGTCAAGGGGAGCTTGGCCCAGAACTTCATATTGCGTTCAATGTTTGTCACCAACTTGTCTGTTCTGTTTATATTCGACCTCAGTCGTATGGTATACATCAATCCCCAGCTATCTAAATGTCAGTCTCCCAATGTATTTGGAGTACCGGCAGCTCCTCCCGCAGTATCCCTTTGTACCTACCCTGGGGAAATATACATGACTTCTTGGGGTTCACTGTTATTCCAGAAAACTGAGCGTATCTATCCATCACTTCTAATATGTATTCTAGATTCTCCTCAGGGTATCTCAGATATAACAGCATATGATCAGCATACATTGATATCAGATGTAGCCCACCCTTTGTAGGAATTCCCACTTCTCCATAATGTCGCCTCAAATATATCCCCACGGGCTCCAGAGCCAGAATAAACAACATCGGGGACCATGGGCATCCCTGCCTGGTACCCCTACCAAGCTGCCACCGGTCAGAAATGTGCGCTCCCGTCTTAAATCGGGCCAGTGGCGCGCTATATAGCAGCTGCACACACCTCAAATACACCGGCCCCATCCCATATCCTTTTAAGGCCACCATCAACCAAGGCCACTTAACAGAATCAAAGGCATTTACCGCATCTAATGACATTATTGCACTCTCTTGTGAGTCTTGTTCCATTTGTTCAATAATGTGATTGAGCCTCCTAAGGTTATCAGATATGTTCCTGTGCGGGACCTACCCCGTCTGATCAGAATGTACGAGTCTGTTGATGACCGGTCTCAACCTGTTCGTCAACACTGCGGTAAGAATCTTGCTGTCTTGGTTAAGCATGGATAGCGGTCTGTATGATCCGCAATCCATGCTTGGTTTATCGGGCTTAAGGAGCGCGATGATCACCGCCTCCCTCTGGGATTTCGGCAATCCCCCTTTTTCCAACACTTCATTCAGCGTCGCCAGCATCAGGGGGAGCAGTTCCGCCCTGTATGTTTTATAAAACTCACTAGGGAGTCTGTCCACCACCGGGGCCTTACTGGTGGGTAAAAGCTTGGGACCTCTAGGTTCTCCCATTCTAATGTCTCCAGTTTAGGAAGGCCAATGTCTTCCAATGTGTCAATTATATCCGCCTCTGTCTCCCCACCAGCATCTGCATACAGTTGCTGGTATAATTCTACAAATCTATTGTTCACCTCCCATTGAGTGTTGAGTGTTTGCCACATTTTTGTCCCGTATGGCTCTAATTGTTTGTCTGGGTGTCTCACATTTTTATAACCAGGCCAGCAGCCTGCCTGGCTTATCCCCCCCTGCATGCTTTCTTTCTACATATTTTTTGTAGTTCAAGTTACACAATCTCCCCCAGTATTCCTCAGAATCATGTTGCAACCGTCTAATAGTCCCAACCTCCCCAGGGGAGTGCCCTTCCTTGTGGATAATTTCCTCTAATTTCTTCTCTGCTTCATGTAATTCTCTGGTGATCTCGCCCTGCAGCCCTTTAGATTTAGATATTGCTGCTTCCCTCACCACTAATTTAAATGCCCCCATAACGTGCCCACTGAGTCCACACTCCCGGTGTTGTGTTCAAAGTATTCAACTATCTCTTTCTTCAGGTCCTCTCTAAACATTACATCTTTCAAGGCCTCTGCTCTAAATCTCCATGTCGGAATCCGTGCTCGGGGTGGAGAATACTGCCACTCCACGATCAATGGTGAGTGGTCCGATCAGATTCTTGCCTTGTATTGTATTCCGAGTGCCATAGTTCTCCCCTCAACTCTGATGTGGCAAACATATAGTCCAATCATGTATATAGGTCCTGTGGTGCTGCGTAGTGAGAATATTGCCTGTCCTGTGGGTGGTGCATCCTCCATATATCTACTAGGTGAAAATCTCCTAGTAGGGTTCGCAGGGCCTTGGCTGCTGGGCAGGCTTCATTACCTTCTCATCTGATCTATCCACCTTGGGATCCAACGTGCAATTGAAGTCTCCCCCCCCGCCCCCACCAATATGACTGCCCCTCCCATGTATGGGTTAATCTGGCTATATAAGGTCTTGATATAACCTTGTGTCCTGGTTCGGGGTATACGTGTTGATGATGCTCAGCTGTCTATTTTCCACCAGGCTCCTTATCAATACCATCCTCCGATCCGGCTCTATGGTGGAATGTAACAGCTTGAAGGGGACATGTGGCGCTATCCGCGTGATAACTCCCCTGGCGTATGCCGAGTATGTCGCTCTTATGGTGGTGCCTCTCCATTTCCTCCCCACTGTTTCCTGCTTCTCCTTCGTTAGGTGAGTCTCCTGTAACAGGGCGATATCAATCCTCTCTCGTTTCAAATGCATCATTACCTTATTTCTTTTCAAATAACTATTGAGCCCCCTGACATTCCAGGTAACTATCTTCAGATCTCCCATTTTATCCATAACCCGTCCCACCCTTTCCCTCCCTTGTCATCTGTTCCATGCGCAATAGAGTGTAGGCGTAAGCTCGTTCCCTGACTGTTGTTATCCCACCAAAACCCCCAACTCCCTTTCCGTCCCCAACCCGACCCAGCCCTAACTCAAACTCCCCAACTCCTGCCCCTCCCTCTACCTTCTCCAACTGATGCCCAGCTCCATCCTGGATCTCCGCCTACCCTGCATCTAGCCCGTTCTTGGACTCTGCCAGTACTCAGGACACATCAGGGGGATATCACCCTACTAGTGATTCAACTAACCTAACTACTGGGGGTGAGGTCGTGTTTCCCTCGTATTTCCTGCATTAGTGCTTATAGTATGTCGCATACGCTTGACTCATGTCTGAAGCTGCTCATTTTTATCTTCTAGTCCAAGAAGTCCACATGAAGAGTATGCAAACTAGTCCATATTACGCTATGCTCACATGCCCAGTGTACCCCTTCCAGTCTTTACCGCTGCATCAACATCTGCCACAAAGTTAATGTTTACATGCCGTACTTGACTCTAACTAACCATTGGGGGTGAGGACTTGTCCTCTTCATGCCTACTGCATTAATGCCACCTTGTGCTATCTACTTGTACATCTCGTCTCGCCTACAGCGTCTAGGTTATCCACATTGCATACCATAATATAGTCTAAGAGTTTGGAGCTTAATCGTATGCGGTATCTGCCGCCACTGCTTAGTGTAAGTCCACGTTTCGAGAGCTCGGCAATTTACGATGTCTGCCTCTTGCTAATTACTATTATGAAATTGAGCTCTGTACATAACATAGTTACCGCAAACGAAGCGTAAATTCACTTACCTCGTCGCCTCCCGTCTGGTCATCAGTTATCGCCGGGCAGTTCTGCGTGTCCATCAAGTTTGTTGCGTCCTACGGTGACTCAAAGAATAGCGTCTTGCTTCCGTGCAGTACTTTGAATCTTGCTGGGTACATCAGCATATATTTCAGGCCGGACTCACATAGCCGTCTTTTGATTGCCACGTAGCTTAACCATTGTCTTTGTACTTGAAAGGTGTAATCCGGGTGTGCTGTTATGGTTGCTGATGCCCGGCTGATGGGGCCTCCTTTTCGGAAATATTCGAGGATTTTCTCTCTATCCTTATAGTTTAAGATCTTAGCAATGATCTGTCTTGGGGGAGCACCAGGAGGTGGTTTCCTCGTTGGAGCTCTGTGTGCTCTTTCGACCGTGAATCCTTGTGTGAGCGAGCCCGCTCCGATCTCTTGTAGTAGCAGGTTCTCCACGTAATACGTTGGGTCCGGGCTCTCTGTTCCTTCTGGGAAGCCAACGACACGTACATTGTTCCTGCGTGCCCGCCCTTCTGCTTCTTCCGCTCTATTTTCTAGGTTACGCACTTGTTGGAGCGTCGCAATCTCTTTGGCGCTGGCGGTACAGCTGCTAGTGTGTCTTTGTTTCAGTTTCCAGTGCTTGTGCGTTGAGCCAGGCCTCTCATGTCCTGCCTTAAGAGGTTGACATCTATACTGACTGCGTCTATTTTACCTTCCAGAGATGTCTTTAAGTCCTCGATGGCAGATCCCAGTTTGGTTTCCCATGTTGCCTTCAGGTCCGCAATTGCCTCCAGGATCTGTCGGTTGTCCCTCGCTGAGGTGATTTCCTCCGACTTCTTGTGTTCAGGGGGTTTTCGCCATGTCTCCAGAGTGGGGAGTTTTTGCAAATATATCCATCGGCTGCTTCCCCTTGATTTTGCTTGCTTTTGACGCCATGTGCTCTGCCGTAGCTCGGTACGGTTTCCCTTTCCTACTTCTAGGTGGCCCGTCTACTCACGTACTGTCGAGTGCCTAGCTGCGTCTGGTCGATATGACGTGGTTGTGGGCTGTAGGTCCAACCTCCGGTGGTGTGTGCACTCTTTTTATGGAACTCAGTCTGCTATGGCCCCTTGGCCCAGCTTGTAGCAACCAAAGGTTCTGTGTCTATGGGTTTCGTTGTGCCAGTCCCCTTCAATGCCTCCCTGCCGCCCCTTCGCTGCTGCTGCCTGGTCTCCTTTAATTTCTCTGTGTGGGGCTTCTCCTAGCTTGATTGGCTTCCCTTCCCTGGTGTTGACACGTAATGTATACTTGAGGGCATCTTATCTAGGCGGGAATCTCTGGCTCTCCCACTGAGCTCACATTCATTGCCGATTGTGTTCACCCCCTGTGAAGTACTGCCTCGGTTCTGGTGGTTCTGTTGCTCCTTATCCTGCTCCTCTCCCCTCGTGTGTTTGTGGAGGCCAGGACCATGTATCACGCTAAATGCTGCCTTACCTCATCGGGCTCGTATTAATTACTGTTGCAGCACTGCTCGTTATCTGTAGCAGCTGCAAACCGAAAGGGACTGCTGCTTTCCGTTTGGTCCTGGAGGGAGTGGCCGAGCGGCAGCTAGTGTAACAATCTGAATTTCCTTGTGATGCTGCTCAGGGCTTGTTGGGTGTGCAGCGTGAGTCTCACTCACTGTCATCCATGAGAATGTTACGCGGCGCTGGTCTGCTTCACTGATTCGTATTCTTACTGTTGACCCTTATGATCGGGCGTCACCATACCGTATGGTGCTGTTCCGTTCACCGTTCAATCGCTGTGCGGTGCGTTGTTCATCTCCTACACTAAAAGTTACGCGGCATTGGTCAGCTTTGCCATTGGTATTCGAATTCAGTCAGCATCCAGTTTGGTGCCAGTTTGCCGCCAGTTTGCCGATCAGATGCTGCAAGAATCGTCTTTCCTTCCCTGGGGTGACAGTGTCTCAGTGTCTTGTGTTACATCTCTCCCTACTGGGCCATCCACAGCGGTTGTCGGCAGGTCTTCGGACGGTGTGTTGTCCGGGGCCAGTGTGCTCTGGTTTAGGCAGTTTATGCGTCTCGTTATCTAGGCACCATTCGCCCAGTCTCCATCAGCCCCCCCGGCAGCTCTGAGATGTGTCGGATCTGTGAGAGCTTGTGCATCTGCTGCTTTCCAGGCACATACAGCGTTTATGCTAGGGACTTGCAGCCAGCCTTCAGTCACACACAACCGTCACACTCCATTATTCGCTTTGTCCGTCGCTGTTCCTTTGTTACAGAGCAGGCACCATTTTTCTTTTCCGATGCCGCTGACTCCCCTCTTCACATTTATCCATATAACTTAATTTCTCCTGCGTTAGGCTGCATGAGAGCACGCTCTTCTGTTACACTGCATATTCCCAAAGCGGCACCTTCATTTCTGGTACGAGCATCCCAGTGTCGGCGTACACACACTATAGGATCGTTGTAGGACAGTCGGGAGAGACGTCCTATCGCATGGCTACTTAGCCACGCCCACAACCTCGACATTCTTGCTCTTACCGAGACATGGTACAATGCCAGCTCAGTCACTTCTCTTGACTCCCTCCTCCCTGACTGCTCAAGATCATCTCCAAGCCTCGACCTCAACTCACTGCACTGGCGGGGGAGCCGGAGAGGGTTGCCTTAATATTCCCTGAATGGGTTTCTACTTCCATTTTACCCACCCAGCTCTACTCTTCGAAAGCCTGGTTTGCAAGTTGGTAATTTCTCCCATCACCACCCTGACCATTGCCACCATTTACCAGCTTCCAGGTGCCACCAGCTTGTTACTCTCTGAATGGGCTGATTGTTGTTCCTCCTTACTTCCATCCACCTTCAACCTCCTCCTCCTGGCTGATTTTAACATCCAACTAGACTCCTCTGGCTCTGCATCCACTCTCTTCACTGACCTCTGTACCTCTTTCCCTCTCCAGTCTACCTTCTGGTCCAACCCATTCAGCTGGACACACACTCGACGTCCTCATACACTCTGACCCCCCCCCTGCTGTTAGGCAGAATCCTGTGCAGTTCCCTTAGGGAGCACTACAGAAGATTAAGACTACAGGTGAGAGCAATAAATCCCCTTTGGTATCGGTCCGTACCACAAAGATTTAGTTGGTAGCTGTGGCTGAGCAGTCAGATTTATCTCAAGAGGGAGACGAGCAGTATTCAGGGTTTACACAATAGGCCTTCAGTACTATGGCACAAGGAAACACTGACCAAAGCTTTGTATTAAAATGTATATATATATATTTATTTTATACATTTCTAGTAAAACACATTTATCAGTCATCAAGCGAGTTAAAATAAGTCAACAAAAAATACACACACTTCTTAGTTAAATTGTAGGCCAAGTGAACCAGAGTGAAAACTGAGCAAAACGGCACAGTGAAAACCACACACAAGGGATACTTTAGCAATTTCTCACAAGGGAGGGAAAGCACAAGTTATACAGAAATAGCTTCTTACACACCCTAGTAACACTTCCCATAAGTTTATGAACCAGTTCAAGCAAGACAGTGCATCAGTATAGAATATACTTAAATGAAAACTGAGCAAAATGGCACTTCACAAGGTTTAGAAAGGGGAAGAAAAAGGGGGTTATAAGAAGTAGGTGCATCAACACAGTTCTAGTTGAGAAACAAAATAAAGAAGGCAGTTCTAACAAATGTAGCCAGAGTCAGTAGGCCTGTGCCAATCATTGGTACAGGGCAAGGGCCCAGGTGCAAAATGTTCTTGTAGCTGCAGTCAAGTCTTTGGTTAACGATTTTGAAAAGGTGGATGCAGAAGGTGAAAGACAATGTTAAGAGAGCGGTGCGGCCAACCCAACAGGTAGGTAAAGGATTTAAAACACCTTTAGCTCTACCGCGAAGAAAGGTCGGCCTGGCAGAACAATGTACCTTTAAAATGAAGAAGTGGCTCCTGCGGTGGTGATTGTTCCTGGTAGATCCTGCAGTTCTGGGGATCCAGCAGAGGAAGAGGCTCTCGTCGTGGAGGAAGGTTCGAGTTACTGCACTACCCAGGGATTAAACCAGCTGCGGTGCTGCCTGACGAATGAAAGGTACGCTCTTTTAAATCGCGGTCCGGGTGGACTGGTGCCTGGCTATCCGGCCTCCGAGTGCAGGGTACTGGCGATTCGACCAAGGCAGGTCCAGCTAGGCGATTGGCAAACTGGTTGGCCCCACCAGCTCAAGGGAAGAAGGCTCTTGCAGATGAAGATCTTCTCTCGTCGTGTGGAGAAAAGTGGTAAGACGCTGCAGCAGGGTTTCACCGGTGGTTCAGTCGTTGTAGATGTCTTTGGCTTCTCTCCTCTTCGGCTTCTTGGTTCCAGGGGCGACGTCTTGCTCTTCCAGTCCTCAGGGCCCTGTTTTTATGCAAAAAGAGCCCCATTCATACAGCCTAGCTGTCACTCACACAGTGGAGTGGTCATCTTGGCGGGAGACCCTCCAGCCTATCAGGATAGAGTGCGACATGGGTTGCGGAGGCAACCCTGTCCAGCAGTCCTACTCCCCCTCCCACACAACGGACCCACCCCAGACTCAGTGGCGCTGAAAGGAGGGCTTCTTGGCAGAAGCCTGCCAAATGGAAGAACAAAGGATCTCCTACCTGGGTTAGGAGTTTGGAGAAACACACGAGAAAGAATTTATATTAAAGTTCTGGCAAATAAAACCTACCATAGTGAAGTTAATATAAAAATAAACCGGCGGTATGTTCGAGGCTGTCTGAAAAAGTGGTAGCCTCGAACAATGAGAAAATCCCATAGGAAAATATTTGCAGTCGAATATTTACGGTAGTAACCACTGCCACCAACCAGAAACTTTAGAGAGAGGGACTGTACGGTACCCACTTGAAAATGAACATAAGGGAAAACTTAACCCTTTCCAGTACCTCCATAGTAAGATGGGTTGTACTGGTTTAGTTCATAAAAATCGACTAGTAAAGTCATTGGGGACTTTACATGCCCTGGGAGACAGTAGTCCGTCCCAGGGTATGGAGTCTGTTTGGGGGTCGCTGCGACACCCCTGTGTCACTGCACGGAGGGTGCTGTGTAACACATGTGAATAAAGATGATTCCCATGGGGTTGAGAAAATCCCATAGATATTAAACACAAAAATAGCCTAGAACACACATAGCAAAAATGCCTAAGAGTGGGAAAAAGAGTCTCACTCTTACCAGGAGCAAAGAAACAAACCCTTCAAATCCAGCAAAGCTGCTGGGGGACTCTATAGGTAAGGGAAATTAGCCATAAAATGAGAATTCTCCCTAACTCCTGCCCACCAGTCACCCATCTTTCCTGGTCAGACCATTCTCTTCTCTCCTCCCACCTAGGTCCCTTTGGCCCCCTGTTCGCCCCCCAAAAAGAACCCCAAACCTCATTTGCTAACATCCGCCCGATGAAACTTGTCAGCTGCTGCCTTCGCTTCCACCTTCATCTCCCCTCATCGCCCTACCTTAGATTCTATCTCTGACTCTGCGCTCAGCAACCTCCACCTGTTCATCACCAATACTCTTGACATTCTTGCCCCAGTTATGAGGATCCGCCTGAAACTTGCCTCTAAGCGGAACACCTGGTGCGACTCAAAAGTGCAGGGTGCCAGAACGGAAGTGGCAAACCTCATGCTCATCCTGACAAACTGGCCTGCTGTCTGCTCCAAAGGCAATACAGATTCGCCATCCCCGCCAAAAAAAGAGCCCACATACAGGCACGGGTGTCGGGTGCATCCAATAACAAGGCTGAACTTTTCAAATCTGCAGGGAACTAGCCAACCCTTCTGCAGTCTCCTCCTCCCCTTCTCCTTCCCAGGCTCTCTGCAACGCACTTGCCAGACACTTCAACATCAAAAGCTCAAGACATCACGAACACCCTAGTTATCCACCCTCCCAACCCATCCCACACCCACTTGCCTCCCTTGGCCCCTCATCTCCTCCGCCTCCCCTCGTCACACCTGAAGTTGTCCTCTCCATAAAGGTCTCTTCTAAACAGGTTTCCCCTTGTTCATCTAGGACCATCAAGGATAACATTGTCCCCGTACTCGCTGATTTCTGAAATCACTCTTTTGTCACTGGATCTTTCCCCTCCCCCCTTAAGCACTCCCTTGTGCGCCCACTTCTGAAAAAACCTTCAGCAGACCCTACCTTCCCAGCCAAATACCGCTCTATAGCCATCGCTTCCTTCCTGGGGAAGCTGCTGCAGAAGCTGGCATTGCACCAACTCAACTCACACACCAAACTTGTTGGTGGTCTCCACGACCATCAATCTGGATTCTCAGGCATGGAAATGGTCTCCTGAACAACTGTGAAGAACTGCTTGCATCCCTGGACTCCAACTCCCCAGCTGTCCTCATCCTTCTCGATCTCTCCTCGACCTTTAACAGTGTCAACCATTCCATCCTCCTATATAGGCTCCACGATACCCTTGGTGTCTCGGAGCGGGCACTGGACTGGCTGACATGCTTCTTAACTGACTGCTCCTCACAAGTCACCCTGGGGCCCTTCTCCTCTACTTGTCATCTGTGGGGTCTCTGAGGATTCTATCCTCTCCCCTTGGCTCTTTAACTTCTTCCTTGCTCAGCTTGCACGCCTCCTCTTCTCCAACTCCCAGTGTTGCGCAGACGCACACAGCTCAATTTCAAACTTCCTGCTGACCCTCTTGCGCCCTCCATCATCCCTGACTGCCTTTTTGCCATCCGGTCCTGGTGCACTTCTAACAATCTCTGCCTCAAGACATGTAAAACTGAGATCCCCCCAATCAGGTCCCCTGCTCCATCCTTCTTCCCTTCCCTCTGGCCTTCCTCCTTGGGCTCTCCCCCGGATCCTTCTTCTAAAGCCAGAAACCTTGGATTCATCTTGGACTACTCTCCTTCCTCCCTCCCTCACACTCAAGACATTGCCAAGAAGTCCCACTTTCAGCTCTTCCTTCTCAAAGGAATTATCCCTTTTCTCACTTTCCCCCAGAGGTTCAATGTTACCCGAGCTGTGGTTCTCTCTAGGCTTGACTATTGCAATAGCCTTCTCCTGAATCTACCTTCTTCCACTCTGCGACCCCTCCAGCTAATCCAGAATCAGGCAGCGAGATTTATCCTTGGCCTCAAGCCCAGGGACCGCATCTCTCCGGTCCTAAAAAGTCTAAACTGGCTCCCGGTTGCTGCACGGATTAAATTCAAATCCCTCTGCGTCATCCACAAGGCTGTCTGGGCCGAGGGACCACGCTATCTTCAACTTTTTCTCTCTAAATACTCTCCCTATAGATGACTAAGTTCCTCTTGCACCATCTCTTTGTGTGTAAAGCGTTTAGCTAAACAGAGGGTATGTGGTCGATCGCTTTCCTCAGCTGGCTCCCTCCTATGGAATAGCCTCCCCCTGCCTCTCCGCCTTTTGCAGGACTTTCTTAAATTCCAGAAGCTCCTCAAGACTTTCCTCTTTACCTCCTCCTTCCCCTCTTCTCTCCTCTGTGAACCCCACAGTTGCAGTGATTGATGTCTGGGCCCCTTATGCATCCACGGCGCCTCTGGCCTCCCACAACCAATATGCCCAGCTCCTGTCTACCCTCAACACTTGCCTTGGCACACCCTCCGCCGTAGAGGTTCGCACTTACAACTAACATGGCTCCAGGCCGTGTAGCACTCATCAACCCTAGCACTTCATCTGAGGCTGACCCTTGAGCTTGGACACCCCAGCATTTACCCCCTCTGCCCTCTTCCTTGCTGCACTTGCACGTTCTGAATACTCCCGTTTGTCCTTTCGTCCTTTTTCCCCCTTCACTGCTCTTATTAAATAATGTGTTTTCTAATTTATTTCATTTCCGTGTTCCCTCACCTCGCCCTTTGGGCGCTTTGAAACAGTATTTTACTTGCTGTATAAGTGCCTAACAAGCAACCAATAAATAGAAATAAGCACATAATGCAGAAGACTACGCTGAGCATACGTTGATGAAATTCTACATTAACAAATTGGCAGAAATTTGGCAACTAACCAACAGGCCATTCAATTAAATGCAGTCTCGGATGACGCTTCGATAAAGCACTTCAGAACTATGTTTGGTATACTAGATGAGAACTATGAGCCATTGGGGGATGGAGGTTTGGCTGATTGGTCATTTATTGGATCGCCTTTATAAAAAGTGCTAGCAATTCAAGGGCTTTGGGCCCTGATGAAATTACTAATATCTTGTTAAAGGAAGAGCCAAACGCTTGGGCAGAATTTCTCATGGTCCTATTTGCCCAGATCATTAGGTTGAGAAATATACCAGCTTCTTGGAAAACGATTGTGGTCCCAATTTTTAAGAAGGGGGTTACAGGGGACCTATGAACTTTCGCCCCTTAGCCCTCCTTGACGTGGACAAGCTGTTCGCTTCCCTGTTTTAGAGATTGTCAGGTTAGGTCTTGAGCTCTGGGCGATTCAACTTATATCAATCTGACTTTCTTAAAGAGGTCAGCACAAACTTAAATGTTCTCCTATTAAAAATATAGTAGCCTCACTCTATTATGTGAAAAGAGAACATATTTTTCTTTTGTTGACCTTGAACAAGCATTTCATTATGTGGATAGAGACATTCTCTGGGCGAAATTGATGAAATGGTGATGCCCATTGGGACTGGTCCAGGCGATTAGGGCGCTTTACATGGATACCTCTTTGAAGGTGAGGTTAGATAACGTGGGTCAATTATCAGTCGATGGTGTAACGCTCACCTGATTCCCGCAGAGGCGCCGGTCTTGACTGGGTGAATGCCGTATCTTCAAAGGTGATGTGTAACACACGGTTGGCTCTTTGGGCTGGACCTCTGTGCACTGTATGTCTGACTCGAAGAGTAAGATGTCTTAGGTAAGTGAACGCCGAGCTCTCCATCTGCCTCGGGGCAGGGTGCCGTAACCAGTTTCTTCACTGGATAAGGGTGCAGGCCTCTTGACCTCAGAGGACTGCTGTCCGTCGTTAACTGCACGAACGGTAAGTTCTGGGCACTTCAAATGTCTTAAAAGTCTTTTGTAATGATATCTCTTGTTTTGCAGGGTTCCGGCGATGGCGGATGGCGGGCTGATGAGAGTTGAGGAGCGAACCCGCGTGAGGAATAGAAGCGCCTGGAAGCACGTAAGTAAGCGCTTGTAGCCTGCTTCACGATGCGCACTAACTGTCCCTTTTATCTTGCAGGTACAAGTCTGGAGCTTTAGAGAAGCTGAAGGGTGCTGGAATGCCCACTGGATTCGGCGTGGGAAGGAGTAATGGCACGTGAGTAATAAAGTTGCCCAATGTCTTTAAACGCACCTTCTTTTGTCTTTCAGATGCGGGATGCAGCGCCGAAGGCCTCCGGAGCGTGCGAAGAGCTGGTAAGCTTTTGTCTTTCAGATGCCGGAATGCAGTGCGAAGACCTCCGGAGCATGCGAAGAGTAGGTAAGCCTTTGTCTTCAGATGCCGGAATGCAGCGCGAGGCGTTGGTGACAGCCGATGGACCAGGTAAGAGATGCGCTGCCACTGAAGACCGTAGTGCTAACCTGTTCTTTCTTTGTCTTTACAGGTGCTGCTGAAGACTGGATTCCAGGATGGTAAGCCTTTTTTCCCTTAGGCCCAGGATCAGAAGCAGAAGACACGATGAGCGTTCTGCTGCAGAGAATGCAGAATAACACAAAGCAAGATTCATCCATCGGGTGTGGTTTAAATAGCCTCCTGTAGTGCTTAGGTGTCTCCTTCCACAGCCACGCCTAGGTAAGAAAAGAGTTCCTGCTTTCCAGAAGAGTTCCAGTGTTCTGAACCTAGGGAGTGGCTCCTGCCCCACCCAACAGGAAAAGTAGTCCCAAACAGAAGAGGATCAGGGGTTCAACTGGCAGGTAAGTAAGCAGCATGGTCTGCTGCAGGTAAGTCCACCCAAGCATTATGAGCCCGGCGCTTCCAGCGCTGGGACTGGGCATCTTTATGAGCCTGGTGCCACTGGCGCCAGGACAGGGTCCAAAAGGCCCCAATTGGGACTGGCTGGCACTCGGAACCGGGGTTATGGCTCTGCTTCCAAGGGAGTCGGGCAAGTCCTGATCTTTTGGAAGCAGAGATCATGACAATGGTGATGACCAGGCGAGGTTTGAAACGAGGATGCCCACTAGCCCCAGTCCTCTTACATTTGTATATCTGACTTGGTGGATACCTTAGGCAAGTATAGAACACCGCCCCCCTGGTCTCCCACCCCTAAGATTGAATGTTAGGACTGTGGGGCATCTCCTTTATGCTGATGATTTGGTCCGCAATGACCAGATGCCAATTCGGCTGCGACAACTGAACGCTTTACAGCTATATGTTCTTAGAAACATCCTAGGATCAACGTGGGAAAAAGAAAGTTCCTAGTTATCCACTCGGTGGTAGGCAGAAGAACTAAATCTATGACCTGGAGTCTCAATCAACAACAGATTCTTAAAGTAGTCTTTTACCTACTTTGGTATGCTACTAAATAGCAGCCAGAACGATATCCCAAGGGGTGCCCAATTAAGGGGGAAAGTTAAAAACCTAGCCTCCCAGGGCTTAATTGTATTGAGGTTTTGCCAATTCTCGCTGACACCAGTTGTGACCTTCTACAAGTTGAGGGTGATAGCCATATTGAGATATGACACAGAACCCTTTTTCTCAAACCAATACTCTGTATGGCCTGTGTTAGAGAGCCTCTTCTGGTGGAGAGTTTTGAAACTCCGCCAACGGACTCCGATACAGGTAGTGAAATGGGAGTTGGGTCTCATCTCGCTATACGCAATGGTTTTGTTGAAGTCGTTCCCTATACCAGAAATGTATTTTGAGGCGTCCGGTGAGAGGTTTCGGCTTAGTGAAGGAGGCCCCGATTTATTCATAGCAAGTCAATTCTAGAGGAATGGAGCACAGTTTGATGTGCCATATTATCCAACTTAAACAACTGAGGAAATGTTGCGCGCTAACCCTCTAGCAGTAAAAGCTAAACTATGGAGGAAAGATTAGACCGAAACACTGGAACAGAGATCACTATTTAAACTTTACCAAAACTTCCCTGTGGAATGTCGATCATACAGCAGATTTCAAATGAATCTGTATCATACAAAGGACTTTTTAAATGCATGGAGGCAATGGAAGGGTCCAGACTTAACTTGCAGGTTCTGTAGCAATAGGGAATCTATAGAAACATTGTGTCATCTACTACATCCTGCTCTGACTGATAAAAGAAAATTGTATTTGGTTAAGATTTTTGATGAAATGAGAACGATCACTGATTGGTGGTTGTTTGTGGTGATCGTGTTAACGGTGATAGCCCTGATCAAATTCCTTGAAGATGCATTTAGAGGGTTTCATTGGGTGGGTTTCAAGTGATAGATTTTGTGCAGGTAGAGAAAACGAGTTAGTCTTCTGTAAAAACCACACACAATTGCGGCCAACTTAACCTGATGTAGTATGAATAAGAGAAGGAAAGATATCTATTGAGATCGATAGACTAGATTGGGGTTACACTAGTCTTATAGGAATATTTTCTTGCAAAATAATGTATTTGTTTATTAATGACTAGCAAAAAGTTTATTCATATGGGTTCTGTCGACCGTCTTGAGAAAACTCTTGTAAATTGTTGAAAATCAATTATCGCGTAGGTCGCTGTTATGATTTGCTTATCATTTGATGTGCTTTGCACGCTGAAGTAAACTGCACTGAGTATGGGCATGTGTGGCTGACTGATTAAACCGGGAGCAGACGTTAGGGGGGTGGGGGGGGGAGGGAGTTGTTGTGCTGCTGCATAATGGGACCTTCTGTGCTCCCTCCCCACCTGTTGCCTCTCCCTGGCCTGGTGCAGTCGTTGCAATGCACTGCAGTGCGAATGTCCAAATGTCCAAGAAAACGTGCATCCTAGGGTTGTGGCTCGGTCCTTCTGCGACTGCATTGATATGTTGCCGATTTCAGGTAATGGTCTCATGTGTGAAGGTGCTGAAATCTCTGGAACCGGAGGGTGTCCAAATGTCATTTAGCAAGTGTTGTCCAAACAAGTAACTATGCAACATTTCGTGGAGAATGGTGAAACTGTGGTATTGTATAAGGAAAAACACGTTGCCATGCCACAAACAAACGCACACATTTTCACTTTTAGAAAGGGATTAGATTATGGTAAGGGCCATGAAAAGTCCAAATGTGTTTTATTGTAAGACATATTTTAAATGCTTGGATTTGTTATTAGCATGTCTGTAAATTGTATATAATGAAATTAGTTTTTTTTTCCTTGTATGTGGGTGAAAGGTTTATATTTAAGCCAAACACCTGTAAATAAATAAAAAGAAATAATCCTGCATTAATCCTGGGGAAGGGGATATGACCCTTGTTACAAGGATACATGGTTCTCAAGTTTGTTTGAATATAATTATTTTGTTTAGTTTGAACAGCTATATAATAATAATTAATAATAATAATAATAAACCTGTATGATTTTGTTCTATGTTTAAGTTTGAGGGACAGATACATTTTGATGTTGGCATTTTCCTTTAGTCTTAGTTTAACAGGCAGGTAGGATTAGGTAAGGGAAAGCAAGACATTTATCACACCCTTATTTAATAAAAGGGCTACTTTGAGTCTCTTGCTGATGTCAAGAACATTATTAGACTCTCTGTAAGGACATGAGGGAGTTCATTCCAAAGTCTGATGGCATCCTTTTTCCTCCTCCAAATGGTGTTTTGAATTCGTTCATTTGCTACTTCTCTTGCTAATATTGTGCATCAAGCAAAAATAAAGGTTGCTTTTCATTTCTGAAACAAGCTACCCTAATGGGCAGTGGGGATGAACACAGCCATGATGACTATGAATGTATAAATACCGAGTGACCTAGCACAAATCATTTTCAATTGGTTTAAGATTTGAGTAACCATAATCCTTTTAATACACAAAGTTGATGTGAGTATTGGGAAAGGGAGCAAGTTTAGTTGTGGAAAGGAGCTATCTTGTGGGTTAGTACCAACATGAGAAAATTAAGTGGGCAGCATTAGATTGGGACCAAACCCACCCATAAATGTGTTTTAAGCTGAGGAGGCTATGCTGCGGGTACACTTGTCTTTGCAAGCAGGGGTTGCAGCTATTAGGTCCGAGAACATTGAAAAGGGTCCCTTGTCATGATGACCCCATACCGTACTCTATTACTCAATAAAATCAGTTTATCATGTGAGGCTTCTGCATCTTGGTACAATACAGAGATTGTACCAATTTGAAAAAATGGGCTTGAGTATTAACGTTGTTAATGACCGATATTCCTATTTGACGGGAGCAGGAAAAATGTGTGGCAAGGCGCCACTAAATCGCCTGGACGGCTGGATTGACTAAGAGAAGATAATAGATCTACATGAAGGTTTTTGAGAAAAGGTTTAATACTGCCGATTTAAGGATTCAGGTTTTCTTTACTCATTCCGAAGTATGTTTTAAAGACAGACTATCTCTATGTAATTTTCATAGACCTGGAGACTGGTTGGTGTGCCTATAAGACAATTATGGAACACCGCACATAATTAAAATGTCCAGCTGAATATGCTGAGTGTGATTGTAGATTTGTATAGGAACAATACTGCCATGGTAAGGTGGGGCTTAGTAGGTGAAACAAAAGATTCATTTCTGGTTCAAAAGGGTGTAAGGCAGTTCTGCGTTTGTGCTTCAGTACTATTTTGTTTATATATTAATGACTATGCAAATCACAGCTTTGCGAGTTGATGTCCAGTCCTTGTATACCCCAATAGGCATTTTACTTTTTGCAGATGAAGCAGTTCTAGTCCTCAAAACTCAGCGTGGCTTGAAAAAGCCATTGCATGTGTTTAATGATTTTTGAAGTGGAAACATGTGTAGACTAGTTTTGCTTAAACTAATTCTATGGTCTGCAGTTTAGGGTTAAGGAAGTGCAAAAGGGTGAACTTTGCTAGAAATGGTGGAATGATTAAGCACATGGGCATTTTAAGTCATCTAGGGATGACATTTGCTAGACAAGGTGGCGGGGGAAAACAAATTGAGAGAAGTAATTCAATACAGACATATTTTGGTAGAGCCAGTTTTGCAAGTAAGTTTGGGCCGACCTTACAAGTACACGAAATGCAAGCTATTCATGCATTGCTTTACAATGCTGAAATGTGTGATCAATGTAATGTGTCCAAGGTGCTGTCATTGACAGCCTATTCCTAAAACCAAAGTTCTGAGTCTCCTGAAATGTGCCCAGTCTAACTTGATTTATCTAGAAATACATATTTCTAGGGGATTGGGTCCTCCGACGTAATCCATATCTATGACAGGTAATTTCCACAGCTGTGCTGCTTTGGAAAATCTTTGGCTCCTGCGTCGATGACGTCGATGCGCCGTCCCCGAGGACGACCTCCGACGGCCCACGTCACCCGATGTGATAAGTAGGACGCACGACGCCCATAGCCTCAGTTCCGTTTTTTTCCGCGAACGTGTTCGCTTCGTGAATCTCGGTACGCCTCGACTCATTGGAGTTTGCTGTTTTCGAATTCTCGGTTCGTTGAACCTGTTCGGTTTTTTGTGAAGACCTGTTCATGGCGATGTCTACTTCGTCTTCAATCCCGCGTCCCGGCTTCAAGAAATGTGGGGACTGTGGGTCCAAGATGTCGGTCACGGACTCGCACGACGCCTGCCTCTGGTGCCTCGGGGAGGCCCACGATACGGACAACTGTGTCGACTGCTAGTTGCTCACGGCAAAGGCCTTGCGGGAACGCAAGAAGAAGCTGTCGATAGGCCGGGTGTCTAAGCCCCAGAAGTCGAGGTCTGCGGGGGTTTCGAGGGGCGACTCTCCGTGTCATCGTCGGAAGTCCAGTGGGTCTCTTTCCAAGAGTCGGTCTCGCCACTTCTCCGCCTCTTGGAGGCATTCCCGGAAGCGCCGGCATAGGTCGCCTTCGCTGTCCTCTTCCGAAGACTCCATCCGTCGGCGGGTCGCTTATCCCTCCATGCAAGCGACACCGGAGGAATGGGCTTCCTTCGGGAAGCAGATGCTAGCGATTCGGGTGGTCAGCACGGCTCGCGGGAGAGGTCCCGCTCGGACAAGGGTAGCCGTTCTCGCCATGCCCGTTCCAGGTCCAGGTCCCGGTCCTCGACGCGCTCGAGACCGCGTGATCCTGTGCCGTCTTCGAAGAAGACGTCGACGCCTGTGGCGCCGAGGTCGTCGACGATTTCTCTTGAGGCTCTGCCTCCGAGGGGGTCGTCGACGCCGTCAGCGCCTAAATCGTCGAGAGACAAGCTCGGAGCTCCGGCTTCAAGGCCTGTGTCGACGCCGCCGATGCTGGCGCCGCTGCAGCTGACGTCGACGCCTTTTCTGTCGACGCCGGCACCGACTCGTTCGGCGCCCTCGACGCCTTTCGAGGCGGTGGTGTCGTAGGGGCCGTGTGGCACGGGATTAGCCCCTAGGAAGGCTCTGGCTAAGATCAGGCACTGCTTTGGTCCCCAGGGGTCTTCCTCTCCCCGCCTGGAGTACATTTCAGAGGGTGATGAAGGCTCTGATGACGGCTTGGTTCAGGTTTCGGTTCCAGATGAGCTAATCTCGGGCCATAGCCAGTTTGATGACCTGAGGCAGTCACTGCATGATGCCAGTGGACTGGACACCTCTCCGGAGGTGGAGTTTTGTAGGCCGGAGTCACCGAGTACTTGGGTTGGTCTGCTCCCCCAGGGGAGTTCGGTCAGGATGATCTCACGGACATCCTTGATCTTGGTCCCCCCACTGACCCGGTTTTGCCGTTTCATATGGCTCTGTAGAGAAGGGTGGCGGCGGCTTGGACTGCTCCGGAGAGTCTCCCGGCAGTGGGCAAGTCTTTGTCGCAAAAATACCGTCCAGCCAGTAGCAACCCCTGCTACTTGTCTAGGCACCCCACTCCAGAGAATTTGGTGGTGCAGGCGGCTACGGCCCCGGCAAAGCAGGCGTCGTATCCTACCATACCTCCGGATAGGGACGACAAACGTTTTGACGGCTGGGCGAAGAAAGTGTTTTCTTTGGGGGGTATGGCCCTTCAGGCGGCCAACTCCATATGTGCCTTGTCTCGTTTCACACACACTCTGTGGAACTGTGTTGCATTAGCAGCTGAACATATTCCCGAAGGGGACGAATGGGATGGTTTCCTTGCTATGGTTCAGGATGGCAAGGATGCCATGTGTGAGGCCTTTCAGTCGGATTTGGACTTCACAGATTGTGTCAGCCGGTCCATGGCGGCGAGCACCGTAATGCGCAGGTTTGCGTGGTTGCGGAAGTCTGCGTTCGCTCCTGATGTGCAGTCCCGGCTCCTCAACATGCCCTTTGACGGTGAACACCTTTTTGGCAGCAAGGCTGACGAAAGCCTTGAGAGGTTGCAGACCTCCAAAGCTGCAGAGAAGTCGTTGGGCGCTGCAGTTCGCCAACCTCCGCCTTTTCGTCCTAGGGGACAGCAATGGAGAGGAGGTTCCTTTCGCTATTACTCGTCCTTCAGTAAACCTAGAGGAGCTTGCATTCAAAGAGGCCATCGTAAGAGTGCCAGAGGTGGAAGCAAAGGTGCTCGAGGTGACAAGGCCGCTCGGGCAGTTGCCTCTTTGCCCTCAGGCAACGCCACAGCCGCTACCACTCAGTCATGAGGCCAGGTCCCATGGTTCGCCGGTTGGGGGAAGGCTGGTGCAGCATCTTGTAGAGTGGCAAGCCATTACTTCGGATGTGTGGGTTCTGGAGATCATAACCCATGGCTACTGTCTTCCTTTTCTGCAGAGGCCTCACGACAATCCACCAGGGAACCTCTCTTTCAAGTGTCCGGATCCGCTCCTTGCGCAGGAAATTCAAGCCCTGATGGAGAAAGGCGCCATAGAACTGGTGCCTGTAGCGGAGAGGAACAAGGGATGGTATTCCCCTTATTTTTTGATTTCGAAGAAAGTCGGGGGATTGAGACCCATCATGGACTTGTGCGGTTTGAACAAACTCCTCAGGATGGACTAGTTCAAGATGGTGACTCTTTCTCAAGTCCTTCAGGCCCTTCAACTTTAGGACTGGTTGGTGTCTCTCGACCTTAAGGATGCTTACTTCCATGTGCTGATCCATCCCAAGCACAAGAAGTACCTGAGGTTCGCGGTTGGCGACTCGCACTTTCAGTTTCGGGTCCTGCTGTTCGGATTGACCTCCGCCCGAGGGTTTTCACCAAACTCATGGTGGTGGTGGCAGCGCATCTCAGGAAAGGGGGGATTCACGTCTACCCCTACCTGGACGATTGGTTGATCAGGGGGAGCTCTCCCGAGGAAGTCCTGGATCATCTGTCCGTCACCTGCCACTCCCTTCACAGGCTGGGCTTCTCCCTCAATTTAAAGAAGTCCCATTTGACACCAACGCAGCGGCTCCTGTACATCGCAGCAGTGCTCGACACGTCCCTGGGGCAGTGTTTTCCTCCTCAGGTGAGGGCTCTTCACATTCAGCAGATGGTGAACAAGTTCCAATTTGCCCAGGATCTCCCAGCGTCCGAGTTCTTGAGACTGCTCGGCCTCATGGCATCCTGCATTCTTCTGGTGCCAGAGGCTCGTCTGCGGATGAGATCTTTGCAGTGGGCACTCAAGCTCCAGTCGTCTGTCCTCCGGCAGGCTGTCGGACCCTGTTCACGTGCCGCCCTCGGTAGCCCGGGACCTTCTGTGGTGGGCCGTCGAGGGCAATCTGATGAAGGGGGCCCCATTTTGGCTGCCCTGGCCAGAGGTGACGAGCGTGACGGACGCATCCCTCACGGGATTTGGAGCTCATGCCAACGAGTTGACAGTCAGCGGTCGTTGGTATCCGTCGGAGTCCAGACTCCATATCAATCTGTTGGAGCTGAGGGCCGTCAGGCTAGCCCTGAAGGCTTTTCTGCCAACTGTGCGTGGAAAGAGTGTCCTGATTCTAACGGACAACACGGTGCCCATGCACTACCTCAACAAAAAAGGGTGGGGGGAGGGTCACTTCCGCTGTGCAGGGAGGCGATGCAGCTCGAGTTCTGGGCCATCCAGCAGGAAGTTTCGATCTCAGCGGTTCATCTGACCGGGGACGACAACGAGAGGGCGGACGCTCTGAGCAGGCAGAGCACGTGAGAGCTGGCTCAGGAGATTCTCCTGGAGATCTTCGCCCTTTGGGGGACCCCTCAAGTGGATCTCTTCGCCTCCAGTGTCAACTGGAAGTGCGAAAAGTTTTGCTTGCGGGAATTTCCTCCAAAAGGAGCCTTAGGAGACGCGTTCGTGGTGGAGTGGTCATTCCCACCTCTGCACGCGTTTCGTCCCCGTCATCCCGCAAGTGCTGCGGAGGTTGTCGGAGGTTCGGTTCCCGGATGATCCTCATTGCTCCGGCGTGGGCCCGGAGGACGTGGTACCCGGACCTTCTCGACTTGTCATTCTGCCCTCCACGTCGTCTTCCCTACCGAGACAATCTGCTCTCACGGGAGGGGGCGGTCAGGTTCTCCATCCAGAGGTCAGATCCCTCAATCTTCACGCTTGGCTTCTGAAAGGTTGAGGTATAAGGATTGGGACCTCCCTGAAGACGTGATGGAGGTGTTGCTCTCGGCTAGGCGGCTGGCAACAAAGTCTCTGTACCGTTGCCGTTGGAGAAAGTTCTGCGACTGGTGCAGAGTTCAGATAGTGGATCCTTTTGAATGTGACATTCCCATGGTTCTCTTTTTTGCTTTCCTTGGCCCACAGGGGCTTACAATTGGGCACCATTAAAGGTTATCTGGCGGCGCTGTCCATATTTAAGCGCTCGTCTGAAGAGTGTTCCTATTTTAAAATTCCTTTAATTTCGCAGTTTTTGAAAGGGCTCACTAATGTGTTCCCTCCGTCACCTTTTCTGGTGCCCGGTTGGGATTTGAACCTTGTTCTTAAGTTTCTTATGGGTGCTCCGTTTGAGCCTTTACATTCTTGTCCTTTGAGGCTTTTAACTCTGAAAACTGTGTTTTCGGTTGCTGTTACTTCCGCTTGCAGAGTGAGTGAGTTACAGGCACTTTCAGTTAAGCCACCCTTCACTGTGTTTCATAAGGACAGGGTTGTCCTTAGAGTTCGTCCTTCTTTTCTTCCAAAGGTGGTTTCAGAATTTCATTTGAGCCAGAAGGTTGTTC
This sequence comes from Ambystoma mexicanum, assembly GCF_040938575.1. Lineage (NCBI taxonomy): Eukaryota > Metazoa > Chordata > Amphibia > Caudata > Ambystomatidae > Ambystoma > Ambystoma mexicanum. Next base: position 347,442,388 of record NC_090923.1, on the reverse strand, counting down.
TTCCGGCGTTCTATCCTCCTCCACATCCTAGTAAGGAAGAGGAGAGGCTCCATAGGCTTGATCCTAGGAGAGCGTTGAGCTTTTATATTTCGCGCATGTCCCGGGTCCGAGTGGACGATCAACTTTTCATTGGTTACGCTGGAAAGCGTTTGGGACAAGCTGTGACGAAACAGACTTGGTCTCGTTGGATTATTTTAGCTATCTCCGAGTGTTACCGCTTGGCGGGTAAGGATCCACCGGCTGGCTTGCGTGCCCATTCTACCAGGGGAGTGGCTGCATCTACTGCCCTGCAGAGGGGAGTTCCTATTCGTCACATCTGTGATGCAGCCACCTGGGCTTCAGTACATACTTTTGTATGTCACTACTCCCTCGATTCCATCAGAGGGCAAGATCTGGCCTTTGGCAAGGCAGTTCTCTATCCCGCAATTTGATTGGGCATGCTAAATTTGTATTCTAAATTCTTTCCCACCTCCTTGCGTGGTACTGCTTTGGGAGTCTGTCATAGATTTGGAATACGTCGGAGGACCCAATGCCCTCGAAGAACAAGTTACTTTCTTAACTGGTAACGTTCTTTCGATGGGATGGTCTGACGACGTATTCCATATCGCTCCCTCCCTGCCTTCCCCGCTGCAGAATTTCTTTTGCGATTGCAGCTTGCGTTCTGCAAGGCCTTGTGTGTCTGACTGGCAGAAAACTGGTGGCACACGTTCTGGGAAAAAACTATAACTGAGGCTATGGGCGTTGTGCGTCCTACTTATCACATCGGGTGACGTCGGCTGTCGGAGGAGGTCCTTGGGGACGGCGCATCGACATCATTGAAGCAGGACGCAGACGCCAAAGATTTTCCGAAGCAGCACAGCTGTGGACATTACCTCTCATAGATATGGAATACGTTGTCGGACCATCCCATCGAAAGAACGTTACCAGGTAAGATAGTAACTTGTTCTTTGGGCATGTAGGCTGTTTTTTTTCTGAAACCGCTACAAAATTGGATTTGATGACGGACAAATCCAGTTCTTTATTTTTATTTATTCCAGTTCTAGGAAACTATAAGGATGCACTTGCCACTGCCTGAGATCTCAAATGCCTTCGATTTCCCTAGCATTTGGGTTTAACTAGCTAGTATAAACCATTTAACTAATTAATGTAATGCATTTATTTAATTGCATATAGTTAATCTTTTTCAATAGCATTTAAAAATGATAAATTACAATACAAACAGTACAATCAATCTTTTCTAAATATCTCAAGTTTACAATTGCAATATTCCATTTAACAGGACATGCAGTCAAGAAAATTTGTATTTTTTGTATTTATTTTAATTTATATAGCGCTTTAATCCCAGGCGCTGGGTATTAGAAGGCAATTTTTGCGAAAATGTTCAGAGCTCCCTAGCAGTTGTACTGTTTGATTGACGGAACAGTTGGGTATGAGAAGTATCGCAATTTAGTAGAACCACCATTTGCCTAAAGTTTATATCTTGAAATGCATTTAGCTATTCTTTCTTTGAGAATAGTACTGGATAGCTAGAACTCTGTCCACAGATTAGTGTCCTTGTTGCGTTTTTTTCTGAAAACAAAGCAACATTTTCTACTGTTACTTTCTTTATAAAAAAAAAGGGCTTTGGGTGACATTTAAAGAAGTATATTATAAATTATTAGACATCTTAACCATGCAGATTAATTTTCATGTCCACCTATGATTTAACTTTCTTATTGACATTGATGATTTTAAATATTTTGTAGATTTGTAGCAATTTGTTTACATTTGGGCTCTCTACACTGAGAGATGAATGTTATTGTGATTTGATGTATTTCAAAGTTTAATGTATGATAATTGTTGAATAAAACAAATATTGTCTGCAGGGAAAACATGTTGCTGTATGACGAAACACTGCCAGCACCTCTAAGCCAACATAGAATTGGTCCCTGGTATGCTCATTCAAACTAAAAATGCCCCCAATGGATGGGAAAGGGAGCGTACTTGGGAGCAGGCTTGCCCTGAGAAGGATGAGCACACATAGTACAATTAATGAGGTCCACATGAAATTCCCAGGATCCCAACACAGATGAATAGTGGATTTGTGTTAGTCTGTTAAGCCCTTCATTATCCACATGTCTGTACCATTTGACGTAATTAAGGATCACTTTAATTACCTCTATTTGTAAAGGGAACCTAATCAAGCTCTGTGGTGCTTCTCCTTTGATTGCCTAAACATGAATCTACAAACTTCCATAGACCTAATTAACATGAATAAAAAATGCTGAAATGAATTTGCTAAATTTAAGCAGTAGATGTTGCAAGCGTGAATCAATCCTTCCTTTTAATAAAATATAAATGCAAGATGCAGCCAATACCCCAATCCAGCATTTAATCACCCATTTTCTGTAATGAACAACACTATGACTACAATATTCTGCTACTAAAAACTTTCCACCATAAGTGCCACAGAAGAAATCTTAAAGGCCAAGTCTGCACCCTTTCCTTCCCCCACAAGGGCAGATTTCTTTCTATGAATTAAAAACCCTCTCGACTGCACCTCTTATTGTTTTGTAAGACACTGGACCAAGAGCATGCACAGAAGAAATCTCATGTATCCGTTGAGTGTGGGTTATTTTGCAGGCCCAGTCTTTATTATATTTAGAGGACTTGCTACTCCAAAGATTTTGCTGGTGTGGTACATATGGCACTGTAGGAGCATGTAAGCTTCTATTTCTTGCATGCAGCGAGGAGACAGTTTCATATACCTTTCTGTTACCCAGGGACCCCTTTTCCTGCACAGCAATAAGCTGGTGCATTCAGACAAATGTCGTTTTGTTACAATTCACAAATATGACTTGCTCTAACACACCGGATAGTCACTTGCTAAATGAAATCCCACACTTGGAAATGCAATTTTGGTTTAAATTGGGCGATCTGGCTTCCTGCATTGCAAAGGAAACGTGGCACAGGGTGCCGTTAGATTCAGTAGAGCATTGTTTGCTCAGCATGCGGATACAAGGCCTTTCAACAGGCAGTAGAGCAGAAAGATTTGAAAAGGACGTGTCTGGTCATGCGCAGCCAGAGTTCACATGCTTTTCCAGCATTGCATTTTTATACTTGTAGTCTTAAGTTTCCCATTTTAAATGTTGCACTATGTCCTACAATACATTATCGAAAAGGTACTTGAGCTAATCGGGGCATGGCTTGGGACAACATGATGTATATTCGTTTTACATGTTTTTAATATTTTGGTTTTAAAGTAACACTTTATAATTCATACATGAAAATCATATAATTGTTATTCTTTGTTAACCATGTACTTGGTGTTTTAGATATTTATTTGCTCATTGATATTAGGTATTCAGTTTTTGCTAAGAATTAATTGTGCTATTTTCTTCCAACTCTCAAAGATTTTGAATAATGATGAAATACATTTTCCAATGCAATTTAAACGCAAACCAATCTCCTTTAATCTGTTGTTCTATTAATTGCCATGATCCCAGCACAGTACGTATAATACTGCTATCATTTCCGTAGATAGTTTTTGCATAATTGACTCGAAATTAATGCAATTGCAGTCACTTTTCTGTTTAGCCAAAGTAAATCATACAAAGTAGCAGTAAATGCTTAATAGTGTCATACTTTTTAGTCTTCACAAAATGTACAAATCTTAAATTATTGTACTGTACCACACCAAGTTCTGGTTACCTCAAATGTAGTTAAGTGGAGACGTGAATAATCTAGTCATTTTCTAGCGCAAGGAAAGCCATATAATGACGACAGTCTTCAAAGGTGGGTAAAATATCTGTTTTAATCAGTGGAGTTGTGTGGAGTACACAGCTATAATTCACCTTGTGATCTAATGTCGCCATTCGAATACACTTTCACGGTTTGCGCGCGTGTCCAATGATTCCAACACAAATATATTTATAATTTTCTTGTCCAAGATTGTTATAATTACAATTTATTAATTGCATGACTGTTTCACTGTTGCCGACACGTGTTTCAACCTTCTGGTTGTTTTCAAGATTTTACTATATACAGTCAATTCATATGATTAATTTTTTTTAAATTAAATAATTGTACCAAATCCAGTCATGAAACAATAATAAAAAAACAACAAATATAAGTTCATTGATATTACCATTTCGTATCTAAATTTTGGCAATTCACAGAAGTTGCGAAGAGATTGGAAATGGGAGCAAATTAAAATAATTAATTATAAGGCAGTGTTAGTTATATATCTTTCCTGCTCTACTCTACTATACAGTTTATTAGAGTTTCAATTGATAAATTAGACCCAATCCATCATAAATGTTTCAAATTCCTCAGAGTTAATGAAAGATTGCAATTCACCAAAGGATAAAGTTAAAAGAAGAGTAGCTCACCCACACGTGTACTGTAATTGCCATGAAGGGCAACTATTGATAATTGCACATTATTGCATTTGTAATATTTTTCAATAGAGGTACTTGATGAAAAATGAGTTGTGATATGTCCCACACTGTGTTAGTAACACCAATACCGTGGTGTGTAATATCAAATTAATGTGTCTAATTTCAACTCAGCATTATTTCTTTCTCATCTGTCTTTCTAATGAAGGATATAGGTTCCTAACGGGCATGATGGGTATAATCAATTGCTAAGTAACATTTAGCAAATAAGTAAAGATATGTATTAAAATCATTATATTGCTAAGCATTGGAGTTGTTCTCACCTATTGCTCAAATCGTATAAGGGTATAAACATCAATCTTGATGCGTCAAGTTGAATATATTTTCCCGTTGATTTCTATCAGCACCTGTGTATAAGTAAGACAACCCATATAAATACAACTTTTTTCACTTGGCATATTAGCTGATCATAGTCTAGTGTCGTGTGGTCTGGATATCCAGATACTGGTGCGTGTCTTGCCTTAATGTTGCAATCCTCCCGATACAGAGTGTAGTCCTGTTCGGGTAGCAGTGTTTCAACTGCCAGTCTCCCGCGATCGCCATTTTGAATGCCATTTTATATTTGCATCTTCTTGCCGCTGCATGACGGGTGTGACTCCAAGTCTGTCTTCACTTCTAGTTGGAACTTTTGGCAGCGGATACTAATTGTTTCTGAATGTTTTAGGTTCCTCATGAATTGTATTTATCTTATATCTTTCAATTGTGAATCAATTAAAATTCATAGTATCATGACATGGTATGATCTGTGTGTCTTAAGTCTTTCTTCACATTCTGACATTTAAGTTTTCCTAATGCATAACGTCTCTACACATTAATTCTATTAGTCCACATGATTTATGTTCAGCATGTTATTCCTTTACATTATTTTGTAGCCTCATTGAATGCATTCCCAGTTTGTAGAGACCCCTTTCTGCAATAATTGTCTGTATAATATGCATCATCACTCTTATGGTGTTAATTTTAAATATTCTAGGATTTAAATTGGCAAGTGATAATTAACTATTAATAATCTCCCGGTTTTGGTGAGCAACTGATCTTTTTCCAGGTTTTGTACAACAAAAATTGTATTGCAGTTCTCACGGGTAGTTCTAAATAATTCAATCCAGACTAAGTACAATGATAATACTTTACAGAATTCAAATGCATGTTCCTTCTTCATAAGAAAACATTAATCTCATGTTAACAATTTGAACCATTTTGATTGCATCATAATTTACTAATCTTCTTAGATTCTGCCTGTCTCAACATCCGTTTCTGATCTCCCACATGGATACCAATTTGTACTTTACTTAATCCATTAAAACGGATTTCATCTTTGTTACTCATTTGATGATGTTCCTGCCAATGATTTGACAAAGGCAGTCTAATGTCTTGTGAATGCAAACTTGTCAAATGTTAACATATACAATTCCGTAACTCTTGGATTCTACTGCCCACATAGATTTTGCTGCACATGCAGATAATTGCATACACCTCATATTTGGTTATACAATGAATATGGTCCAAAATCCGGATTTACTTGCCATTGTTGCGTGTATTTCTTGGTATCTGTGCACACTTGCGCATTCTGCAATTTCCACATTTGTAAAAGCCTTGTGTGCATGGATTCCTCCATATACAAGTCCCCGGAATTTGGGTATCTAATGGTTTAAAGAAGGAGAGACTTAATTTGTTTTTAATAGTGTTAGCCTGAGTATATGTGTTGGTTTCTTATCTATACAGTCAATTATCATTCCTTCAATGATGCTGGTGTTTGTTCACTATTTTAAATAACAGATTGCTGTCTTCTGAGAATTTGGTGACTAAACTTTGGCAATTTTGGTTTTTAACATGTCATTTCTTTTCATATTTCTGATCTTACTACATGCTGCGGAAATGCTTTATTTGCTATATCCTCTTGCATTAAATATCTTGCTTAACAAGTAACATTCTGACTCAAAACCTTTAGTTGAACTACCATTTCTGTGAGCATGGAAACATTCTCTAGTGGGGATATTGCGATTAGTGGTTTTTTTGTGGCAGCTAGAAGCAAAAAGGGTGGATTTGACTTCCATTGATTTCCTGAATTTTTTGCTTTCAATTTTGCCATCATGAATGTATATATTCAAGTCAAAAAAATCTATATTCATTTTGTCACTTTGTCATGTGAATTCCAATACAAAGCTATTGTCATTGAGATGGGCACTGAATTGTTGAAAGGCGTCTGCATTTCCTTTCCAGATTATAATATCTATGAAACATTTCCACATGATTTGGTGTTTGTAATTCAAATTTGACACACCATGGTTGTGTTCATATTGTCCCATGAATAGGTTTACTAGCGACGGAGCATATTTCATGATCATCGCTACCCCCTTAGTCTGCAGATAATAATTCTGGTCAAATAAAAAATTATTGTTCAATTTAAACCATTTAAATTCCTTAACCATTTCTATGTGTTGTCTGTTAGATGCAGACAGTTGTGTATAAGGGAAATCTATCCCTCTGTTTGCCAATGGTCTATTGAGGTGTATAATGATTTTACATCCAGATTTGCTAATACGTAATCAGGTTTCTAATTAATGGTGGCTAAAATCTGCGACATGTGTCAAGTCTGATACAAGAGGATAGTTGATCCACTTGTTTAATTAAGCTAAGCCTTCCGTGTCCCAGCCAATCCTGCTGAATATTTGTCTAACTTTTGTTAATTTATCACATTTTTTATGAATTTTGGGGAGAAAATCAATTGTAGGCATAACAGGATCTTTTATATTAAGAAAAGCTCTCTCACCATCGTTCAATAGTCCTTTGCTATGCCATTTAGAAATAAGTTCTGTAATTTTTTCACTACTGTCTTAGTAGGATTAGATGTTAGTTTTCTGTAACATCCAGGTGTGGCAAAATGTAAAGGTCCCATTTGAGTATACTCATTCCTATTAAGGATCACAACAGCTCCATCTTTGCCTCTTTAATTAGCAATGTTTCAGTGCTTGCTAAACTTTGTAAGGCTTGTTTTTTTTTATGTCACCATGTTCAAATTAATTTCAGCTAAAAAGTGAACATAGTCTGGTGATTCAATTTCAAGATCTAACTTTTTCAGCAAATGAGTATATTTGTTAGTATATTGAGTGTATTATAACCTCTTTTTTTTCGTGCATTAAAAGAAAGTGGTGTAGATTTCTGTAACTTGATATATACGCACAAAGTACTCCAAAATCTGACCATATGAGTTGCGCCACAACTTCTAAGCATGGTCTCATTTACATGCATTTACTCACCCAATATTGAGCATAATTCTTTAATCACGTTGTAGTGTTGCTTGCATTGTTAATCACAGGGCTAGTTCTCTTTGTCCTCTAAAACGTATTCATGTTTGTTTGGCTAGAAGTTAAGTTCCATATCAACATTTCTCAAATCCCCTGGATAAGAGACTGTATCTTTTTCCATAACCTCATGGTCTTTACCTATGTTATACATTAATGTGTGCCTAAATCCACGACATTCAACTATGTTAGGGAGAATTCTCTGTTAAGGCTAATTTCCCAAACCTAGTGAGTCCCCCAGCGGCTTTGCTGGATTTTTGGGGTTTATTGTTTTTCTCCTGCTAAGAATGAGACTCTTTTTCTCCCACTCTTAGACATGATTTGAGATATCCTTTGACTTTATAATGTGTTTAATGGGCTATGGGGTCTTTACTCCATAGGGTTTCATGTATTTTTGGTAGGTGTGTTGCACAGCACCTTCAGTGCAGTAACACAGGGGTGTCATAATGACCCCCAAACATAGACTCCATACCATGGAACTGACTACTGTCTCCCAGGGCATGTAAAGTCACCATTGACTTTACTAGTCTTAAATTGGGAACAGAACCAGTACAACCCATCATATTGTGCAAGTACTGGTAGGGGTAATTATATTACCCCTGGGTCTGTTTTTCGAGGGGGTACTGTGCAGTCCCCCCTCGTCGAGTTTCTGGCTGGTGGCAGTGGTTACCACGCGAAATATTCCCCCGGAATATTTCCTATGGGATTTTCCCATTCATTTTAAAAGCACCACTTTTTGGTGCAATGTTAAAGATACCGCTGGGTTATTTATTTAATATTTATTCCCCGGTTGGGTCATTTTTTGCCAGGACTCGGTTTTAAAATGGCGTTTGTGTTCGCCTCTGTAACTCCAACCCAAGTCGAGCCCTTTGTTCCACTTTTTGGCGGGCTTCTCCACAGAAGCCTCCAAAAGTGGTGCCACTCTGTCTGGGTCTACAGGATGTGTGGGAGGGGAGGGGGGTTTAGGCACCCTGGACTGAGTTGCCTCGGCAACTCAAGTCACACTCTTGTGTGATTGGCCCAGTGGTGAGCCGCCCGGCTCACCACTTAGCATGTTTGAGTGACAGCTAGGACTGATGAATGGGGGTTTTCTGCATATAAGCAGGGCTTTGGGGACTGGAACTTCAGAAGTCGCCACAGGACCAAAGAATCCGAAGAGGGAGAAGCTGAGCCGACCTGCGACGACGACACCACCGGTGGAGCCTTGCTGAACCGTCTCACCACTTCCCAACGACAGAGAAGATCTTCATCCCGGAGAGTCTTCTTGCTCTGAGCTGGTGGGGATAACCAGTTTGCCCTCTTTTTCGCCTTCCTGGATCATCTCGTGGTTGAATCGCCCGTGCCAAGCACCCCGGCGGCCGGATAGCCACGCTTCACCACTTCCGCGAATAAAAGAGTAGTACCTTTTTACCAGGAAACTCTGCAGCTGATTTCTTCCCTGGCAGTGCAACGACCTCCAGCTTTCCTCCACGTCGAGATCTCTTCTCCTGGACGAAGCACCGACTTGCACCCGCTTCCATGAACAACTGCCCCTGCTGGAGCTTTTTCACCATTTCAGGTACTGAGTCCCGCCTGGTCTCCCTTGCAACAGACTGTTCAAGGTGTCCCGTAAATCCTTCACTTTCTATCCTGGGGTGACTTGGGACCTACTAACTAACTTTTCCTGATTTGAGCCAACCCTTTTTAAACTCTTTGCAACGACTCTTTAAAAGTACTACTCAACTGTGTGATCTTGGACACATTCCGCCTTGCTCTCTTCAAGAGTGGGCCTGGCCTATGACTTTCTTGCTCCTCAGTAGACTCTGCCTTTTCTGACTTGCTCTGGTTCTCCTAAAGTGTTAGTATTGTGTGTGTTCCTAATTCTGCCTTTTTCCCTCCCTTTTTAATTAACTTATTGGAGTGCCATCTTAGCTTAAGCGCTCACCTCTGGCTGAAAATAAGTGGTGTTTTAACTAAGACTTGTTCAAGAAGTAATCAGGGATGTATATATATTAATAATGACTGTGTTTGAACTTGCTTGCCATATTAGTGTTAGTGTATTTTACAAAGTGTGTTTTTAAATAAATAATTATATACTTTTATACCCAAGCTCTGGTCAATGTTTGCTTGTGCAACTGTATTTTGGTACCTATCTTGTATACTCTATATACTGTCCAACTCTTCTTGAGAGAAGTCTGGCTGCTCAGCCAAAGCTACCAGGTAAATCTGGGTGGTACAGACTGCTACCAATTGGGTTTACTGCCAACACCTGTAGTCCTAAGCCTTTTGCAGTGGTCCCTAAGGGAACTGCACAGGTTTCTGCCTAACAAACTATATATTGCATTCTTACTTAAGGTCTCCTGATGGTTCAAATACTGCCCACCACCTTCATACAAGTAACAATTAGATTCTTCTCCCCATCACTTGATTATAGATCCTGGAAGCATCCTGCGTGCTCGCCGCGGGGTGCCATTTTAGATCTAATTTAAATACATTACATGTGACGTCATTGGTTGATATGACATCAGAATGTTCTCGCAGCCATTTTTTTGGAGGGTACCGCTGTACTAACATACGCATCATCGCTGTGGATGCCATTTTGGAATACATAGGTGTATTTCCTAGTGGTGTCGCACTTTGCTTGTTTGACCACAATGCTTATATGGGTACTTACGTTAGACTGCTATTACATTACAATGCATTTGAAATGTATTTGTAAGTGGTGTCTATGGGTTCATACATTATTTTGCCATTCTAAACTGCCATTCAAGCCTATCCTAGCCCCTTTTGAGCCTTCCTTTCTACAATCAAGAAATGACAGCTATCATATTTTAATACCCGTCAGGCTCCAATTAAGAAGCTTACGATCATTCCATGTGAATACAAATCCCAACTACTCCTGAATATTAATATTCTAGTTTTGTCGCCCTAGTACAATAAACTCCTATATCGGAAACCCTTTTCTATAGTCTGAGTTTCACCTGATCCTATTACTGGATAGCTATTGCAGAGGAAATATCCCATCTCATGGTCGGTATTTAAGCTAAATTTGGTTGCCTGCATTGTACATATTATCCTAGATTCCATTTTTCTCAAGACCTGTTATTTATCCCCTCCCCTCTTCCCTAGGGAGATGTTCTTGAGGCCTATGAACTTCAAGTTTCTGTTATCGTTAAATTGGTGTTCTGACTGCTATTGTTGTGCTAGTGGCAATTTGAGGTCTTGACTTCCAGGGTGCCAATGTGCTCTTGTATTCCGACTCTCAATTGTCTAATCGTGCTTCCTTTAATTTCTTTTGCACAAACGCCTACAATTGCATACACAACAAAGTTAGATTTACAGTTGATATTTTCATTGATTTGTCTTAAGTCTGTAAATTCTTGCATATTCGTATCTGCATATTTGCACATAGTGCATGACCCACATTTGTAGAAACCTTGTCTTGCCGGTTGTAACCATGTTAAGGCTGATGCTGTAGAAATACTGGGTAAAAAGGAAGGACTCAGTTAGTTCAAGGTTTGTGTCCTTTTAAAAAATTATTCCTGGTTTCTCTTCCAGGTATTTAAGATCCTTGTCTAGTCGTAACAAATGCCAATGTTTGTTCAAAATTGTTTTAATCGTGGTTCTTTCAAAATGTTGTAATAAACTTGATCCATTACAATTCTGTAGCATCTTCCCTTGTTCTATGTAGCAAAGTATTGCTTCTTTGGGTTCTTTTTGCTTTAGTGTGCACCTTGTTGATGCTTTGTGGTGTGTAGCCACTCTGACTAAATCTGTCAATTAAGAATTCACATTCTTTTTCAAAGATTGGTTTTCAGTTTCTTCGAGCCCTTATAAACTCATGTTGGTATATTCCTGATTACTGTCTGATGGTGTCAGCTGGTAGCCTATAGTGTTGAATTAACTTCAGTTGTTGTCCCGCAAGTTTGTGAGCGCTGATTGCTCCGTGATGCATAGTTGGATCTAAGACATTAATTTCCTTCGAGTTGTAGGTGCCTGTGAAGGAAATACCAGTCTTTTGTGTTGAGTCTTTCCAGAAATCCGTTCAGTTCCATTTGGTTCCCTCTCCATATCATGAAAAATGTTGTTGATATACTGCGCCCATAACAAGACATGTTCATAAAATGCTTCATCTGTGTATACATTTGTATCTTGAAATAGTCCCATGAATAGGTTAGCAAGAGATGGTGTGTTTTTGTGCACGTTGCTATGACTTTGGTTTGCTGGTAGTATATATCGTCAAAGATATCTTTATAATGCTCCAAAGTTGCTTGCAGCATTTCTTTCATTATGTGTCTTAGGAAAGCGCCAAAAGCATTTTCCTGCATTTTACTTCAATTCTCTTAATAGACAGAATGTTCTCAAATGCCCAGGCAAAAGCCCTGTATGTTGTTACAGGTATTAATTTTAATTGGTATGCTTGAATAAGGTGTCTTAAACTGTAATCTTCAGGTTTCAAATTAAGCATTTGTAGAGCAAAGGTCAATCTATCAAGTTTCTCAGAAATCTCTTTGAAGTGCTCAGTCCATTTCAAAGTTTTGTGAATTGTTTCTCCTAGATAATTATATGTGTTTGCAAACTTAATTGGCCTTTTGGGCAACATCAACTTGTGTCTACATTTTTTTCAATGATTAAACATTACTAGGTTGGTCTTATTTTGGTAATTAAGGTGTGTTTAGCAATAGCATTGAGTAATCCTTGTAAATTGATTGTGGAATAATGTATAATAGCAATGGCATCCTGCATATCCTACCCATGGCAGCTAAAGAACCCTAGCTAGGTTTAAAATTGCCAATATCTGAAAAGCATGACCCAAGATAAAAGCTTCAGGCTATTATAGGTTGGGATTGTTTACTAGTTTATCGATTACATCAAGTCTATTGTGTAATGTGGTATTACTATAAAGAGCAATTATAATTTCTAGCAAACCCATTTAGGTGCACCAGGCTTTCAACTTTATCACATTCTGCTGCATATTAGACAATCAAAAGTAGCGGAGTAGTATGAATGCTACATAGACTGCTTTATTTTAACTGCTCTTAGATTGTCTCAATGAGAGCATCAGAGCCAAGATATTCGTAGTAGTAAAATATCCTACTAGAAAGTCAGTTTCATTGGCTGAATATTGATATCTTGGCTCCATCCATTCATTGTGTTCCTTCATAAAAATGGTGTGTAGTATTTTAACATGCATAGGTAGCAGTCAATAATGAAATAGCGAGAGCTGAGACTTCTCATAAATGGACACAATTTTACTTTGTGTTCAAGTTGAAGGAGTGATCACAACCTGGCAAACAGCAATGAATACCTGATGCAGGACAAGGCCCCAATGATGTAGAGATTTTTTTACCAGAGCCCTACAAAGCCAATTGCTCTACAAGTTTTTAAGTTTCATGGTATCGGTAATGTCCTCTGCACTACCAGTGTAGGTTCTTTCAACATCAGGGCATATATGCCAGCATTGTCCGTCAACAGGACTGGAGGGTTATGCATCTTTCAAGCCTCCTTTTGTGGTGGATCAGTGACTACAAGGAAATACGGGGACCTGTCTGTTACTGTACATATGCTGCCACCGAATTCTGTGCTTTGCAGGCTGGAGTATCGGAGTTGTGCCGCTGCAAAGTCTTCCATCCGCATATGGCCTTCACAATCGTAGTAGTGCCACACACCCCCCTCAGCACATGCCAACGGTCTCCTCACCTAACTGATGCAGTGCAGGGGCAGATTTGTGGGCACTACTGTTACTCCACCTGCCGTTTCTCTTCACAACCCACCACCTTTTGAACTCCCATTTTGCCATATTTGGTTTCCTGAAGCTGGCATTTGTTTACATTACGCATTGATGGGTGCCCACAAGAGCACTCTGCACATTCTCATCAGATAGCTCAGAAGGATATGCCTTGAAGCGTTTCATCACCTTTTGCACCTCCAATTTTAATCCTTGAACATGTCAGACACACATCACAGAAAGGGCTATTGACTTTAGTGTTTGAAAAGAAAATTGAACTAGACCCTCCTAAAATGTCCTTGCCAATTCTAATGGTAGAATATATTTTGCAAACCCTGAGACTTTTGTACCTTCACCACTAAACATTAGAAATACGTCTAATATGTCCTTGGGGATTGGAAAATAATTAGTGGACGAGGCTGAAGGCGCAGCACCTGTCATGGAGGTGCCATGTGCAAAGCTGCACAATAAATGAATGGGGAAATATGTTTTTTTACTGGACCAAAAAAGGCATCAATCCTTTTCCTTTAGAGCTCCGATATGGAGCAAATGGGACTATGAACTTAAAAGCACAGTAATCGGCACAAGGTTTAACTTTATTCTCCTGATCCAGTCTGCCTCCATGAAGTAACTTAAAGTACGAATTCCTCAACCTTCCATTTTATGTTAGAAGTAAACAAGATCGTGATACAATATATATAATTATAGGTGCTTAGCTGTCGGCTACGGGGGGGGGTTATATTCCAGGGAGGTGTTAAGAGTTATCTGAGAGATAATGAGTTTTGCTTAAGTTGTCTATTATAGAAACCCAGAGTTGGGAGGAAACCGGAGATTAGCAAATTGTTAGATGGACGAGGATACAATGTACGGACCTACATGCAATTCATGCCAGTAGAAAAAAAACATCAATTAGCATTGACTAGATTGAAGGAAATATGGTCACATGATGTTATTAGGGTCCTTTCTGACTTAGATTGGAGAGGTGTTTTGAGGGTGCATTTGTACTTAGGAGTAGATATGGGTTTACGTTTGATTCGACAGAAAGTCATTGGAAGGCTGTATTGGACACCAGTTAAGATGTTTAAATTGGGGTTACGATCAAGTGAATTATGTTGGTGTTGTAACAATAATAGAGGTACTCTTTTACATTTACTGTGGGAATGCCCGAGAGTACAATTGTTTTGGAGAGAGGTTATTGATAGGATTGATTTGATCTTTGGTATACACTTGCAAAGATCCGCTGTTAACATAATTTTACTCTCACATAAAGAAAGGTGTGTGCGCACTAGAAAACATTCTTGCTGGATTGATGGGGTTATTATGGTAGCTATTAAGCTTATTCTCAGGATTTGGAAAACGAGTAAAAAGCCTAGTATTGAAGAGTGGTTGTCGGAGTTGCAGGTTTTATCACAGTATGATAAGATTTCTTTGAAAAGTAGAGATAAAGAAGAGGATTACATGATGTTATGGGGTTTATGATTTATGATTGAGGTGGTGATGGAATTGTAAATATAACAGATATGACTGTGCCTTTTACGAAAAAGTTGGTGAGGGAGGGTCCCCCCCCTTTTTTTTTTTCTTTTTTCTCTTTCTTCTTTCTCTTTTTCCCTTTTTTTCCTCTTCCTGTTTGTGTTGTCTTTTGTACTTGTATATGTGTATTTGTATGTTCCTTGAATTCATTTGATATAGTTATTATGCTAGAATGCGCAAAATATATCTACAATGTACTGTAATTTTTATTATTACTGCTTAGTATGAGATGTTGTGTACTTTTTATGAAAATGTTGTTTATTGGAAACTTAATAAAATGTTTCTGGAAAAAAAAAAGGAAACCCAGAGTTGGCCTACACCCTGTAGTTGAAATATCAATGTAACTGAATATATCAATCTGTAATTGTTTTTCTCTGCTACTTTGCTGCATTCATTTTCCATACCTTGTGCTGTCCCGTGACCCAACCTTGCAGCAGTACTGTATTCAGCGTAAAATCGTTACTGCATCTTTGAAGAAAACCTTTGTCTGTCATCCTATCACTCACTGTCTCCAAATGCCTGGTTAATTGGGATCATGTGGAGGAAGGCAAAATTATATGAAATCATGGCAGAGGGATATATCAGTTGATTATAAATTCAAGTATACACTGCTGTGACATTATTTTGAGATTGACATTTGGAAAAATAAATAGTTGCACATGTGTTGCAATCGAAGATCTTCACAACACTAAGATGTAATGGCTATTTTCACAGCAATCGTATGAGGACATGCTAGGAAGTTTTTTCCTGTTCATTATCTCAAAGATAAAGCAAGCTTGTGCTTTGTGTGTTTGTATTTTTCAGCTTGTTGTGACATTGATCGCTGGCCTGCACCATCTCCAGGGAAAACGCTAAACCTACCTATTATGGGTGTTGTGATGAAGGTAAAGTTCACTACATTGAAATGTAACCTGATAATTTTGTGTATTCATTATTATTGGAAAGGAAAGTGTTTATTGTTGTAGAAAGAAAATCTGCTGTATACTTCAGTTATGAAGGATTACTGAATGTTTTATTGGATTTTGAAAAAACCATCCCAATTTGCACATATAAATTTGAAACACGCTTTTTGAAATATTTGTGTGTATTCTTTTTTTATCTTTGCTCATATTAATGCATACTATAAGCATTGTTTCCCGTGTCCATTCAATTGAGATTTATTCAACAAATGCCACTAATCTCACTTTACAAAGAACAGCATAATCAAGCTTATTTCATTAAAATTACCAAAAGTATTACAAAGACCATATTAAAATAGCATTGATTTATGTTTTTTTATTCTTAGTATAAAGGGCACAAGAATAAACAATGTTGTGTAGTCAGCCTGGTGACCGTAATAAAACCCTTTATTAGATGAAACCAGTTTCCAAGAAAATAAAACCAATGTTATAGGTAAAATAAAATACTGACATTTCATAAACGGTATAAGAGTATATGCAGGGTAAAACATACCTTAATAAAAACCTTAAGTCCCTTTTCAATAAATCTACAATTGTACTGAATTCATGCCTAACATGTTACCAAAACCTATGTGTTAAGCTTATTAGAATGAGAAAATTTGTTAACTTTTATTGTGTTTTTATTTATTGAGTTAAGCTCTTGCCATAGCCTAGGTAGTCCAATCACTGTTGCTAAAGCTTTAATGTGGGATCACCAAGCACATTTTCTGCCCCCCTGGGAAATTTAGCACATCCTCAATTTGATATACATACTGGGTAATTAATTGTTAAATTGTAACAAACCGGGC